>NC_133532.1:105540557-106140557 GCF_048544455.1 Silene latifolia | reverse complement strand
TTCTTGTTACTGACTCTCTTGTATGCAGGTGAAATGGTAATGGTTAATGGTTAGTAAACTAAGTATGTGCATGCTTAAATAGGCTGAAAATAAGTGGGGTTGTGTACCATGAAGATGATGTAATGATGTAGTGATGTCATGATATGACATAGACTGAAAACATTATTCCCTATTTTATGCTTGTCCATTCATCAGATTACCCCCTTTTCCTGGGTGTCATCATATTATGTGTGGTTGTGCTTGGGACCAACCTCTTATTTGTACTCCCTCCGTCCCGATCATTTGTTATCTATTTTTATTTTGGGGTGTATCAGTGAGTTGTTATCTATTTCTATTTTTGGTAAGTTTTATATGTAAAATCAAGTGTGCAAGTGGATGAAATAATACTATTATATTACTTTGTTAGACATCCACTTGCATTTCCTTGGTCTTTGTGCTAAATACAATAGATAACAAATGACCGAGACAGAGGGAGTATATCAAACCAGCAATCAGTTGTGGAGAGTTCCTAAGAACGTCCTCTTCCCTATAGAGATGATACCTGCAACCAGAATAAACAGAACCCATATATCAGTATTACGTTCAAGTATTATACCTTTTACCGAAGTAAAACTCTACAACTGTCAAAACCTATGGTACCCGATTCTATCGTAATTTTCCATTTGTTTGGCGTAAATCTTATGCCATCACGAATAGACTCGTGGGCGCAATCCCTCGTGTAGGAACGGTACCGATATCCCCTGCTCTAAGTGTCCTGGATTATACTTTTTATGTCCTACCTCGATTTAGAAAATTATATAGAGCGATGGTACACATATTCCTGGTTTTATGTTAAGACGTGTAGGGTGAATAAGTGTATTTTGGGCACATTTTGAACACGCAGAGTAATTAGGAATGTCTAAACATATGCATTGCATTGTGGACATTTAGTATTTGACTGCGATTTAGTGTGCATTGTGGCCAACACACTATATTTCGGAAATAATGAGTATGGAAATAATAATAATGAAAAGTCAACAATTAGAGTAAAAACTTGGTTGTAGTTAAAGAAGACACCAAACTTACATTAACGACAACTATGATTTAACAATGATTTTAGAGACTGTCCTACGATGAAGTGTCATCTAGGATATGTAGGCACACATAGCTGTGGCTCAAGATCAGGGTACAGAGCATTTCTATGCATTTGTATGTTTGTTGCATTGGTACGCTTGCTTGAATACCCTGGTCCTTTGGCAAGGATGCAAGTTTTTATTAGAAAAATACTAATTGCTAAAGACATCAACAGATGGAGGAAGGTAGGTGGAGGCCTATTAAGTCATTTAGCGGAGGAGCAAGGTGTAAGACTTTAGGTTTGCTTTCTATTTATTCCAGGATCCTAATATGCCTGCATCCTAAATTATCCCTGCAAGCCTCAGGACAGTGTAGGACACAACATTCTTAACAGAAAGTTCTGGTGCGTGCGCTGGTGCAGAGGTCGTTACAACAGTAATTTTGTTCGACGCTCTCGCAAGAGAGAGGGCTACGTATAGCTGCCCAGGGGAAAAGCAAGGCCTAGGGAGGTATACAGCAACCTGGTCTAACGTTTGACCTTGTGATTTATTTATGGTCATTGCGAAACTGAGTTTAAGTGGAAACTGGTTTCGCTGGAACTGAAAAGGATAGTTTGTGGATGCTGGGGGACGCAGTTTTATGCGAGGTATGAACACATGTTCGCCTTTGTGGTGCCCCGTTGTTATCATACATTCTATCATGTTTGGTGAGAACCGATTCCATATTAGTCTTGTTCCATTGCAGAGTCCCGAAGACGGCAGGATATTCCGTAGTAGTATTACGGGGCAGTTTTTTTTCAAAACAAGTTCATGAGGACTCATACCGCCGGGGCAAAGCTTGCTTATAAACTCTGCCGGGTAAATGTTGCAGTTATCATCTAACATAGAATCATAGCCTTTGTACGTGACAGGCGTACCTGGGAACCGGTTGATCAACAACGAATTGATAGCATCAACATCGTCATTCATTGGAGTCAATATTGCCCATGTTGTAAATGCTTCAGGATTTAGAGTGCTTAAATCACCTTCTGGAAAGGCTGCATGCGCAATCACCGATATAGGGTCTTGTCCTTCACTGGCCGGGCAACGAACAAGCCCCTGTGGAAGGCATACATATGCACTTTCTTCTGTCTGCAATTCTCCATTCCCAAGGGCCAACAAAAAAGATGAGAAGGATGGGTCCCCTCTTGCACGTATGTTTTCTGTCAGCCTGAATCTGGTTAGTTTAGCCCAAATTGCAGATGCAACTAAACTGGAGTCTACAACCTCTCTGTTGGATTTGCGGGGAACCACGGGGAGTATCTGGCGGAAATCGCCACCAAACACCACAAGCTTACCACCAAATAACAAGGCTGGATCACAGAGGTCTCTGAGCAATGTGTCAAGAGACTCGACATTTTCTCTCCTTGCCATTGAAGCTTCATCCCATATTATCAGACTCGATGCACGTATAAGTGCAGCTAAACTGCCTTGTTTAGGAACATCACAAGAGAGGGAAGTATCCAAGTCGACTGGAATCTTAAAGCGCGAGTGTGTAGTCCTTCCAGATGGAATGTTGGATGCCGCAATGCCGGAGGTTGCAGTGGGCAAGACAATCTTACCCATGAGGCGGACCTCAGCATATAAAGCGTTGTATAAGAAGGTCTTTCCAGTACCTCCAGGGCCATCAATAAAAAAAGCACCTGGTTTACCTTCCGTAATATGAGAAATGATGGTGTCAAAGGCCTCCTGTTGTCCTATGTTCAACATGCCTCGACAAGCTATACAATCTTCAGGTATAGGTGCATCAAGAGCATCGGTAATATCTCGTGCGCGCGCTACTTCATCCGGTTGGTCTTCAACTAAATGGTCCATTTTAAAAATCTTCAAAGTCTTTCCCATTGCCTCTAGGTACTGCTCAATTGTGCGCAATGTCAAGGTCATAACTTTGAACGGTTCATGTGGGTATTTCAGATGATAGTCCTCAGACAATGAAGAATAATACTTATCCCACAAACCGCATGGGTCTTTAGGCTGGCAAAAGATAAGGACAGTTGCGAACAAGCGCCTCAAAGCAAAAGGCATTTGTACAGCAGAAGCCTCGTTTAAGCACATCTCGACCGCATCGTCTTGATCGAGTAACCGGAGTTTAAGAGCAGCTTCTTGGAAAGTTGCACAGCAATGCCCATCCACAGTGACGAGGTCTTCGAACGACTTTGGACCTCGCACATGTAAGAGGAGTAATCTTAAGAAATACCGTTCTCCCTCGGAAGGAGCGACAAACACACGCCGACCAACGACAAACGCTTTAGTTCTTCTTTTGAACCACTCTCTTAAATTAGCATCCCATCTGTAATGCTCAGTGAATTCCCTATACGCTAGTCTGGCAACAGTGTTGTCAGTGATAGCGGCATTCATCTTGAAATATTCAGTTAATGGGGTGCGCAACCGCTTTTCATTGGCAAGCACAGCATGTAGATTCTCATGAGGCCTAATCTGAATTGATTGCATGTTTTGTAGATGTATTGGAAGCGCCATCACAGGTGGATGGATTTCAAATAGGTCGAACCCAAAAATACGCCAGATTGCCTCACATGGGGACACCCACCTCCCAGATTGGAATTGTGTAATTTCGTCCATGACCGAGACAACGTTGCCTGCTACCACATTAAAGGATATTTTGTCATGGCCCTTGTAAACATATTTGTAAAGGTATTTAACTGCCTGTATGGTTGAGCATACTTCCACATTAAGGTGGCAGTCAAATTGAGCCATCAAATATGGGTTATATGGGATAACCCAACGGTTGTCCAAAACATGACCCCTTACAGTTGGCTCGTCTCCGTTATCACGCCTTCTATAGACTGGATAGCCATCTGCATTGTTGGTCGTATCAGATATGAATTTTTTTGGGTACCCATACTTGCACCGTCCAAGACTGCCTTGGTGTTTCATGCATGCACATTCGGTATTTAGCTCCCCACATGGGCCATGCATCATATGTTTGAGTACAGATGTGCGAAGGTTTGGTGTAGCTGTTGAAGGAATTTCGGTGCAGACGAATTTATCAAAATCATTTGGGGAGTGCATTTTGTATGCAGGCTTTAAGATGATCAAGAAATGTGCATGGGGAAGCCCCCTCTTTTGAAACTCGACGACATATATGAGAGCAGCTACTTCTCCGAAAATTTTCTCGTCTGTCACTTTTTTCTTAAAGGTCAGCAGCTTCGCACGGAAAACCCGAGCCACAATATCCGGTCGGTTCTGAGCTACTTCCCCAGGGGCAAGTGCAACTTTTATTTCTGGCCAATTGGCATTGCATGTTATTGTCACAAAAAAATCCGGCTTGCCAAACCTCTGGACAAGAGCCATGGCATTCAGATACCTTTTCTTCATATCTCGGGGCCCCCCCAATGAATGTTGGAGGGAGTATTACTCTGCGACCAACGTTAGTCTGCGATTTTCACCCGGCCTCGACAAGTGTCAATCGGGCCTTGATAAAGCTCGGCTCTTATTGTGTCTTGGTTATTGCGAAAAAAGTCTAACCTCGTGTTCTCAAGCTTAACATACATATCCACAACATACTGCTGCAAACATCGGCCAGCCCTAAGTAGCATATTAGACAGGCGATTCTGGAACCTGTAGCAATAATACTCCCGGCATAAAACATTTCGTTCTTGATCGTCGTACGTGGTTGTGTGTGCGGTTGCGTGTGTGGCACCTGCATCAGTAGGAATCAATAATTGGTTAAAGCATGAAAACACAACCATGCGTAGTAACTGAAAGTGGTTATTGATCTAGAAATGTAAAGTCGGTAGAGGTTACATACGGGCTGCCTCGTCCTCCAACAAATGTTCAGCGTCTGGATATGCATTAACAATAGGGGTTGTTGGTAGACCTGTCAATGTTGTACCCCTGTCTGAGTTAACTTTCTTCAAGCCCTGGTGCCACCCAGATTCCCCCCTTGGAAAGAGAAAAGGGTACTGCAGTGGATCATAACACCCATAATAGTGCATAATCCTATGAGAGGTTTGGGCGGTTGTAGATACCATGATATGTGGCCCATTTGTTTCCCCTGAAGTTGAATTTTCATGCCATATAGCAGCGACTTCGTCCGTTGTAGGTGCATTATACACACGTTGGTCTCTAACAGTTGTCTTGTTAATACGTATCTGTGTGTTATCACTGATGACGGTGTCTTTCAGAGATCTGAAAAAGGTAGCGTATGGGTTTGACTCCGACACCACCATTAGAATGTCTATCACGTCTTGGCGCAGTTGTGGAAAACAGCCAGTCCGGTTAGCAGCTTCATGTTGCCCATCATAAAAGTACAGTTGAAGATACTTTGGGTTTCCAGCCTCCGGCAGCAATTCAGGGACATGATGGTACAATTGCCCATGTAGTTTGAACACGTAAATGCCTTTGTAGGTCTTCGCATCGATATGTCCCCCTATCGAGCTAAAAGCAAATAGGTTGTTGTACAGGCGGGCATACGTCCGGAAATGCACAGCGTCCTCGTCGGGCGATGTGTACAACCTAATTAGTTGAGGTGGATACTCATTAAGGAGCAGTACTATGGTACCGTCACCAAAGCAGAATGTCCGGCATTCAAGAGCAAACCTCTTTGCGTTGCATTTCTGACATTGGTGCACTTGAGGCAACCGGAGCTGAATAGTAGGCAATGGTTCGCCTATTGTTGCAGCCGGTATTCCTATTGTACAAATATAAGACGTATAACAAGTGTCACTTAACAATTCTATGTAAAAGTGTTATACCACCTAATGTAAAAACATTATTACCTGGGTGACGGCGTGCTCTGGGTCTTCCACGAGGCCTTTTAGGCACAACTGTACTCGTGGATGCCTGGTCCCTGTTTTCAAAACACATTAATTCCGGAACCGATATTAATCGATTTAATCTTAAGACTACAGCAGTAGCACAAGCACTTAGAAACACATAACAAGTGCTGATAATCATCCTTGTGAAAAGAAACCCATAAGATACAAGTTAGTGCATGTAAATTGACAGGAGCAACGAAGATCGTGATTAGGGAAGAGAGGTTCTTGGCATTTTTCAGTTTTTTTAACATGTACCCCTAAAGTATACTCATACAATATATAGTGTCAAAATACCTTTTTTAACTAATTTTTATACCGTAAAGTTATTAAAGAAATGTACACTGCTGAAAACGGCATGACTACATATGCTGATAGAATTGTTGTTCGTAACTATGGGAACCAGGTATGTACAGCCTAAACGTAGTCTCACTTGCCATATTATAATAAGCTAAAGTAATCAAGTGCTTATGCTACCACTTATTTACTACAATACATGTTAAATAGCTAAAGACGGTAAAGTATACTACCTGGCTACTGCAGCCTGGCTTTGCGTCTGAGACATGCGCCGACGTTTTCGTGTCCTTATTCCCGTTGGCTCTGGACAGTAGGGGAATGTATCTGCTACTACAAGTAATAAGTACCAAGTAACAAGCTGTATGGTCAGTTTTAAATTAGAGTTGCAACACTTCTAAGCCGAAATGGCATAGATAACAAGCACAATGCTACGCAACTTAAGTCGAAGGGGGAAAAAGCGCACCAGTAGTTGCATTGTTGGTTATGCCTGGGTTGTTGTTGCCAATGGGCATGTCTTGAATATCCACCGCTGCTCCCCAATGAAGAATCCTCTAAAAAGAGGCCTACATTAAAAACAAAATCAATGCCTATCAACAAATGGGTTTCGAAGCTCTTACAAACAATTAGGTTTTGAAGCTTTTAATGGTTCACTGGTTTTGACACAAGATGCATGCCCTAAGGCTATAGGTCGCTTGGTGAGTTTGAAATGGAACTTGAATTTAAGCAAGCACATTAAAAGCAGTATTGTACAATAGCAGTTCTAAAGTGTTTTTTTATATAACCTATGGATATATGACTTCTAACACAAGCAAGCACGACATGGTAATAATCAGTAAATGTAAGGGAGCTACGAGAAATAAGGTGCATTCACACAACTGTGCATTGCAAGTAAAGTTAAAAGTGATCCTAAGTGAATTTATTTAAACACTGTAACAACAAAATACAAATTGCCTCCGCTCCAATTAAAACAGACTTAGTAGGCTAAACCAAGAAGGAGAACAATAGCTCCACAACCCTAAAAGGCGCAATTAAGTTAGAAGCACCGTCTGCCCATGAACGCTACATGAGGCGTTACAAAAGACCAAAAATTTGCGATACATCCTTAGCCAAATTATTGTCTGCAACTTAAACTACATTAGCTTACACTACATACTTAATAAGGCGGCCTGCATACAGGCAGGGTTCAAGCCTTTTTAGGACGGACAATCACAGTCTCAAGTGGACTTGGCACTTTAAAGAATACAGGGGTGTTTGGTTCAGCTTGTCCAGCTAATGGCACCACCACACCAGGCACCAGCTTATCATGACACTTGCACCTCCTTAGTGGTAGTGGGGGTGAATTAATCATGGGTACCTGAGAACGATTGGAAGTAGGTGTGTTATAATCTTGTTCAGCCATGAGGCACGAAGGCCCTACGTCTTCCTTGATCCCAAAAACTCGCTCCTTAACGGTCATGTAACTTTCCCTTTCTAAGGCACAAGTCAGGGTGCTATACTGTAAGCGGGACGAGTTATAGTTGGCATCTACAATCTCTAGGTCTTAGACAGTTATCAGGTATTCAATGGTCTTCTTTGCTAAGTTGTTTTTCGCTTCAAAAGGGTTACTACAGCAGTCACCAATTATACACTTCCCGAATCTTACAGTGCCTCGCCTCATAATGACTATCCAGGAAGTGAAATTGTGAGGGTCGTGCTCAATGGTTTCCATAGGGTTGAACTTTATGGCTATTTGCCTGAAAATTGTCCTCAAAACACTCATGTAGTTGACAGTGATAACCTTTTTGGAAGTAGGCGTCAGGCCCCTAGCACTTTCATACACA
The DNA here is from genome assembly GCF_048544455.1 of Silene latifolia. NCBI lineage: Eukaryota > Viridiplantae > Streptophyta > Magnoliopsida > Caryophyllales > Caryophyllaceae > Silene > Silene latifolia. The sequence continues at coordinate 106,132,574 of NC_133532.1, read as the reverse complement.
GTCTTTTTCCCAAATCCCTTTTCTAAATGTTCAAGTTGAACACGCCTAAGATTGTACAAGCGCCCACAACGTTCATAGGACTGTCTGTTGGAGGACGTGATATCATTTACGAATATACTACATTTGTTCATCAAGTCATTCACAGCCCTGCGGGCAGCCTTTTCGCACGATTCTGCTATGGTCGAAGCTGGTTCTCCTACGTAAATGTACGCCAGAGGGCTTTTGTTTGTCTTGACAGACACATATGAACTGTTACTTGACGGGCTTAACAGTTCATAGAGTGGCAAGGGAAAGCCCAAACATTCAGTTAGTTGCTGCAACAATGGGCGGAAAGGAATGATAATTTGCGTAGGAGAGGCAGCCATAGGACCTGAAACGGTATGTAGTTAATCACATGTTCCACCGAGAAATAAAACATGCTAACTACATACAGACTGTACTGTGCTCTTATAAAAACGAGCAGGCACAAATGGCTACAATGAGTCTACTATAAATGACTAACCTTATGTAAAACTTCATACTAATAACGATACTCATGTAAGTGTAATTAAAGAACCTGACCATTGTAGTTCCTAAAAAAACACCATCAACAACGATAATATACGCTTTACTAAGTATGATCAAATGCGATATATTCGGCGGGGATATTATTTACAGTTTACAACACACATATACATATTTAATGCACTGTGAAAAAACAACAAGAACCACCTCCCGATACTCCAATGCTCACCCTACTTGTCTATAACATTGGTCATTTTAACAGTAGCTTAACACAATAAGCATGAACTTTCAATAACCATACAGAATAATGACCATGAATGATTTAAAGCTTTAGCGGGCTTGTCATCTAATTGTGAAGCTGCCCTTAAGAAGACATTTCGCTATAATTATTATAGTTTCCAAACAACAACATAACTTATGTATTCATGTGCACACACAATTAACAAGTACGCACAACACAACCTATAGCGTATATAGCAATACTTATGTACTCAACTTCCCTGCGTAATTAAACTATTAGGAATTTCCATGTAACATTGCTCTATGGCAGGTTCACGCAAATCTCAGTTTAAGGGCAAAATGAAATGCGTAGGTCAACATGTTTCGGTGTAGATTAAGGCTTGTGCAAATATGCAGTAACAGAACCATCGTTCTGAAAGCATGAGGATATTCAAATGTTATATCAAACTTAAAACATTTTTTGATCTTTTTTTTTTATATATAAAAAAAAGTTTTGAGGAGATGTATAAAAGACCTGGTGCTGATGTGCTATGGTAGAATTGCAACTTTAAGTTGTTGTTGATATGTGGGTTGAAAGCAATGTTTATAAAAGGTAATCAACTGTCTATCTATGTATAGAATGCACATATATATATACACAGAGATACCCAGACCTTAGTAGTGCACTATGACATCACTGATTTTCCATGACAATAGTAGTGCACTATGACATCACCAGACAATAGTAAACAGTTAGTACATTAGCAAATAGTAAGACAGCCCCCCTCATTTTAAGGGTGTCCAAGCATTGTTTGGGAGATTTTAGTGAAAAGGGGTTTTTGTTATTGTTTACGATGATAATATCCATGTATCACAATTCACCTAATGGGTAAGGTAATTCCCAATACTCCCTCCATTCAACTCCACTTTGCATGTTTCTCTTTTGCACACTATTCATAAGCGGATATTCAACTTCAATTTTTACTCGATACATAAGTTAAAATATATTCATGTGGGATCTTATTTGATTCGTCTTTAAGAGTACATTAAAAATATCTAACTTTTATATTTTTTGCAAACACGTAGCTAAAGATATTTACTGCGTAAAAGTCGCGTTGACAAACGTGATAAAGCAAACATATAAAGTGGAGTTGAATGGAGGGAGTAGTATTTAGCACCCAATGGAGATACAACCGGGTTTGTTAACCACAATCTGCAAATGATTAACTCATGTTTAGGACTTTGGTGGTGGTTAAGCACCACCATTTTAAATCAAACTTACTAAATACAGCTCATTATCATCATGGTTATCGCCTTTAACAAATAGTTTGAGGTGTTTGGGAAGAAAAATGTTGATATCTCACGGGGGATGTGCAGGAACACCATTGGTAGGAAGTGATCGCCCCCAACCTAGCTACAATTCGAACTCATTATTATTTAAATGACAATAATGTGTCATTTAAATGAAAATGAAGGCACATTATTGTCATTTAAATCAAAATGAAGGCACTTTTTAATGGAACAGGTAAGTTAGAGTGGTAGCACATAATGTAAACATAGAAAGCATTTCAGGAATATACCAGGGGATCTAGGAACATTATTAGTCAAACATGGTAACCGAAGAGTGCAATGTAACCAAAAGCTGGCCAAGCTGTTGTGCGCTTGCTGTTCACTTAGAACACGAAAATAGCGACTACCTGCAAGCCAACAAGAGCATGGCAACACGTCAATATGTACTACACCTGAAAACAGCGGTAAAATCTATAGTCCAACACAAGGATGCCACTTCATTTATTGTGTGATGCCATTCAACATGTAACGAACCAGACCCATAACGACAGTATGTGGCTTACACAACAAACAAGTCTGTCGCAACTTCATTTTTTTAAGTCAATACTTTCACCCCATTTCTAACGTTGTCAATTACACATAAAGGGCACACTCAGTCATGTTCTCAACTTCCTAGATAAAGGGGTTTTGAAGCCAGGACACCCATTGTATTGGTCTAACCTAAGGGGTCAATTTACTAATACTTGTCTAATCGTAATCAAAATGACTGAGTATAGTGACCAGGCGAGTTAGTCCTGGTAACGGCGTTACGTGTTCGTAATAAATCTTGTTGTCAGTGTTTCTACTTGTCCAGAATTAGTAGTTTGTAAAATTGATATTGTTATTGAAATACGCTGAAGATACAAGAAGCATTGTTAGCAAGCGGGAAGCCTTCAAAAAGACATCTAAAAGTGCTTTCCATTACGCTTCTTTAAAATTACATACAATACTTCAGTGTAAGCAGAATACAAGTCAATGCTCTCACGTCAGCAAGCAAAAGATAGCCATTGTACGGACAGGGCGTAAGCCACCTAATTAAACTAATTGTCATGGCTAGATACTATTTACAGCTAGCCAATCTGGTCGTCACAGGACAGACAACATAGACTTAAAGGCAACAGGCCACTAAGGGCTTATTAGACGCGCCTTTACAAAAGCACTATATACTACTTACTTAAATAGAAAGATGCATCCCTAGCCTACTGGCCACTTATAGTTAGACAGCCTTGTCGTCACAGGACAGACAACATAGACTTCAAGGCATCAAGCCACTAAGGGCTAATCACACGAGCCTTGACAAAAGCACTACATACTACTTACTTAAATAGAAAGAGGCATCCCTAGCCTAATGGCCACCTTGTTTGGACCGCTTAAACACGGTCTCCAACATTGATGGGACGCTAAATAAATTAGGTGGGGGGTTTCCTGGTGGCTGGACCTCAGATGTTGAAGCCCCCCCCTTGACGTGCCTTGCGTTTCTTGGGTGGAAGCGGTGGAGCATTGGTGGATGGTATCTGGAATGGCGGTCCTTGAGGAGTAGCACATTCCGGCTCAACCAAAAGACAAGAAGGTACACTTGTTTCCTTAACACCAAACAACCTTTCCTTTATAGTCAGATAGCTCTCCCTTGCAAGGGCACATGAGATAGCGCTAAGCTTTGCGGTGTTTGGGTTGTAATTGGCATCAACTATTTCCAGATTGCAAGCACCCACCAGGTACTCTACAACTATCTCTGCCAAATTTTCTTGGGCCCTCGGCATGCTAGAGCAACAGTCACTGAACATGGATTTTCCCAACATGTTTGGGTTTTGGGGGAACACTGTCATCCAGGCAGTGAACTTGTCCTTATCATGACGCAGAGCAGTCATTCGGGTGCACCTAAGTGGAATCTTCTTGAGAATTACCTCTAAGATGGACAGGTAGGCCACACTAATAGATCTGGGGTTATGAGCATGTGGAGGATTCAGATTTTCATACAAGACAGGTACCCCCCAACCCCTCTCTAGGTACTCCATTTCAGAACGCTTTAGGACATATAAGCGAGCGCAATGATCATACGCCTGCATCTTGGTGAAAGTTACGTCTTTTACAAGGACATTGTATTTTCCGATGAGATCACGGATTGCCCTTTGGGCAGCCCTTTCACAAGACTCCTCAATAGTAGCGGCTGGGCCACCCACATACGAATATGCGACTGGACCCATATCCGTCCTCACAGAGACATAAGCATTGTGGCTAGCTTCATCCAAGAACGCATACACTGGGAGGGGGAAATTCATGCACATAGTTAGCTGTTGTAGTAATGGTTGAAAGGGAACCAGGACTTGAGTTGGAACAGCAGCCATTACAACCTGAAAAGGGACTGACTTCATTAAGATGGTGTTCTAAAAAATTAACTTAGCAGCTCCATAATCTCTAGGTCATATATATAATTATGACCCATTACCCCTTATAAACTGACTGACAACCGTCCACCATAGAGTTAGATGGTCAGAAGGGTCTAACGATGGAGTATACAGAATATAGGTTAGGTTAATATGATTCGCCTAAGGTCATCTAAATTTATAAACGGCAACATTGATAAGTTTGGTATTTCCGTTTAGATCTAAAAATTTCATATCACGGACCTAAGTTAAGATGAAGTCCATTTTACGGCTTGATATTAAGCACATAAAATATGAAGAAGCGTGTTAGAGAAGAGCGTGTGGCCGCTAATTAGAATGCTCAAAGAGGTTAATCATTACAACCTTAAAACATAAGGCCCTTTAAATGTTCATCTAAAAAGAAGTATTAAAAAATGCTGGAGTTTAATGGATATTAAGCAGCCATGTAACCAAGTAGTCTGTGTAATACTCCGTATTTATAAGTCTTGGGGTACTCTATCGAGTAGCCCTTACTCTGTCGAGTAAGGGTAAGTTGCGAAATAAAATAGTTTCTGACCTGTTGGGTACTCGATCGAGTAGCTGGGGCACTCGATCGAGTAAGGGGGTACTCGATCGGGTACCTTGGGTACTCGATCGAGTGTCCGGTTTTACGGGGAGTTTTCTCGGGTTTTGTTAATTATGCGATTAAGGTATTTAAGTTTCGTCGTCATTGTTTTAAATCACTTTTACAAAACCTAAAACCCTGTTTAAGAGAGAAAGCAACAAGTTCATCTTCCTAATCGCATTCTTAGCAATTCACGGAGTTCGACGGTCGCTTCTTGTCGTTATTCGTATCGTTGAGTTCCTTGCGTCGAGGGTAAGATCTATGTACCCTTTTATTGTTTTTCCCTTGATTTGGTTAAACCCTAATTTAGAGATTGGGGGTTTTTATGTGTAGTATGTGATGTGTAGCCTCTATGTGTTGTATGATAGGAGGAGGGTTCATAGAAGAGGCTTTTGACTCAAAGAAGAGAGACCGTCGATTGTGTGCATACCAGGTAGGATTTCCTACTCAGCATTAGTCCCATAATGGGATATTGGTTGATGTGTTGTATTTGGTTGTTTGATATAATAATTGTACTGTGATTGTGGTTGTGATCGTTGTTGATGGTTCGCGAGGCGTGGCCTCGGGTGAGTGGGGTCACTTGCGGGAGTGACTTCACGCCCTAGTTTCGCCCTTCGTGGAACCCGCCACGAAAGGGGATGTGCACATTAATGGACCGGGTTATCGCTCACTATGTGGAGCGGGGATTTGGTGGGTACGTGCGGTCCCCCACTAGGTAGGGCTCGGTCCAAAGGGACGGTCAGATTGAGATGATGGGAATTGGTTGGTTGTGTGTGTGTGTGTGTGTGTGTGACTGATTAAAGTCGTCTGTGTATCTTATTGTTGTTATACATATTGGTTGTGTGATTAGTACGACCCGGTGTTGTTTTGTAAACTGCGGTGATCCATTCGGGGATGGTGAGCGATATTGAGCAGTATTGAGATGAGTACTGGGATAGGTGGGATGCCACGACATGATGATAGGAGTCTTCCGCTCGTAGCCTTTAGTTTATCTACATTTCATTAGAAGTCATTTTGAAATAATGTATCGTACTTTTGGTTTGGTTTTGAGGATTGTAACTATTCGCTAAATTATTTATAATAAACGTTGTTTCTTTATTGTTGTTTGATTATCATTGCCTCGAGTAACCGAGATGGTAATGTCTTCATACCTAAGTGGTCCTGGTAAGGCACTTGGAGTATGGGGGTGTTACAAATGATATCAGAGCGACGATCCTGAAACCTGTAACCAATGAACCTAATGAACATAGGGAGTCAATTAAAATGAACCCGAGGTAAAAGTTGTAGGAGCTAGTGCAAAGGCTTGGGAGACGTCCTAAAGTCGCAGGGGTCGCCCTACAACTTTGAACCGGTCACATGGGGGAAGTGTTTGTCGAGTCGTATGTGTGTTTGGTTAACTTGTGTACGGATGTGATGGAATGTGTTAATTGTTGGGTGTTGAAGTAGAAAGTTGAACATGTGAAAGAAAATGGTGATATGGGGGGAACTTGTTGATGAGATGATAACATGTTGGATGATTTACAATGTGGCATTTAATAACATGATGAAATGATCTCGTAGATAGTAGAAAAGATGCGTAGCATGTTTATTATGATATAATGTGGTTTATAAAGTTTAGCATGTTAGCATATGACGTAACATGCGGGTAGCTTTTATGAATTAGTGTTACTCGATCGAGTGGGACTGACTCGATCGGGTGGGTTTTTGGCGATTTTGAGTCCAGAATCGAGTTTTGGGGCACTCGATCGAGTAACTAGGGGTACTCGATCGAGTAGGGGGTCACTCGATCGAGTAGCCTAGATACTCGATCGAGTAGGTAAGAGATCAGAAGGTCTGTTTGGGTCTGAAGTTTGGGTACTCGATCGAGTACGTGGGGCACTCGATCGAGTAGCCCGTTACTCGATCGAGTATGTTTGGGAACTCGATCGAGTGGGTTCTGGGTGGCGTGTTTTCGTGTTTTGAGGTTTAGTACGTATGTTCATATCTACCCTTTCTTATATATGTATAGTTTCAAGATGCCGCCCAAGAGAACTGCTTTGTATGCGAGAGCTGAGCTTATGACCGTGGATGACATCGTTAAGATGTTAGAGCACCAGGATGCTCTTACTGAGACCCTAAAGAAAGTGAATGAGGACAAGAATAAGGATAAGGAGAAGGAGGTTGATCATTCAAAAATCAGCCTTTACATTGCGAGGTTTAACCCGAAAGAATACAAGGGAGTTGGGGAACCTAACCTTCTTGATAGTTGGTGAGAGAGATGGAGAACATATTAGATTTGGTTCACCGTCCCGATGAGATGAGGGTGGAACAGTCGCGTTCTATCCGAGGGAGGCAGCAGGCAAGTGGTGGGATTCGGTGAAAGTGAGTGCTAAGGAGATATATACAAACCAAGGCTTACCCGCTATACCTTGGGAGGAGTTTCGTAGGGTCGTGAGGAAGGAGTTCGTACTTAACATGTGAGGAGTAAGATGAGAGAAAAGTTTGATGGTTTTAAGATGATCTTTGAGATGTCTGTGGCCGAGTACTACAGTCGTTCAATGAGAAGTCTAGGTATGCCGAGGATATGGGTTTGAGTGAGGAGAATCTGGCATTGAGGTTTGAGAGGGGGTTGACCCCTAAGATTATGGATAAGTTACCCGTGGGAATCCTTACAGATGTTAAGGAAGCTTATGAGAGAGCTGGGAGAGCGGAGAGGTTGGTGGAGATGGCTCGGGAGAGGTTAGGTGGTGAGAAGAGGAAGTCCGAGAGCGAGGGTGGTGGCCAATCTAATCACAAGAAAGGCAACCACAATCGCCTAAGGGATTTTCTTCCGGGTCCGGGTTCGATCTTTGGGGCTTCCTTTGGGCGTGGCCGTGGAAGTGTGAGTAATAGTTGGGGAGTGACCTGCTATAGCCGTGGTGGTGTAGGCCACAAGAGACATGAGTGCACAAGTGCATCGGGATCTTTCCGAGAGACTGCGCAGAGCTTCGCGAGCAACAGACCGGGCCGGATCATGGCCAAACCGGGAAGTCGAGTTACCAGAGTGGAGGCAACCGCAACGGCGGTAATTCTTATCGAAAAACACCAAAACGAACAACAACAACAACAATCAAGGGTCGGGTGCTAAGCCGACCACATCAGCCTAGCACTGTCCGGGAGGTGGGCGGAAGACCGATGGGCAAGTTATTCATGATGGAGAAGAAAGCGGCTGAGGAAGATGCGCACGTTATCACCGGTACATTCCTTGTTAATGGTATTCCTACCTTTATTTTGTTTGATTCGGGGCTTCTCGATCGTTTGTGTCTTCGAGTCATGTAAAACAGTTGGGTTTGAGAGTATATGAGTTTGTTAGTGAGCAAGTTTTCATACCTTCGGGTGAGTCTGTATCGTGTGGGAGATTGTTCAGGGATGTATCTTTGATAGTTGGGCAAGTTGATTTCCCTGTAGACTTGCTAGAGTTTCCTTTAACGGTTTTGAGATGATAGTTGGGATGGATTGGTTAGGAAAGTATAAAGCTAAGATAGACTATCATCAAAAGAAAGTGTCTTTAAGAGGTCCTAAGGGTGTTAGTGTGTCTTATCGTGGGTTTCTAGTCAAACCCAAAGTTAAGTTGATTGCAAATTGTTACCTTGAAGTCTTATCTGAGGAAGGGATGTCCTCTGATCCTGTGCCATGTGAGAGATGATCGGATAGAGAGTCCGACAGTTGATGAGATACCAAGTGGTGGGGAGTTTGCAGATGTTTTTCCAGAGGAGATTCCTGGGTTGCCACCGAAGAGGGAGATAGATTTCACCGTTGAGTTGAAGCCAGGGACGGGGCCAATCTCTAAGGCACCATACCGTATGGGTCCTAAGGAGATGGAGGATCTTAGGAAGCATTGGATGATCGATAGAGAGGGGATACATTAGACCAAGTGTATCGCCGTGGGGAGCACCGGTTCTTTTTGTGAAGAAGAAAGATGGGAGTTTGAGGTTATGCATAGATTACGGGAGCCGAACCGTGTAACGATAAAGAACAAGTATCCTTTGCCAAGGATAGATGACCTGTTTGATCGGTTGAGTGGTGCAACAGTCTTTTCTAAGATTGATTTGAGGTCGGGGTACCATCGGTGAAGATTAGAGAGGTGGACATACCAAAGACAACTTTCACGTCGAGGTATGGCCATTATGAGTATGTGGTGATGCCGTTTGGGTTGTCTAATGCGCCGGGCGGTGTTTATGGATTTGATGAATAGAATCTTCGACGTTCTTGGACCAGTTTGTAGTGGTGTTTATCGATGATATCTTAGTCTACTCTAAGACTAAGGAGGAGCATGAGGAGCATCTGAGGATCGTATTGCAGACTTTGAGGGATCATGAGTTGTATGCTAAACTGTCCAAGTGTGAGTTCTGGTTAGAGAAAGTTGCTTTTCCTCAGGGCATGTAATCTCTAAAGATGGGGTAGCTGTGGATCCGGCGAAGATTGAGGCAGTGACAAAGTGGGAAGCACCGAAGAATGTTGCTGAGGTTAGGAGTTTCTTGGGTTTAGCTGGATACTACAGACGGTTCGTGAAAGATTTCTCCAAGATAGCTAGACCGATGACAGCGTTGATGAGGAAAGAGAACAGGTTTCGTTGGGATGAGAGTTGTGAGACGGCGTTCCAAACATTAAAGGAGCGTTTGACCACAGCTCCTGTCTTAGCATTGCCTGAAGGGAGCGAGAACTTTGAGGTTTATACAGATGCCTCGAAGAATGGGCTGGGATGTGTGTTGATGCAGAATGGCAAAGTGATTGCCTATGCTTCTAGACAATTGAAGCCTTATGAGGAGAACTACCCTACTCATGATCTAGAGTTGGGTGTGGTGGTGTTTGCTCTCAAGATTTGGAGACATTACCTTTATGGAGCAATCTTTAAGGTATTTTCTGATCACAAGAGTCTTAAGTACATCTTCACGCAGAAGGAGTTGAACATGAGGCAGAGGAGGTGGATGGAGTTGATTGGCGATTACGACATGGAAATTATCTACCATGAAGGGAAGGCCAATGTTGTTGCTGATGCTTTGAGTAGGAAGAGTGTACATTCCTTGTGTACAGCTCTATCTTTGATGAGGCTGAGGGATGAGGTAGCGAGTTTTGGGATTCATATGATGCAGAAAGGAGATGCCATGGGTGATATGATAGTACAGCTTGAGTTTTATGATGATATTCGGGATAAACAGGCTTTGGATCCTAAGATAGTGGAGTGGAGAGCTGGAGTAGAGAAAGGGACAGTGTCCCGATTTTCTATTCATACAGACGGTAGTTTGAGGTTTGATGGTAGGTGGTGTGTTCCTAATGACGAGGAGTTGAAAAAGACTATCATGACAGAGGCACATTGCACACCATATTCAGTTCATCCAGGTGGAGACAAGCTATACAAGGATTTGAAGAAAACGTTTTGGTGGCCTGGATGAAGAAAGAGACAAATGAGTTTGTGTCCCGTTGTTTGACATGCGAGAGAGTTAAAGGGGAACAGCGACGACCACAAGGTAAGATTCAGTCTTTAGAGGTACCCGAGTGGAAGTGGGAATCCATTTCCATGGATTTCATTGTGGGTTTGCCAAAGAGTCAACAAGGTAACAACATGATTTGGGTGATAGTGGATCGTCGACCAAGTCACTCACTTTGTTCCAATGAAAGATACATGGACTAAGGCACAATTGGCTATGGCCTATCGAAAGAACGTGCTTAAGTTACATGGAGTCCCTAAGGACATAGTGTCCGACAGAGATGCGAGGTTTATATCGAGGTTTTGGAAGGAGTTGCGGGAATCGTTGGGAACAACTTTGAAGATGAGTACAAAGATTTCATCTTGCGACGACAGACGGGCAGATCGAGAGAACAATCAAGACACTTGAGGATATGTTGCAAGCTTGTGTGATGGATTTTGGTGGTAGCTGGGAGCAGAGGTTGGACTTGATAGAATTCTCTTACAATAACAAACTATCACACCAAAGATAGGTATGGCACCGTTTGAGGCTTTGTATGGGAGGAGATGTAGGAGTCCAATCTGTTGGGACGATAGTCTTGAGGCAAAGTGGTTTTAGGACCAGAGATGGTGCATGAGATGGTGGAACAGATTAAGATGATCAGGGAACGGATGAGAGCAGCCCAGGATCGACAAAAGAGTTATGCAGATCTACATCGTCGGGACATAGAGTTTCAAGTTGGGGACAAGGTTCTTTTGAAAGTGTCTCCTATGCGCGGGGTTATGAGATTTGGGAAGAAAGGCAAGTTAAGTCAGAAGTTTATAGGGCCTTATGAGATCTTAGAGCGAGTTGGGGAAGTTGCTTATCGTCTGGCTTTACCAAAGTTAGAGAGAGTGCATAATGTGTTTCATGTATCGCAGCTGCGGAAGTATGTGAGTGACCCGTCACATGTGTTGGAGGCAGAGAGCTTAGAGCTAGATGAGTCCTTATCATATCTTGAGGTGCCTAAGCAGATTCTAGACCGAAAGGTTAGAAAGACTAGGAGTGGTGAGACAGTTTTGCTTAAGATCCCGTGGGTCTAACCACGAGACCAAGGAAGCTACATGGGAGCCAGAGGAAGCTATGAAAGAGCGTTACCCTTTCCTTTTTGATCAGGTATGTATGGTTACGGGGACGTAACCTTGTTTCTTTTAGGGGGGTAGGAGATGATCGCGAACAGTTTTTAAGAGTTTTATACCCCTTTTATATGCTGTGTCGGGATGTTTGTCGGGATGAGTTGGGTTAGTATCATGTTTTATGTGGAATTTTGTTTTGGTTGCTGAGTCGGGAAGGTTATGGGAGTACCTTTGTTTAGTAGTGGTTTGAACTTCGGGGACGAAGTTCCTTTTAAGGAGGGAAGACTGTAATACTCCGTATTTATAAGTCTTGGGGTACTCTATCGAGTAGCCCTTACTCTGTCGAGTAAGGGTAAGTTGCGAAATAAAATAGTTTCGACTGTTGGGTACTCGATCGAGTAGTCAGGGGCACTCGATCGAGTAAGGGGGTACTCGATCGAGTACCTTGGGTACTCGATCGGGTGTCGGGTTTACGGGGGAGTTTTCTCGGGTTTTGTTAATTATGCGATTAAGGTATTTAAGTTTCGTCGTCATTGTTTTAAATCACTTTTACAAAACCTAAAACCCTGTTTAAGAGAGAAAGCAACAAGTTCATCTTCCTAATCGCATTCTTAGCAATTCACGGAGTTCAGACGGTCAGTTCTTGTCGTTATTCGTATCGTTGAGTTCCTTGCGTCGAGGGTAAGATCTATGTACCCTTTTTATTGTTTTTCCCTTGATTTGGTTAAACCCTAATTTAGAGATTGGGGGTTTTTATGTGTAGTATGTGATGTGTAGCCTCTATGTGTTGTATGATAGGAGGAGGGTTCATAGAAGAGGCTTTTTGACTCGGATGAGAGACCGTCGATTGTGTGCATACCAGGTAGGATTTCCTACTCAGTATTAGTCCCATAATGGGATATTGGTTGATGTGTTGTATTTGGTTGTTTGATATAATAATTGTACTGTGATTGTGGTTGTGATCGTTGTTGATGGTTCGCGAGGCGTGGCCTCGGGTGAGTGGGGTCACTTGCGGGAGTGACTTCACGCCCTAGTTTCGCCCTTCGTGGAACCCGCCACGAAAGGGGATGTGCACATTAATGGACAGGGTTATCGCTCACTATGTGGAGCGGGGATTTGGTGGGTACGGCTGCGGTCCCCCACTGGTAGGGCTTGGTCCAAAGGGACGATCGATATTGAGATGATGGGAATTGGTTGGTTGTGTGTGTGTGTGTGTGTGTGACGATTAAAGTCGTCTGTGTATCTTATTGTTGTTATACATATTGGTTGTGTGTGTGATTAGTACTTGACCCCTGTTGTTTTGTAAACTGCGGTGATCCATTCGGGGATGGTGAGCAGATATTGAGCGAGTATTGAGATGAGTCTTGGGATAGGTGGGATGCCACGACATGATGATAGGAGTCTTCCGCTGTAGCCTTTAGTTTATCTACATTTCAGTTAGAACAGTCATTTTGAAATAATGTATCGTACTTTTGGTTTGGTTTTGAGGATTGTAACTATTCGCTAAATTATTTATAATAAACGTTGTTTCTTTATTGTTGTTTGATTATCATTGCCTCGGGTAACCGAGATGGTAATGTCTTCATACCTAAGTGGTCCTGGTAAGGCACTTGGAGTATGGGGGTGTTACAGTCTGAGGTTCGATACTAAGCACATAAACTATGAAAAAGTATGTGGTGAGAAGAGCATCACTTCACATTTACATTCAGAGGGTTACTGCTAATTAGAAGGTCAAAAGAGAGCAACATTACAACTTCACAACACATGAAAGAGGTACACTAAGATATGACACCATACCCAATAAATAATCAAAACTAATAAAAACAAAAAAAAACAAAAAGTTGAACAAAACCCAGATGGAAATCACTCCTTTTTCAAAGTAGTGGATTTATTTAAATTGAAGTGGAAATAACCATTAAACCAATAGTAGATTGAGCAGATAACAAGCTAAATCGAATAAAATAGCACAAACTTCCTAATCAATATCATCAACATTATAGATAACCGAAATCAACATCACCAACAACATCATGTAGTTCATCAAAATATGTATAAAAAAAATACTGAAGATCAATGTATGTGTTCATCTAAAAATATGTATAAGAAAAATCATGTAGTTCATCAAAATATGTTAAAAAAAAATACTGAAGATGAAGATTGAATCGACTATACCTGAGGTTCTTGCATTAGTGGATATGGTGTACTTCAGTGACTCTTTTATCACTCTGAACTGGTGCAATCTACAACAGAAACAATACACACATATATATAGAAGTGTAAGTGGAGGGTCGTTGTAGAGGTTATGAAAAAGTGAGGTTAGTTCCCTTTTTCCTGGAATGAGTAACCAAGTGGTCAGGGAAATCACATTTAGTCATTGATACACAGTGAATGGTACACACTGAATGCATGGGGGTCAGTTCCGTGTACTTGGTTCTATTTTTTTAATATTTTTTTAAAAAGTAAGAGTTCTCCTTTTCAGGATTTCTTGTGTTTGAAGAGATATTTTGTAGCAACAATCTTCCAGGTTTTCATGTATAGGCTTGTCTATGCTAGAAGTCTAGAACTCTTATTTTGCCCTTTGAAATCCAGTGTGGTTTCTGGTTCATATAGTTGGAACGTCCATGCATATCTAAGATTAAGTATGTAAAGCGAAATTCATTGGAGATGTAGCATATGGATTGTATGATTATATGGACACCTGTTTTAGTTGATTCGACAGTGTTAATGTTCTTGTCTATCTAATACAAGTAATGTCGTCGCTGGACTACGCAATTATGCATTAAGTCGTTGGGATTCGGAAGTTTTGACCATGTAGCCATGCGACCAAGCAGTGTTAGTTATGGACGACCACCAGCTAGGAGGGTTAAACACATGACAGAACTTCTAAAGGTTGTATGCATTTTTTAGTTTTAGCTACTTTAATAGTTCAAGATGACGATGACCATTTCGAACTCGAGGACCATTAAGAAGTTTCCTGTAGGTTATCTTTCTGTTCTGGGAATAATTGACACAGATAGTCCAAGTTTAGAAATTTAATTTAAGCGGTGTAAGCATCGGCCTTGAAGGCATGTGAATGCAACTTCATTTGACAAAATGGCGTATGCAGTACAGAACTTTCGTAGGCACGATCAATGGTTTGCAGGTTCTGAGCAATTTCATACCTAGGCTGATGAATACCACCTGCTGAAAGGCGTAAGTGACGCTGTCGTAGGTGCCGCCACCTCTATTCCCAGCTAACATAGTCACACAATCTTGATAGTATTACAGGGCTGCCTGCTGGCAAGAGCGTACCAAGTCATCTTCACGGTCAATGCTACAATTGTTAGGTTATGTAGGAACACGGAGCTAGGAGGGTTAAACATGTGACGGGACGCCTAAAGCCTGTATGCATTTTTCTAGTTCTAACTACATTTGTTATTAAAGATGCTTATTACGGAGAACTTTTTTTGAACTCGAGGACAATTAAGCATTTCCCTGTCGGTTATTTCGTTGTTCAGTGATTAGTTAGCACATGTTGTCCAATTCTAGTTATTCAATTCAAGCGATGTAAGTATATGGCCTTTATATCATGTGAATGCAACTCTACATGACTAAAGGGTATCTGCAGCACTGATCTGTCACAGGGATGAGCAATTGTTTGCGTATACTGATCAATTACATACCTAGGTTGACGAATACTACCTGCTGAAGCGTGTAGGTGACACCGGCTCTTCTCCCGTCTGACCTAACCACGCAGAATTGATGGTAAAAAAATGACAAGTGGAAAGTGAAAACATAATTAAATCAACCGATTGTAACCTTTAAATGAATATCAGTCGGATTGACACAAATTGAAAAAAAAAAAAAGGAATATCAGTCGGATTGACATAAATTGGAAACGGAAACGGAATTCAGCTATAAAATGAATAAAAATCTGTTCGGTGCCTAAATTGAAAGAGGGAATGGTCAGATGGAAAGGAATGTAAATACAATGAGGTAACAAGATGATAATTGGAAATTACCTCAGTCGACTTTGTTAGTGCCTTTAATGGTGTATGAGTCAATGTCACGCTTTTCCGATCGAATTCACCCCATTGATGAAGGAATAGTCCAAAAAAATGAAGGGTTTGAGGGAGAAAGATGGAATGTTGAGGTAGAAGGGTCAACAATAGTGGAGAATAAAGGGCCACGTGTCTATGTAAAGGAGTGGGGTAGAAAGAGATCGTTTCATCACATGCCCTGCACACAAGTGAATAGTTAGCGCTATTCCTCAGCAAACGATCAACACAACACACGAACTTTTCACTGTAAATGTAAACAGGAAAAATTAACAACTGAAAGCAACCTGATTTGGGAACACGCAACACATTAATAGTAATTTTAAAAAAAGAAGGCTTCAGAAAATAAAATTAGCCAGATCTGAAAAGCGCAACTCAAACACAAATGACACTGGTCTACTAATACAAGGAACAGACGATAAATCGAAGATATTGACAGTAAATCTGAGACAAGCAAAAAATAAAACAAAATATCCAAGACACTAAGCGAAGAACCGTTTAACTTAACTGAGATCACAAATCAAAGATATTCCCAACACTCACAGTAAATGAAAATCTACTACACACCTCACCAACAACCACAATACAATTCTCACATTTACCGATGTAATTATAACAAAGTCAACCGAGAACTCAGATTAACGACCTCTGGTAAAATCACATATTAGCACGGAATATTTCTTCTACACCTGACCTCTAGAATAGAGGACTTGATGATAGGCTTGTTGTGAGTATGATGTATCCTCATTTATCTGATGACAGTGAGGTAGCAAAAGGTCGTAATCTAATGCTCATCACTGTTAATCTAATTGCTATATTCTTAATTTCAATTGCAAATAGAAATGATGGGAATTTCTCCTGCAACACAAGGCAACAAAGAAGTAAAAAGTTGAGCTCAATCATGAAGACTTGAAGTAAGCTTAATTAGTCTTAATGATTCTCGGTAGTAGTCAACACGTATTAATACGACATTTATGTGGACATTAACGCTACTAATGTAATTTCGCATAGCGAACATAACTCACAAGGAGCTAGCCTAGTTAAGCCGTTATAAGATCTACAACGGAAGACACCTGCATTTAGCACAATGAAGACATACTTCAGCTACGGATGTGAACAAAGCGACAATCCCCATAACCTATAACTTAATTCAGGTGACACAAATTAAGAAAATCCATACCATTCACAACAAGAATAAGCTAAACTAAACCGACCCACCAAACCAAGTTTTGACCACATCTCCAGATCTTGAAATCAGAACCAATTGACAATAAAAAAGCAACTTTAAAACAAAGAAATCCCTACTTAATGGATTGATCAAGCTATATGACAACTTTAATGGATTTTAGGTTACTTCAGCAGCTTGTTTACTCCCGAAAACTTGTTCTTCGCATAATTTGAATTAACATACACTATGTATTACGAGATGGGTCTGGAGTCAATATACCCAGACAACCCAAAAAGGATCTTTTGCCCAAACCTAATATCTGATGATGAAGTGATGAGAGCCAAAATGGTAGAGGAATCAAAAAGTGGAATAGAAGACCAGATCTCAAGAGAGGAAGCACAGAAATTGAACAAGCTAGAAACATGGAAAAGCAACAAATGGATGTGATAAAGATGATGATGTGCAGGGTAAAATAAAGTAGTATATTCATTTATCTAATGACAGTAAGCTGTAACATTCAAGAGTTCAGCCAATTAAAGCAAATAGAGCAGCTAATTTGTTCATTTCTCACCTGAGATTCACTTTTGACTATTGTAGCCAACAGCACAACCAAAATCGACAAAAGCGGGTATCGTTCCATCTGTCAAAAACGACAATACGAGGATTACAAAGCCAATTACTCCCAACAACAACACCCTCTATGGTTCAACAAATAAATGATCAATGAACAATATAATTGAGCCACTAACCAAACCACAAAGGCACTTTTTTTTTTACATAGAAGCAACCAGGTGATTGATTGAGCGATGTCGCTAGAACGACGCCATTGTTGTAGAACCAGCCATGCCGCGGCGATGGACATAATAAAACCGTACTTAAAACCCTAATTTGACAACAGTAAAATAAATCAGAAATCATCAAAATAAGATCATGATTGAACATTTACAACGAAACCAAAAATGCAGAGAATGAACCCCTTACCTTTAAGTGAAAGCTCTAAGATGCAGTGTAAACAATCTGAAAATTACGACATAGAACTAACCAGGTGATTGATCGATGATATGATGCAAAAACGAATCATTAAAAGCTCCAGATCTACAGGGAGGGAATGAAAAGAATGATAGAGGAAGAGTTAAGCAGAAAAGATAAGGAGAACGAGTCAACGTTACGCCTTCCCGATCGAATTTACCCATTGATGAAGGAAAAGATCAGAAAAATTAAGGGTTTGAGGATTGATGATGGAATGTTGCGGTGTTCAAATAAGAGCAGAATGTAGAGGAAAAGAGAAGGATAAAGGGCCATGTGTATATAAAGGAGTGGTGTAGAGCACACAAGTGAATAGTTAGCACTATTCCTAAGAAACATTTTCAGAAGTCCTTGTATTTTAAGAGGTTATAGATATGGAGGCTTTTTTTACATTTATTTTCATAATTGTGACCTCTCTTGTTCTCAAATCTAACTTCGCTACTGATCGTAGTTATACTCTGCTCGCCTCTCTTACTCAATCCTCATATATCTTAAAACATTCGAGCATTTTGATCAAAAACATAAAACCCAGTCAAATTACGTGCATCAACCTAATATTAAGTTTTATCTTTAAAAGAACTAACTAGTTTTTATTCCCGTGAAAATCACGAGACTATTTAGATTGCTAGCATCAATTACCACCCCCAATTATTCCATGTTTTTCATTTCGATCTAAAAGATTGCCGAAAATGTTATTTCAAAGGATAGTCTAATGTTCAATTGAGATATGCTTACAACTACTTCGTAAGTGATAAGCTCTTTTATTAGGGGTTGTGGAACACTTTCACTTTGTTGTTAATGTAAAGATAAGGCTGCGTATTTTACCATGTAATTTACATCAACACTTGAGGCAATAGGTAATCGCAAAAAACTTTAGATCACTACCAGTTACTCATTGGTATTCGTGACAATAATTTTTATTTTATTTTCTTTTAGATTGCTACAAATTATTTTGTTTATCCATATACTTCGTATTACTTTTAAGAAAGAGTATTTTTTTAATCTTTCTATCTCGCCTTGTATTTGCATTTTTTTGGTTTTTTCACCTACCTCGATATTTTCATTCCTAATCTTAGTAAGGTCTTCTAATACATTATATGAAGTACATATCAGTTCATCATTCTTATAAACTGTTAATACGTGTTTGTTCTTTATCTTCGTATTGAATGAACAACTAATCTTCACGATCTCACCATATCATCATTGTCCTTTTTAATTTCTAAATAGTTGGTAAGTGGTTTACACCATTAAGCTTTTGATGAGCATTATAAATCAAAGGTTGATATGAAAATTTCTCAATTATTGTTTGATGATGGTAGGTGATTTCGAATGGCTTCTTTGTGAACGAAACAAAAAAATGTATGGAGTAGAAAGGATGGAAAAAAATACTCCCTTCGTCCCGGTCAATTTTTGTCCTAGACCAAGGAAAGAAAAAGTGACTAATTACTAAATAACAAATTAAGTATAAATGATCAAATTGTTCATCAATTAAGGATAGTGATCTTTCTATCTCGTACGGAGTACTACACTAATTTAGAGATAATTTGCAATGTACCATCTCCTTCCACTATTTTCGCTCTAATTCTGAACCATGGCTGCAACCTGTCACCTCTAACACCATTCACATCCATGCATGTCCAGCCGCCTCCAACACTAATTCATCACCCAAATTCGACCACCACCTTCTCGGATCACCTACATCAGCAGCCGTGTCGTGCATCCCAATCGACAACCACCAAGTACCTTATTTCGATGTCGAAACCGACCTATGCTGCACTTAATCGACCCACCACCGCGCTTAGCTCTACATGGGCCGACCAATGAAGTCTCACTTGCCTCCGTCTTGCTGCGAAAACCTGCTCCTCCATGAAACAGTCACCACGCACAAAGTCGGAATCAACCCTGAGTATCGTCCCAACTCCCAACTCCCAAAGCACCATACACCTCAACTTAAACCACCATGGCTCGAACTCAGAAGCCCAGAAAAGACAACCGCTATAAAAACTCGAACCTAATTCGCCGCACCACAGTTCGGCCTGATAAGAAATTAAGAATAATAATCAAACCATTCCTAATGTCACTCCTAATCATACGCATGACAAATGATCAAATAAAGCAACAAATTATTCTAATTGCCAATCATCAGAATGATTGATTTATTTTTCTTAATTGTACAAATTAGTCAATAATTATGTGTAAATACAATATAATACTTTAGACAACCTATGTTTTGTTAACAGTATAATTTGTACTCGTAAATATTTGTACACTTTGTATGCAATTAATCATCTCAATAATAATACTTCATTCTTCTTCATAATCTCATACAGCCAACATAGTCGACGTCGAGCCCAGATTTCAACTCAAGCTGACCATGGCTGCCTTCATTTGCTCAACTCGGCACCAGAATCGTTCGACTATCATTACTTTCCCCATCAATTCGCCTGTCATGCTCGAGCAGAAATCACACCAGCTTTGTCTCCCTTGCCTTTCGACTTGTGCGGCCAAAATCATAAAATCACCATCGCTTTTACAATCAGGGAAAACGACTCTTTTTCCGATATAGTAAACAAAGAGCAAATTTATTAGATTATACATTCCTAACAAAAGTAGAGTGGTTACAGGAAACAAAATAAAAATGATCGATAATAAAAATGAGTTTTTGGAAGCAAATGGAGGGCAAATATATATGGGGGAGGGAAAATTCAATCGACAGGGGAAGAGGCTCAAAACTTACAAATGCAATTCAATGGAATTCATGAGTTTTTAATGCTTTGTTTTTATGCTAATTAAGATGAGGAGATGGAGAGTTAGAGTAGCGGTGGAACTGAAGAGCTTATTGAAACGCTTGTTATTAATTTTTTTTTTTTTTAATGTGGCATTTAATTTTTACCTTATTACACCATAAAAGTTAGAAGCCTAAAATGAGGAGAATGCTAGAAAAAAGGCTAAAATAATGCTGCTGACATTTCCTTCAATTGTGACGTGGCATTTTTTTATCCTAATTGGCATTATCTATGTGGCATTAATGAGTCATTTTAGGGTAGGCTTTTAATATGAATTATAGATGTGCCCTTCATTAAACTTGACCCGTATCTTCTTTTTTATCCATTATTTTCCTTCGGTGTTAATATTAGTGTGCCTTCGATCATTTTCATGCGACAAAATCTGGTGGTGATGTGCTTCATGAGAACTCTAATAGAGCCCTAAGTTGTATTTTACAATTCTTCATTAAAACTTCAACTCATTTGCGCCAAATAGTCCCCTAGTTTAGTTAGATTAGATTTAGTCTAAAATATGTGACAAATCTCTAATAAAGCACTAAGTTGTATATTCTACTATTTTATAATTGTCTCAAAACTTCATCTTATTAACTATAGTTAACACCACCATGTTATTTCTATTGTTAATTATAATTATCGTATGATAATGTTGTGTTAGAACATAATTATTTTATGTTTAGATATTTATTACTCTTCATGTCGTTTGATATTGAAGAGAGAAGGAAGTGTCTCGAAAAATACATATATAAAAAATAGAGGGAATATTCTCTATTGTCGAACTCTCTCTCTCTATATATATGACTTGAAAATTAGTCTAATATTTTCGATGTCGATCGTATTATTCCTTAGATATGTGTCATCGTCACCTTGTGTTATACCGTAGAAAACAATGTTTAGAGCATGTGTACTTACTCTTACGGGGATTATTGGAATATGCATGTTTACATGATGTACTACAATAAAAAAGGAATAATAGCAAAATACGATAAAACTTATGTATTGTTGAAAATCAATCTTAATAGAAGTTATAATTTTTTATCGAAATACAGCTTAAGGAGAAAATAAATAACTGATTAGCACACCATGATTAGTTACATATTTTCCCTACTAATATATCTCCATCTTCTAACGGCTCTCTTGACATCGATATATATTCCAATCATGACTCAGACTTCTCAGATGTTAATCTTCTCCCCCTTCACAGATTATCCATGGTTTCATCAGGTTACTGCAAGACTATCGTATCTATGAGGCATCGGTTTGCGCTAATAGTTATCAGGTGCCTCATAATCATAGTGAAAGATGGCTCCCACCTCCAGAAAGCTTTATTAAGATCAATGGAGATGCAATAATTTTTAACGGAGCCATATTCAAAATTAGCTAACCTTAAGTTTAGTAAATTAAGTTGGGATCGACCGCCATGAGTGTATAATAATCTTGTGACAAATTCTAATTCCTGAAAAATAAAATAAAAGTATACATAATAAAGAAATGCATTCAAATAACAGAAATTGCACAACAATAATGTACGATCAAGAATAACAGGGAGAAAATAATACCGTATAATAACGAAAATATCTCGCTAATAAAGGAATTGAAATATGAAAGAAAATAATAGAAAAAAACATACCATAATTGTGTTTAGGAAGGAGCATTAATATACACACACAAATAGTTGTCCTATGTACATAGGATTGTATGATGTAGTGGTTTCTTTTAGGTAGAGTTTTAGATATCCAAAGTTGTACTGTAGTTTGCTTAGAGTTATACTCCAAAACGAAAACATTATCTCTTATTTCAATTATTTATCTATTACTTATTTAATAATTAAAGTGGTTTGTAAGTATTGGACTCTCTGTAATCGCTCGAAAAAAGCTTCCTTTATTAATATAGATAGATAGATATAGATATAGATAGATTTTCAACTTATCTATGATGAAAGTTTTGTTAGTTTGACCTTAAAAATAACTATGAAAATACGAAAGAAATAGTTGTTCACTTACATAGACCTGACAAACAGATCGAAGTGTCGGGTTCGTGCTCATGTGACATGCATGTAAATGGGTCATGAACTCTTTAACCTAAACCCAACCGAATTAAATCATTCTTTATATACTAAAAAACGAGTTATGGTAGAACATCGTTGTATGTGAACGATTAAAGATCATATTTATAAACATAATTTCATGTGAACGATTATAAATTATGCTGTTATAGAAACAATTGGATTTTGTTTGATTTTTTAAGGGGTGCGGCTTATAGGCATCTAATAGTCGATTAGGGATGAAAGTCGACCTTAGTGCTTCTACGGTGCCGATAAAATAGTTATTTTACAGCTATTACTTGAGGTTTTTATACATAACTAGTTTTGGAGCCCGTGAAAATCACGGGATCATTAATAATTTATTATTTTAATAATCTTAAAGATTATGGACTATGAATGTTTATCTTCCAACAAATATTTAGGCGTTATTTTAAGTTCTCTTTATTGATTGAATGAATTAGAGTGTTTAGACCGACAAAATAAAATCTCAAAGGTGTTAAAGGTAGACAAGTAGAGATATTATGATAACACAAGAGATGACAATCGTAGACAAAAATATGGCAATGAGTATATGTAGTATAAATGAGGAGGGAAGCCAAAAATTCATCATTTAAGAAAAAAGTGATATGCTAAATTAGTAGAATGTATTAATTATTAATAGGTATAAAGCTGAGAGGAAATTAAAAAGTTTATTACATTTACATTCTTTTGTTACATTAAAATTTGTCATTTTAGGTACCATTTAATTAAATTGCATAGATTTTTTTTATAGATGAGTAAATGAAATCAATGTCATGTAACTATAAATTGATAATCCACGTCACATTAAAATTTCCATGTTACATTTAATTAAATTTGTCATTTTATGTACCCCTTTAATTGGATTGTATAGATTATAAATGGGGTTTTAGGGTCGCCGCATGAAACTTCATAGTGAAAAGAGTTGCATATTCAACTAATAAAAAGTTGCTTAAGGTAATATTTTTAAATTATGTGAGTATGTATCATCCTCCTGCAATTTGAAAAAAAAAAAAAAAGATTCTAGTTAATTCAATATACAATAAATAAATAAAAAGTAAAAAAATATTCTAGTTATCTATGTAAACTTTACATACCAATTTTTGGAATAAAATGGAAAATTTGATTTTTATATAATGGTGAGGGAAAAGCAAAAATATCATCATTAAATAAAAGTAATAAAGTTAAATAAATAGAGTAAATTGATGACTAAAATTATGAGAGGGAGATAAAAAGTTTGAATCAATTTTTTTTAATTTATTTTGTATGTTTGAGACTTTATATTTTTTAATTTTTTTTACTAATAAGCATGTGACACATGATAATAAAAAATAATTTTTTTTCATGACACATCACTTAGTGAGATGACTTAGTGAAATATTTAATCTTGCATTTTTATAATATTGTACTTTACAAACCAATTTTTTGAATAACATGGAAATTATGATTATTGTTATATAATGGTGAGGGGAAAGCAAAAACATCATCATTAAGAAGATAATAAAGTTAAATAAATAGGGTAAATTGATAACCAAAGTTATGGGAGGGAGATAATGTGACACCCCGCGATAACGCGGAAAATATAAATAATAAATTAAAGCGGAAATTTATGAGATTTTTGAAACTTTTAAAATTTAAAGCGGGGGTTCATTAAAACCCAAAACACAAATAATGATTGCGGAAATAAAGATTAAATTATACAAACGTGATAGTCGAGGTGAGGGAAACTATATCCCTCGAATGACAAAGCAATAAAAGGTGAGTCAAATCAATCCTAATAAACCGACTACAAGGCCAAAGTGCTCGCTAGCTCACACATGTCTTCACCCCATGAATGCACCAACTAGTACCTGTCATTCATGTAAACATGAACGCATTACAAATGATCGGTGGGGAGTAACTCAAGGTTCTCCCAGCCACAAAATGTCGAAACGAACATAACAAGGAACTCAATTAGATAAATCATGTGATATACTTATAAAAGATATGAACATCAATTTTATATATTTAAACATGTCAATTAAATGGGGTGGGATGCAATGGATCAGTATTAGCATAATGGAGACTCACTATTCATGTGAAATAATTAAATAGTATGAAAGACAAGAATACGGTCATTTATGCAAAAGCACGCATTTCAAGAAATACAACATAGATGTGAGATTAGAATCCGAATCATGTGAAATAGTTAAGTAAGAGATCAACCAATGCAAATTACAAGAATAGAAACCGTAGCCATTATTTGGAAAACCACTTAGCAAACATTACACGGGACGTGGCTACTAATGTCACATTCATACTTATGGCTTGCATCTCACCATAAGAACAGATGGGAACATCAATCCCGACGATCATATCGCAACTAGAGGGCTTATAGCTCACCTCTAGTATCCGATAGGACCAAGACAATATAACACCAGGCATAACTCTTACCTTGAAGGACAAATACCAATATCTATAACCAAGCAAGACCTTTACTACTCATATATAAATATACAATTCCCCTGGTAGGACGACAATGGTACTCCCAAGACTCGATCCTAGTCTAAATCCGGCCGGACTCTCGGGCGAACGGTCCCCGATTCGACATGCGGCGAAACGATCCGCATCCAAGACTCGATCGACGAACTAAGTCGAGAACCCACAATCGCGAGAACGATCCGAAAGAGGCGGAAAATATGAGCTAAACCCACAATCGGCGAATCGATCCGAAAGAGGCGTAAAGATAAGTCAAGCAATACGGTATAGCATAAAGGCATTATCACCAGAATACGATATGAGCTAACCCACAATCGACAGAACAGTCCGAAAGAGGCGGAAAATATGAATCAACCAACTCCCAGCAGAACGGCACGAGAGCGGCGTAATAAAATACTTGGCAGAACGGCACAAGTAAGGCATAAAGGTATGTCGAGTAATACGTTATAGCATATATGACAGTATAATGGCATTTCTACAAGAATACGACTCTTACAAGTAATTATTTATAATAATCTTTTCATACTTGTAACACCAAAAATAAATATTTCATTTCATATTTATACCTGCCGGTTAAATAGAATATAACAAGTGGTAATGAATAATTTACGTTACATGAAATATACGGGATAAATTGTGACCAACTTAAGTGACTCAATTATGAGCCCAAATAAACAAATTATAAGGAGTCCATCAATTAAATCACATTAAGCCCAACAAACAAGATATGTTAGACCCAACTTAATACTCATGTAAAATTCAAACATATAATCATGTGAGACCCAACAAATTTGTCATGTGAAGTCCAATAAATTTATCATGGGAAGTCCAACAAACTAAATTAAATGAGCCCAACAAATAAATTATGTCAAGCCCAACAAATATAATATGTCAAGCCCAACGAATCAATTATGGCAAGTCCAGATAAATTAACATGTCTAAGAGCGATATTTAACGAATTACTTGTATAGAACATGAGACGGGAATTAATAATATTTTAATTAAACTAAATTAGCGTCCACCCAGTAATATGGCAAACCCAACAATTAAAGCTCAAGGCCCAAAAGAATAAATATATAAGAGATCGATAGGTAATGAATTACGTTATAGAAATTACGAAACGGTTATTTAAATAATTTCAAGTAAACAAAACTAGCGCCAAAATGATTCATGAAGCGATTTAAACACGTCATTGGGTCACACTATGCACGACCTTCATACCCAACCATACACTACTTCCGCAAGCCACCATACCCGACCCCATACACACCCGGTTACCACCCAAAACGGCCACCATTCAGAACACCAATTACCACCCTCACCATCACTCCTCCACGGCTAACACTCAGCCTGTTAAAACAGTCCACATAGCTGACCTTAAGGCAACCCAAACAACCCCCATGGAACCGAGTCCATCCACTAAACTCAGCCACCAAAACGTCACATAACCATCGAACCAACACGGGTCCCAACATACCACAGACATCCGTCATAAAAAGGCCCCAAACGCCTCCCATTCCCCTGTCCCAAAACAGAACCCAAGCTAGCCATTAAAGCATTCCCAAACAGAGGGAGAGTACACTCCATTCCTACGCACAAGGCAACCCAAGGTCGAGTTAAACTAAGACCATAATCTGAGCCGGGTTCAAGATGTAAGTTCCCAAGTACAACCCAACTCAACAACAGACCTAAAAGACTGCCCTAACCGTTCCAAACAGAGTTAAGCCACCCCTTCCACTCGTCTAACTGAGTCAAAAACCGAGTCCGAGCAAGCATAGCCCACGACTGAACACGGGCTCAACACAAACAATTCCAAACGCCAATATGAGGCAATATTTACCATACAAACGAAGTAAAAGTGTAAAGGATTAAACTTTATTCGAAATGAGCATGTAAAACGACGCAACAAGACGGAAATATCGACCCATTGTCGAGTAACCTATCAACGTTACCTTATTGCTCTCCTAAACGTCCAAGAAATCGCCCTACGATGATCTTAAACCCAAAACGGCACGGAAAAGCTCTAAAACCGGATCCTTTTGAAGGACGACCGAAATGCAACAGTCGAAAGTTTGGTTCTTTTTTATATAGAAAGATGGAGAGTGAAGAGGGGAAGCTAAAGGTACAAAAACCATGGAGTTTGGTTGAGAAATGGAGGAGGGATCGGAGTTTGAAGGGGGACGGGAATGGATGTATGCTGCTCTGATTTTGTTGAGCTGCTGCTGCTGCGTTTTTAAAGAAAGAAGAAGGGACAAGGGTGTGGGGATAGATACGGGGTAGAGTAGTAATAATGTAATAATCATAATAATATATAATATATAATAATAATAGTAATAAATATCTATAATGATATAAAAGTAGAGTGTGGGGTGGATAAGGGTATGTGTTGTTGACATACGGTTGGTCCGAGTTTAGATAAAATTCCCCTTAGAAATGTGACGGTCTAACGTTAGACGGAATTTTAAGACGCGAATTATTATTATCACAGTCATTATTATTATCCGGTCAAAAATACGTATACATATATTATTATAAAAATTATGCCTCAAAAATATAATTTAATAATACGTATTTTTATATAAATGAGCTTTTATATATTACTTTTACAAAAATCGTATTTGACATAAAAATAATTAAATAAAATAATTCAAAAATATATAACAAAATAATTAAACGGTTTAATAAATTTTAACTGTCAGAAAGGGAAATTCGCGGGTGTTACAGATAAAAGGGTTGCATCAAATTTTTTTTTTTTTGTTTGAAACTTATATTTTTTAAATTTTTTTAAAAAATTTATGAATGAGGTGAAATATAAGGTTTTGTTTGTCATGTTGAACTCAAAGCTGGTAAGAATATAAATTATACATATATGAAAATTAAAGGGTTAAACAAATTAAAAAAAATGGAAAAATAAAACAATAGGCGAAAGTAGTAACTTACAACGTAACAATAAAGCGTTCACATCAAAGAAGATCATGACATTGAATCCTATAAAACACAACAAAATAAAGAGGTTAGACTTAATTTACTAATAGAAATGTTAAAAAAAAATCATAAAAAAAATCAATACCAAGATATACACAAAAAGATATGTAATTTCACTTAAAGAGATGAAGTATATATACATAAAAAAAATGCTATAACATTCATTAAGATTAAGAATTCAAGAGTAAGATGAAAGGTTGAAATTAGGTTACGAACTTACAATGAATGGGAGAAGAGGAAAAACAAAAGTGGAGTAAATGCATAATAAAACATCTTGAATGTGTTATTATTATTATTATTATAACTTAATTAGACATGAAATATTATAGCAAATTAGGAGGTTTTTGAGAGTTGTCACATGACAATTAAATACTACTCAAGTTAGTCTTTTAATGGTATTTTATAGATGATTTAATTAGTCATTTAACTATATTGTATAGATAGAAATATATTTGAACACGGACATCGGCAATTCAAAGGCATTTTGGCCAAAAAAAATTGGGGAAGATGATATTTTGAAAATTGTATATGTAGTTGATTCATATGTGGGTGAAGTAAAAGAACAAGGATTACTAATCTGATTTTGGTTTTTTTTAAAGAAGGAAAAAAAGAGTGGATTAAAAAATAATTTATTGCTAGGTGGCTTTTAGTCGATGTCTACGTGACATTTATAATCTATCTTAGATAGCTTTTAATTGATGTCTACGTGACATTTAATAGGTGTTTCAAGTAGCCTTTTAATAAAATTTTATAGATTAGAGTGACACGCGGATTAAGATGTGGCATTGCAAATGCATACGTGGCTTTTCCTTAGCCTACGTGGCATTGTCTGCGTGGCCTTTTGAAGTTAGCCTTTTAATAAGATTTTATAGATATGCTGGCATTAAATTGATATTAAATGAAGAGCAAGCTACTAAACACATAAGACAACTTTAAATTATACACGACAGAACATTACAATTAGGCCCGGACATTAAATCTATTATAATAATATTTCATAACACAAATACTGTAAAAAAAAAAAAAAAAAAAGGAAAATATTAGACGACGGGTTGCTAAGAGCAGAAGACCTTAATTGAAAGACCTACCCGAATCAAAACTAGTCTTCCAATGGCGGCAATTCTCGCATAAAAACCCATCGTCCATAATCATATCATTACCCAATTAAAAATTGAAGATACGCTCATCAATTTCTGAACAAAGAAAGAGAGATTACAATCAGTAATACTTAATCAATAATGGGTAAACAAAAGGGTGAAAGTGGAAGAACCAAAGCTCGTGCATCCAGCAGCAGGTTTACTCATCTCTTTATTATAATCAATCAACTTTTTTATTGTTTTTTTTGGATGTTTCAGTTGTTTTCGTTGTTGGATTTTTGTGAGTTTTGGTAGTTTAGTTTAAAGTTGCAATCTTAATGATTTGTTAAGCTCAATTAAGTGCAAAATTTGATGAATTTGATGATTTTTCAGTCTTGCTGCCTCACTTGTTCCTGTGGGCACACCTCAAATTGGGTTTGGTGGTTATTTGGGCAGTACTCGGGTTGATTCTGCTCTTCATGCCGAGGAATCCGGTTCTTTTAAGGTGAAATTTTTGAGCTTTTCGATTTAATTCGGATTATGTTGATCAATTTTGTGTAATTTAATTGCTGTAGTTCCAACGGGGTGAAAATTCCGTTTCGAGTTTCCTTGTTTGGCTTAGTAGTGCTGTGGTGGTGAACAATTTAAGTGGTTTGAATATAGGGTGTTGATGGTGAGATGGTGCAATACTTGAAAAGACTTGCTAGAAGAGACCCTACTACAAAGGTGATTTTCTCGGCTTGGTCTTTTTATCGTTTGTTATTTATGTAATACGAAGTAATACTTCTTTTGTTTCTAGGTATAGTTCGTATTTCATATCAGTCCGCTTAGAAAATTGTTTACGTTTTTGTTTTAGTCAAGTTTTTATCCCACTGGCACACATTTGCACGGTCTTAATAGCAAATGTAACCTATATGCGGGGACAAAGCGGGTTTGTGTTGAAAGATGTTAGTATTGATAAGACAATAATAAGATGACACTTAGCTCGATGGATGGGAAGAGTATCTTGAAAGCAAGTGCATAGATATGTACAATTTTGAGATAAGGAGTCATTGGGCCAAGTGCTTAAACTGCTTATTGTTCTTTTAGATCATAGGATATATATGAAATCACACGGGTTGCTATCAGTTTTATCACTGCTGTTAAGTATATGTTAGAATTGAGGCAAAAGGGCTTTTTACTCTTTTTAATAGTTGCGGAATGTTTGCGGGCTCCCATGGGAGATGACGTATAACAAGACGTTGCAAGTGTTTTTTTTTTTCGAAATGCAAATTGACTAAAGCATTAGAGGATATCTAAATCTGAGCAAAAACTACGCATAAGGCTCCAAGTTTCTGCCGAATCAAAGTTTGACAATTCTGGGATCACACACTACTTGATCATAAAGAAGCTAAGCCACGTCTGAGTATACTCTTCAGAGTGATTCATTCTCGGATATATAGTAGAATTATGCTCAACTGAATACACTTAGTAGATGTACACCTTGTGATTCCTGATCATCTGAACAATGCACGAAGACAGTGGTGGTGTGAAGAGAAATGGGGATGCAAAAGTAGAGAAAACTCATAATCCATGTATAAAACTTTTAGAATCCCTCCACGTTTCCTTCCCTTATCTTATATTCCTAATAAATCAAAGACAGTTTTAAAATCTGACAAAAAAGCCTTCCGGTAGAAGTATGTGCACTTAGTGATCTTGATGAAGAACTCTGACCTTTGTATTAAGAGGTTATCTCGTCCGAATAATCTAGTGTCAGAAAGATGCAAGTGGCAAGATTTTATATGCTGTTGTTTTTTGTAGATGGGCCCTGACTCCTGCCCTTCTGGAGTTACTTTTCAAACTTTCATTGATGAACCGTATCTTTGTCCAAGAATATATGTGTGACTTCATATGCTATTTTCTGTGAAAAGAAGATTGAGCCGAGTGATTAATTTTCTTATTTACAAGTTTTGTTGAAGAATATTCCTTTTCCATCAAAATTTTCATATTTTTCTCAATGCGTCTATTCTAATTCTCTGAGATTAGGTTTCCATTATTTTATTTTAATGACGATTTATGCAGAAGGATGCCTTTAGTATGTTCGTCTTGGTATCTATCCAAAGCATGTGACATCTCACATGTTGTGCTAAACGGGGATTGACAGTTTTGACATGCTACACTAAGCAACACCTTTTTTTGTATTCTGTTAATTTTTTTATATATATTTCGTTCGTTCGTAATTACATCTATGAGACAGTAAATGACATATGATGCTTAATTTTGTATGTATTAAAACAAATCATTTTTTTTCTCTATATTGATCTTGAAGTGCTGCTATCTTTTGTTACTACAGCTTAAAGCTTTAAATTCTCTAGCGGCACTACTGAAGGACAAGTCTGGGAAGGATGTTGTACTGATTATTCCACAATGGGTAAGTACTGTTTTGGACCCTTGTTTATGCTGCAGCCTATAGGAGTAATTGTTATTCAGGTCTCATCCTTGTGGGTGACATCTTATGACATGGTCATCATTTGTGAGTCAGGAATATAATTTTTTTAATTTCTGTTTTCTTAGTAGAGTAGTGTTTCTAATATTATATTGGTACGCTCTCAAGACACTATAATAGATATTATCTTGGGGAGAGGCTTATCTTTGTTTTCAGTAGAACATTTTGTGCATGTTGATGGATTCCTCACTGCCCAAGATTTGGGATCCGAGTTGTTGTGGAGACTATTGGTTTGGTAATTGCTTTTTGAGTACTCGAGATGTGTCGGCAATGGGCATGGTACGAGATCGCCCTCATTTTGCAACGGAATTTAAGCTTGTCGTTACGTTAGTTCCCGTTATATAATGCTTTTCCAAATATCGTTAATGTTTTTCCAAATATCGTTGAAAGTTTACCATAATTTTCATGACTTGCTCATTGTTCCTTTTAAGAAAAAAGTTTGGTAAATGGGCAGATTAGCAAGTGATGAATGTGTGTATCTAAAAAACATCATAAGATAGAGAACATGGACTCTTGACGTGAAAAATAATCTCGAGAATCTGATTTCAAGAAAAAGTAAAGAAATAACATATGATATCACATGGTGTTCAAAGCTTGTTTGAAGGGAAATGCTTATGGGAACAATTTTCCGTCAATAATTAATAAACTGAATCCTCCTAAAGTTATAGATATTTGGAGTAAAATCTCACCTTTCTCCATTTCAATGAACAAGTTCCATCTTCTTTATGAACTCTTTCTCATCCTTTTCTTGTTGCATCTAGTGTGAAGAGTATTTCGTGTTTCTGAAAATCACTGTATTGGCTTATGTGATCTTTGTGGGATTATTATGGTGCAAAGGTCTGGAAACATCATCAACAAATACGAAAGAAGTGTATAATATGGCCACCCAGCCCATGCATATTTGTGAGGCATTGCGCAGTATAAGGATGGTGGTTTCTTTTATCTAGAATAGATATTCCTCATCCTGAAGATTCACTTGATGGCATTACCTTTGGCCATGAAGGACTAAAGGGAGCATATGACCATGATTTGGCCATTTTTGAAAGCCTGAAAATGCGTTTTTAATAGTTCAGGGAAATATAATTCCAGCGGCCCTTTGATAGATAAAAAACAGGCTAGAGAGTGAGGAAATTTGGAACCAACCTTAACCATGAGCGAAGTGGTCTTAAGAAGTATTCTAATTTTGGTACAATTTTCTTTTGGATTATTTTGTCCGCATCCATTGATTGTATCACCCTTGAGAAAATCTTGTCAAAATTAAGAAAAAAGTTTCATGCTAGGCCGTATGTTTATTTTTGTGACCCTAGTAGTTATAACCATATCGCATACTCCGCATAGTGTTTGGTATTGAGGTATGCTCTGATGTCACTCCCATATGGTCTGGTGTGCACTTATTGATGAAAGTTTTGATTATTTTTTCTTTATATACTGTTCTCTTCTATGTCCTTTATTTGACCTTACTTTCTCATTAAGGTTTTGATATCAATTTTGATATTACTTTTTTCTGCGACCTCAGTCTGACCTGTGCTTTCTGATTAAGGGTTTTGAATATAGGAGGCTTTTGATGGATTATAACAGAGAAGTTCGACGTGCAACCCACGAGACTATGACCAGCCTCGTCACTGCAGCTGGGTTAGTAATATTCACTTTCTAAGCTGGATTTACATTGTTGTTATGTATCCCAGACTCCCAGTACAGTCGGTGATCTACCCTCACTAGTTTCTTTGAAATGGGCGAATGAAATTTTAGTTGATGCCAAATGAACTTTATTTTCTGGTAAAAGTAACATTTTCTCTCTTCTGCAGACGGGAGTTGGCAGTGCATCTTAAGTCTCTCATGGGACCATGGTGGTTTGGTCAGTTTGATTCAGTCTCGGAAGTATCGGTAGCTGCTAAGCGGTCACTGCAGGTTCATAGCATTTCATTCACTATTATTGTTCTTGATTGGTGACTAGGGCATTAGCTTGCTTATCAATCCCAATTGTTTTCTGTACTACTAAGAAAAACTAGTCAACTTGAGCTTCTGTCACAGTTTCATCTATGACTGTTACCAATCAAGAAAAAAAATTCTGTGCCAGGAGATATTTGAATGGATGGTTACATAAGCTTAAAAAAATGCATTTGTCTATTAGTTTCCGTTCTGCTATCAGATTTCACTGCTACATGAGTGTAACAACCAGGCCTACAAGTCTACAACTCATCGTCATTTTAGACATAATGTCATGATATGACTCTTTAACCAACCGTGGCAATTAGCCCAATATCTAGGAAAACGCTCATGTGGGGGATGGCGCAGGCCGCCTTCCGCTTCAATAACTAAGAGGCTATGTCCAAGTGATCCTTGAACGAAAATGAAACAACCATTTGCTATCTATCTAAAAAACTGTGGAGGGATTTACAAGGCATTTTAAATTAGTTTTGCCAAACTGGCGTGGAATGGATATATGTTAGTATGACACTATGACCTTCTCTGTATTAAATAACTTCTTTTTTCTATAGAATGCTTGATATTTATGCCAAATTTATTGAATAAAAAGAAAAACAATCGAAGAATACTGTTTTTTAGAGAGTGATATTATTGAACTCCCTATCTGTTGTGGGGCTAAAATGCTTACGAGAATTACCCTCTCTGGACTTTGCCAGACTGGTTTATTTCTTGTTTCTAGCTAGGATAGTTAGCAGTGAAGATGGAAGAACCTCTATACTTCTATACAGAAATTTGTCTCATTTCTCAGTTTTTTGGTGCACAACGAGGATATCTTATGATCATAGCAAGATGTGTGGAAAGAGAAATTGTGATTCTCTAATCAGAACCCTGGCATGTAACACTTATCTGATTTTCACCGTTCCAGTCTCTTTTTAGGTGCATAATGTTACAAGGGGAAACTCCTAGAATCTCCAGTCGAGGAGAGATCGCCTTGAGGGGCTGAGGGGGTGTTGGAAAAACCATGTTTATGCTATCTAGGATATTACAATATTTGACTCCGCAATTAGGTGGAGCATGAATTTGTGCGTGTTTGTGATTAGCCATTCTTTAGACTTTGTTTGAGGCTTTGTTGCTAGAACTCTTTTCCTATCAGTCTTTTAGTTCATTGATAACTCGTTTCATTTTTCTTATTAAAGAGAAAAAAAAGAGCGGAACCCTTTGTTTTTCCTGTGAAGGCTTCGAAGAAGTCATACTAAAGAAGAGCTCACTAGCAAGCAACTATTTTTTTTTGCAACGTCGTCTTTCATTTGTTATCTAAATTTCATTAGGATCATGCTCAAAGATCTATTATGGATAATGATAAGTATCCATATGATCATGAGCCACTAAAGTGAAGGGTCATACACTTGAAATATAGATTATCATGCAAATTTGGCCGGGCTCCTTCAGTTGAATATCCAGTATTGTGAACTCTATACTATTGCATAATGCGTCCTTTAAACCTCTACCAGCATGGCAGTATGTTGAGGCTAAAAAGGAGCTTGAGAAATAGAAATGGTTTTCTACTCGTGTAACCCTAAAGATTTCCCCTATTGACTTGGTAAAGGAGAATGAAGAAGAGTTGATTAGCCGAAGTTTGGAAGATGATTTGTTGGCTATACGTTAATGTACTTGGTGAAAAACATCATCGTGTATCTAATGATAATACTTTCACATGTCTAGTTAAAACTCCACTTTTTGAAGTTGTATAGTTGGAGTCGAGCTCTTGAGCTCTCCACTTGGATCAACTTTTTACTCCCTCCTTTCCCCTTAAGATTTGATTATCGTGATAATTTGAGAGAAATTGCTTTGCTCGTTTGCTCTTGTTTTTTTTATATGGACGTCGCCCTCATGGTGTCTTTTTGTATATGGGCATCGCCCCATGGACCTATGGTGTCTTTTTGAATGTGGATATCACCGTGTCATGCCTTGGTCTCCTTTAATGAATACTACCACATCTTTCTTATCATAAACATAAAAGAAACAGTTTTCTGTAACCAGTTTAATTGGCTAGTTGGCTTTTGTTCGAGGTGCTTCTAGGTGGTCTCATCTCGTATATACTCGGCCTTTTGCTCTTACCAATTTTCCTTGTATAGTTCTTTTCTGGTTGCTGATAGCGTAGACGGTTGAAAAGGGGATTGTGAGTTGTGACTAAGGATTTCGCTTTATTTACTGTAAAGGGCTGAAATTTGTGAGGCTGCTAATTTCAAACCTGGCTTTACCTTGGCAATGACGCATGTAATGCACCCTAATATGTCTGTTCCTTGCAAACATATCTATGTGATTATACTATGAGTCTATGACTACTTTGTTGGATCTCCTCTTCAACCTATATATGCACAAGTTTGT
Organism: Silene latifolia; assembly: GCF_048544455.1. NCBI lineage: Eukaryota > Viridiplantae > Streptophyta > Magnoliopsida > Caryophyllales > Caryophyllaceae > Silene > Silene latifolia. Next base: position 106,096,579 of record NC_133532.1, on the reverse strand, counting down.
CATTTCATTATTGTGCATTCCAAATAACTACTCAGGGTGACTGGCTAAAAGTAGGATCTGTTTGCTATTGAACAGGTTGCCTTTCCATCTCACGAAAAGAGACTGGATGCACTGATGTTCTGCACGTCGGAAGTGTTCGAGTATTTGGGTGATAATTTAAAGCTGACACCGCAGAGTATGGCTGATCTTGCTGTCGCTTCTGACGAGTTGACAGAAATGCATCAACGAGTATGTACCTAGTCAAATGTCAATTGCAATGTCAAATGTTAAATGTTAAATGTCAATTGCAACTAGTTAGTCTATATGCTTTATGTTTTTGACATTCGTAGATCTAATGGAACTTTAAGTCTTTTAGGATAACTTATATATTTTGTAGACAGGTGTTATTAGTTTAGTTAGTTGTGCTGAGAAATCTCTCAACTTGTAATACTACATTATATTCTTTCATGTATGTGAAGTAGCCGTCTTTTGGTGCAATTCTTGACACATTTTTCATTATGAGTCTCTTGTATTGTTTACACATGGGTAAGGTTGCCTACATATGATCCTCCTTACCCCGCCATCTGTGGAATCATTGAAGACTGTTTTAATGCTGTTGCTACTTTTCTCTTGTATGTTGGTCTTTCATGATGTTTTGCTTCCCCTTCTAACATTGCTCGTCCCTTCATTTTTTCCGTCTCTTTCAATTTATGTCAGGTTATTTCATCATCATTATTGGCTCTTGCTACTCTAATTGATGTTTTACTGGGATTAAAATCTGCTAAAGTCAGCTCTGATGAGTCAAACAACCTACCAAAGAATGCTCTGAAAGCCCAGGATGTTGCAATTTCTTCTGCAAAAAGCTTGATGTCTGCTCATCGTAACTTCCAAGATTTTTTGAAATCTCATGATTCCGTTGTTCGGACAGCTACATATACAGTATTGCGAAGTTTCGTCAAGAATATTCCCGAGGTTATTGGTGAAGAAGATGTGAAAGCTCTTTCACCTGCTATACTGGGTGCTCTTCAAGAAAAGGACCCATCGTGTCACACAGCATTGTGGGAAACAATTCTGTTTTTCTGCAAACGTTTCCCTCAAAGTTGGTCTTCTATAAATTTTCAAAAAACATTTTCAAATCGCTTTTGGCAGTTCCTCAGAAACGGCTGCTTTGGCTCACAGCTGGTCTCGTACCCTGCATTTGTCCTTTTACTAGATGCTTTACCCCCAGAAATAGTTGGACTGCAGTTCTTTATTGACTTTTTCCAGAATCTGTGGGCGGGAAGAGATGCATCTCATCCTAGTAGTGCTGATCGCTTGGCATTCTTCCTTACCCTGAAAGAGTGTTTCCTTTGGGTCTTAAATAATGCATCAAGGTAATGTTTCTTCTTGGCAAATATATTAGCATGTAATTTGTTATTTATTTATTTATTTATGTGTTGCTTGTTCTATATTTTATTTCTTTTATGTTTGACTTTAACCTAGCAGGCCTGATTCTAGTGTTTCGTTTCATTGTAGCAAATATCTGACACACAATGCTGGTTTATCTTAATGCGTCAGGATTTTCCTGTACCTTAAGGACTTCTAATAGCTGCCAATATCTTTCTATTATGGACGATATTTGACCAACGCTGTCAGTACATGGCTGATATTTGACTGAGACGGTGCATCCTATGCCAATATATAACCACCACGACCAATACTAGACCGATAAAGCCTGTATGATTGATAAAAATAAGACTTCATAAACCGCACTATTGTCTACAAGCATAGTGCTACACTATCATGACCGTTATTGTAATCAGGACTGATGTCCAATACAATATGATATTTTGTTTATTTATGTGTAATGCAGCTTTCAAGTAATGAAGTGGCTTGCATATTAGCCTTTAGTCTATAATTCTATATCTCTCGTTTAGCTTGAATTAATTTGGTTCAGGTGAAATTAGTTTCAGACTTTCAGGTGAAGAGAATAAGAAAATACAGAGTAGTAATTAGTCTTGGTTAATATAAAAGCTTTGTTCGTTGTGATTCGACATGGTTCACTCCCTTCCAGTCATCTAATTTTCATGTGTTTTCTTGTTTTGCTAGATATTGTAAACAAGAAGATGTTTCCTCTTTTCGTTTTTCTCTTCTTGACAACATAATTGTGAAGCTTTTGTGGCACAATTTCTTGTCTGACTCTGAGACAAGACATGGAGAGATAGTTGAATCTGGTAAAAATGATGATGCTTTTTCAGAGATACCGAAATTGCTAGATAGTCATCTATTCGAGATAAGGCAAGGGCATTTGCATGATACAGGGGAATGTATTATCAATATTCTTTCTGGTATCTACCCTTTAGATTGTCAACTGCTCGTTCTGTTCTGTGAAGCATTTCAGGAAAACTGCCTTAAGGCGTTGCAGCAAACAGTTCATGCAGATGAAACTAGTTACAATCTAATGCAAATTAATCGGTTTATAGTCATGGTGGGAAAGTATGCAATTTCAAAATCTGAAAGCTGGCCTCTAGAGTTTCTGGCTGGACCTCTTTTGGAGAAAACTCTGTCACTAATTATATCTGCGGTAAGTTCAACATTTTTTTTTGTATGTGCAATCTTGCTTTCAAATTGGAATCTCTTCTTGTGGAGTTCATTCTTGATTTAATGGTTGCCTGCTCTTTTTTACCAATATTGACTGTGTTAAGAAATGCTTTGGAAGCCTTCTGATTGAAATTTACTGTCTTAAACCTTGTGGCTTAGGGAGTTAGGGTTAGCGTTTTTTTCCTGAGATGTTTTTATTTGTGGACAAGCTGATAAAATTTCTTCTTCCTCTTTTAAAAGAAGGGTCTGATTTTGCTCACCTTAAGTCATTAGTTTGAAGGCCATCCATTCATTATTAATATCTTAACAGATAAGGTATGGATGTATATGTCACTCATAGAACTAATGAAACATGGTTGAAGTAGACGAGTGCAAAGAGTTTCCATGTGATTCCGTTATCACCCTTCGAAGGGAAGATTCTATCACACGACATTTGTGTTTGAATTGTCGTCATTATATGGTGGGTCGTGAAATAGTGTCACTTTACGGGAACCTTTGAGGCACTGGACATTTCTTTCAAGATATTGATCTTATTATTCTATTCTTCTCTTACGTACTATGAGTTAGTTATTAGCTTTGCCTTTTGCATTTCTTATGCACTGATCAGATGTTTGTTCTTACTTGTTTTCTACTCATATATCTGTGGGACAACTGTTTAAGGTGTAGAATTTATCGATATATGGATCTTCAAATGCTGTCTCTAGCAGGCACCTCTTTAAGGATCTGGCTGATGATCTGTTTGTGTATTGTGTGGCAGGATTCAGCAGATGCAGTAAACTTTCTACTAGTCATGGTTTCTATTTTTGGACCCAAAAAAACCATACAGAAAATTATTTCTAGTGAGGAGACTGCTAGTGGGATCGGTGCTGATGTCACTGATGGGGTCAATAGAGAACCCAACAAATTTCTGAATGCTTTTGAGAGAACATTTGTACATTGGTGTTTTATGGGAAATGAGAGTTTAGTTGATTCCCGAATGAATGTTTTGCTTGCATTGCTAGATGAGGAGTGTTTTACTGAGCAATGGGATACCATTATCTCATATGCTGCCATTGCTGGTACATCTCACGTTGGAAGGTTGGCTACTCTTATTCAAAAAGTAAGGAGTTTGACAAGGCAAAGATCAAGAGTCCATAACAACAAAATTTTCCAAATTTCGTGCTGGCAGCATGAGAAGCTGGATTCAGTTGCATTTTCTGTTATGTTGAGTGCTCCTGAGTCGCTAGATTCTCATGTGAAGTTCATACGGTATGGCTCATGCTTCAGATTTATGTTATTTGTGATTGCATTCCGATATGGCCTTTAAGCTTTTTGCTGAGCTCAAGCTCAATGGTGACTCTCATCGTTGTTGGGGAGAGTCCTGGCCCATGTTAGATTTGTAAGACCATATACATTTCGGTGCATTTTTTCATTTCCAGTGGAGCCAAAGACTCATATTCTAATGGCTAACTAAATTGGCTGTGCTTTATATTGTGAAGTAGCAGTCATTCTGCTACACTGTTCAGGCTGTTTAGTTATTATCGTGGTACTTGTATCTACATTTATGTCATCTCTGATGCTTGGTGGACTTTCTGCTGCAGAGCTGTCCTTGGTGGTTCCATGGAAGATGATGATGTATCTTTTCTTTCCAAAAATGCGACTGTTCATGTTTACGAGAGAGCATTTGATGAGTTAGTAGCTTTCATTATGGAGTCTCCTTTTGCTTGCGTCAGGAAATTCGGTTCATTATCACGTTCTCTAGTGAACTCTTCTACATCAGAAATAAAACATAATGTAGATGTGGGACATTTGGCTAAGAGGGCTTACTTTGCTCTTGAGGTTCTTAGTAGTAGCACTTTTACCTTGAAGTCATATTGCAAGGAGAGTGAGTTGCTCCTAGGCGCTGCAGGTGTTATGTTTGTAATTGACTGGGACTGCTGTTTATCGCAATTATTAGGCACCGAGTTAAAGAATTGTTCCCAGGATCATATGATGGCAAGGGAGAAGTTTGGTAGAGCTATGCACGAATTCCGTACTAGCATTGACAAACAATTCTGGAGAAGTTTTCCGGCACAATTTCGTGCTAAACTAGGGAGCCTTCTTGTTCAGTTTAATAGGTCCTCTATTTTTGTGGACGACACATTTGATACTAGTGTAGTAACGTCTTTATGCTGCAAGTGGATCGTTGAAGTTTGTGAATGTCTGTGTGTAAGTCAATTAGAGGAGCAAAATTTAATCGACAAGCTTTTAGGCAGTGATGACTTATGGCCACTGTGGATCATGCCAGCTAACAGCACAAACAAAGAGAAAATTACTCTCAGACTTGAGCATGCACCTACTGATGTTCCTGTAAGTTAATTTTATGGCTGGGTCCTTTTTAATAATTTAGGTGGCTTTTTTTTCTTCATCAATGTCTCCTCTGTTCTAATCATTTGGAGGTAAGTTTGTGTACAGTTGATTCCTTCTTTGCTTGTTAGAATTTTCTTTTAAGATGCCGACGACTGGCATAATGTGGATGCCAAAGTGACCTGTTGTATTCTATTATAGAATTACTACTTGTTCATGCATTCGTCAATTGCTCCGAAAACGTTCAGGATTGTATAACTGTGTCTGTGATCTTGTATACATAGTTCTGGACTGGTTCTCTTCTTAAAAACCTTTTTTTTTTGTGGGAGCAACTTTTATAAATCTTATGCACCTGGAGGATGCTTATAACGTTTAGGGGGTCGTTTGGTTACCCACTAAACAATGCAGGAACTTAAATTCATGTGAATTGCAAAATGGGTATGTTGTTTGGTTACCCCAATTCACATGAATTGGAAGTTCCCATGAATTCCAATTCCTCCACAATGGAGGAAGTTGCTTACCTAGGCCCCCCTAGGTAAGTTAGAATGCCTACATGAATTGCACTTCCTCCATGGCAACCAAACATTTTTTTGCAATTCACATGAATTCCAAATTCACGTGTTTTATGACTTCCTAGGCAATACAAATTCCTATATGCAACCAAACGACCCCTAGGTGTACCTGAATGAATTTGTACTGTGTGGTTTCTTAGCGTTTTCCCCTTTTTCAGCTCTCCCCTAAATAAACAAATGAATTTTTTTTGTCTTGCTTTTAGTACTGGTTACCCATCATCCTTGGCAAATATGGATGATATTTACTGTAAAAGAAGTGATTGTTGTAGCCTTCTAGCTTTCAAGGACTGGGATTAATATTATTAGAAGAACACTACTCCAGTGCCATTAAGGCTGTCGCCCTTGGCGAGTAGGAATGAGGGTCGATGTATGCAACCTTAAACCATTGTTTTCAACATAGAGAGGTTATTTTCTAATGACTCAAATTGAAACTTGCTTCTAATGCCTGCTACTTCATAACATAAGAAGCACTTGCAATTTTGTAAGCCATTTTGGTTAAAGTGGCACACCAAAATACGTATAATTTAGTTCATACTTTCCGTTTTTGGGTACCTTTTAATTCGTTTGTGGCATTTACTTTACAGTGGCTAGAACGCTTCATATATACTCAACTATTAAATTTTTATTTTTATTTTGTGGCTGCAGGTATTTCGGACTCATGAATTTGTTGCTCTGATAGACAAACTTATTTTGGAAATTGGTGTCGCTAAAATGTTTGTTGCATTTAATCCACATCCTACAGCTACAGAAGAGGGTCAAAGCGAAAATTACGAGCTTGCTGCTTCTCAGTCTAAGTCTTTCCGAGCTTGGCTCGTGGCTGAAATGTTCTGTACTTGGAAATGGCCTGGCGGTAGTGCTTTAGGGACACTTTTGCCTTCTTTGATCTCTTATGTGAAAAGTGAACAAGGGGGAGAGTCAAGTTTTGTGTTTGACTCAGTATTGAACATTTTGCTTAAGGGTGCTCTTATCTGCGGGATAAATGGGCAGTTAAGGTTTTTTAATACGTGCCCACCTTCAAATAAAGATCTTGATGAGATTGAGGAACCTTTCTTGAGAGCCCTTGTGTCTTTACTCGCCACTTTGTTAAATGAAGGAATATGGAACCAGGAGCAAGCTATTGAGTTCTGGCAATTGCTAATATCTGACCTTTATACGGGACAAGAAACAAACATAAATTGTCTGAGGATTCTTCCGCTTCTTGTGCCTGTTCTTGCACAATTCTTGCACGAGAGTGGAGGATCCAAAGACATGGTCATAGATTCCCTGCCTATTTCATTTAGAGAAGATGTTCAGGATTGGCTTGGAAAGACTCTGGCATTCCCATCTCTAATATCATGGACTTCTGATGAAGGTAATCACTATATTTAGGAAGTGCTGAATAGTGTTTTTTTTTTTCATTTTGTTTCAAGGGGAGATTTGCTTTTCCTGGCTTGGTGGGATTCTCTGAGTTTATCTCTAACATTTATTTATTCGTATGTATGTTCTTTTTCTTGTAATATTGAATAGGTGTCAGCCTATGTTACTGCAACTCTTCATATAGACTCTTGACTTATGTTACTCCGACTCTTCGTATAGACTCTTCATATAGATTCTTGACTTATTTCAAGAGGTGATTTTATTGTTCTAATGTTTCTATTTTGGAACATATGCTTACAGATATAAAAGAATGGTTCCATCTGGCTTTATCATGTTTCCCTTTAAGAAGAACAGAAGACATGCACCAGTTGAAACTGCATCCAAGCTCTTTGGAGACGAAACATTTACTTGATTTGTTCCGTAAGCAAAGGCATGATGCTAGCTTGTCAATTGTTAGTAATTCATTGCCAGTGGTACCGGTATTGCTGTCACGTTTGATGGTTATCGTAGTAGGATACTGCTGGAAGGAATTGGATGAAGAAGAGTGGAGATATATATTATCTCACTGGAGGAGCTGGACTGAGTTAGTAGTTACAACTATGGAAGAAGCTGCGGAAAGCTTGGACATTGAAAATGGTGATAATTTAGAGGTTACAGTCAGCAAAGTAGAGCAACTCATGCATAATTTGGATTCTTCTCTGGTGAATATAGCAATAAATGCTCTTTATGGTTTTTCTTATCTAATGGAGCTGAGTAAATGCCATCCATCGGACCAAACTGAGAGTTTAACATTCTGCACTTCAGAAGTATGCCAATTTACAATTGATCAGATTCAAGAGGGGGTTCTCCGAATATTCTTCTCAGCTGGCATTTCAGAAGCTATTTCAGATTTGTTATCCTGTGAGGGTCTCTCCATCATATCTAGAAGCCATGCTACGTGTCCACAGTTCTGGAACTTGGTTGCACGTACCGTCATAAATTCTTCTATGTCATCGAGGGAAAAAGCTTTCAAAGCAGTTGAGCTTTGGGGGCTTAAAACAAACGTTATTAGTTCATTAATGTCCATTTTATTTTCTTCTAAACTCGTGTCGACCGTGCAATTTGCTTCTTTTGTTCTCCTTTCTAGCGCACCACTCTCTAGCAGTGCCATCATGAAGGAGAATGTATTAGACTCTCTTCCTGGAACTAGTACTAGTGTTTCAGTATCTGATAATCTCGATTTGCTTGCTGAGAGTAATCTACTTAGAGACGAGATACATCGGCTATTATGTACATCACCCGCTGAGATACTTGACCAGGATTTGGAAGCTCAAGAAAGGGTAAGTCTTCTCGATATTGTTTAACATCTTTTGGTGGAGTCTGACTCTTCTTTTGTTTTGCTATTTTTTCTTTTGATGGAGCTTGACTCTGCCTTTTGTTTTGTTATTATTTTATTTTATTAAGTGTTTTTTTTTCTCTCTTTTTTTTTTTTTTTTTTTTTTTTTTTTTAAATCTCATTTTTACTATCATTCCCAATATTTTGAATTACTTTTTCTTTGGATTATATATTCTTCTCATTAGTCTCTTTTTTTCCTCAACTTTTCTAAAAAAAGAGTTTTTCACAGATTTGTGATTATCTTAACTTTATTTTACCTGTAATTAACTGTTTGAAACTATGGTCGTGTAGTTCCAAATCATTTTGGGATCTAGGCTATCTTGTTACTATTTTACCATTATTGTGCATCGGAATAATGATGGAAATAACGATACATATTGCAGGTACAGGTTTTCCTTGCTTGGTCCCTAGTTCTTACATATCTTGCATCTTTACCGGCTTCTTCATCCAAGAGGGAAAAGTTGGTTCAAGAAATACAAGAGTCTGCATCTTCAGCTATATTGGACTGTCTTTTTCAACATATTCCCTTTGAATTGGCTGTGACAAATGGCATGAAAAAGAAAGACTCAGATCTCCCAGCTGAGTTGGAAGACATTGCAACAGCGGCTACACGTGCGATTAGAACAGGGTCTGTACTATTCGTCGTGGAATGTCTTTGGCCTGTACGACCACAAAGTTTGTCTTTACTTGCTTCTGCAATATTTGGGTTAATGCTCCATGTTCTGCCGGCGTTCGTTCGAGTTTGGTTTACTAGTTTACGTGTTCGTTCTGCTTCATCTGCTATTGAATCTTTCACTAAAACATGGTGCAGTCCCCATCTGGTGTCAGATGAATTATCTCAGGTTCACTATTCTATTATCCTTTCTAAGTTTTAACCACATGTCCTATGTGCAATTTTAAATATTTTTCCAGATTTCTTTGTGCATAGTCAACATTATTGTAGATTCAGTATTTAACTACAAGTGTTTGATTTGGCTGCCATACATGTTGATTATCATTGAGAGTTCTTACATTACCAATTTCTGTATATATTTCTTATTATCTGGCCATAACAGTAAACTTAGATGAGTTATTTTTTTTTCTTTTCAAAATGCAACTTAAATACTCTCTCAGATTAAGCCTTCTATATCCTGATAAAAATTACTTTACCTATTATTGAAGGTTTCAAATAATGATTCATGTTAGCCGATCCCAAATAAATTTGGGATTATGGCTTGCTGCTGTAGTATTCTGATGAAATGATCTGAGATAACTTTTCGGGGCTCATTAATGTCTCACTGTTTACTAGTTTCTATCCTATCTCGTCTCTTTGCTTTTTTTTTTTCCTAGTAATTGTGAAGCTTACGAGGGATATTCAGGACGACATCCCTTGGTGTATGATGTTTGCTGATGATATTGTGTTGATTGATGAGACGAAAGAGGGGGTGGAGAGGAAGTTGGAATTGTGGAGGCAGACTTTAGAGACTCGTGGGTTTAGGTTGAGCATGAGTAAGACTGAGTATTTGAGGTGTCCGTTCACTAAAGTGGCGGGGTTGAGATCCACGAGGGCGGGGAGTATTACTTTTGATGGGAATGTTGTCGAGGGTCGATTTCTTCGGATATCTAGGATCTATTATTCAAAAGGATGGGGAGTTAGACGGAGATGTGGCTCACAGAATTAAAGCAGGGTGGTTGAAATGGAAGGGTGCTTCGGGGTTTTTATGCGATAAAGATATGCCCCAAAGATTAAAGGGAAAATTTTATCGCACGGCAATTAGGCCTGCCTTACTTTATGGTTCCAAGTGTTGGGCCGTGAAACATTGTCACATTCAAAAGATGAGTGTGGCGGAGATGCGTATGTTGAGATGGATGTGCGGACATACAAGGAAAGATCGATTAAGGAATGAGGTGATTAGGGAAAAGGTAAAAGTGGCGCCAATAGAGGACAAGATGATGGAAAACCGACTAAGATGGTTTGGCCATGTGAGAAGGAGACCTATGGACGCCTTTTGATTAGGAGGCTTGGAGAATGAAAAAAGGCCCCTAGAGGTAGAGGAAGACCGAGACAGACATGGTTGAGAGTGATAGAGCACGATATGAGATTTCTGGGACTTGAGGAGAGTATGGTGACGGAGAGGGCACAATGGAGGGAAAGGATACATGTTGATTTCTAGTATTTTTTTTTTTGACATATTTAGTGTTTTTATTTAATTTAAAAAAATTAAATTATTTGTTCTTCTCTCCTTTATTACATTTTTCTACCGACCACTTTCTTATATATTTTACTTGGTTCACTTTTAAGGCATTCCGGATCCTTAATTCTATTTCGGTTTTCAAAATCGTTTTAATCTTCCCTCTCGATTTAAATTTTAAGTTTTTATAAAAGAAAGCTGAAATTTGATTTTAAAACCTGTAAGCTTTACCTTGACTTTCCATTACATTTTCGCTCCCCCTTTTTGTTTTTCATTTTCCCTTCTCTATTCGCTTTTTGAGGTGTGCGTTCACCTATGGATGGTTCTAAAGGATGATTCATGTCAGCCGACCCCAAATCATTTTGGGATTAAGGCTCTGATGTTGTTGTTGTTGTTGTTGTAGTAATTGTGAAGCTCAAAGCCAGTCTTTTATTGAATATGTTTTTTGCGTTTTCTGCTCAATCTCATAGCATCTTTTGGGTTTTCCTGTACCATCATATATCATTGAGGCTTTCGAGGCGTAAAAGTTGCAAATATTCTTTATAGGGTGCTTACTCTGTTATCCATCACGTTTAATCCTAAGATAGTTATTTAGCTAGGACATGACATATCTGATCTGGAGTAAATTGCTTTATGCATGTGTTTGTTGTTTTCCTTTTTTTCGGGTTTTGGTATATTACACTTTCTAATTTTACCTCCCTTGATCACTTTTGCTTAACTCTATTTTTATAATCCATCTTGCTATGCCACATATGTAAATAAAAACTACAATTTATACACATCTTTATTAAGTAAAAAGATTTTCATAGTTACGACAAAAAAGGATCTCCGGAGATTTACGGTCCAAAAGAGAAAAGGCCTCACTTGTCTTTTAATCCCCAATTTGTTTTTGATGTTTCGCTAATTTCGAGGTAATATTGTAGTGACCATTTTTAAAATTAATGTTGCAGATAAAGAAGTCAGATTTCGTAGACGAGTGTTTTTCTGTCAGTGTAAGTAAATCTGCCAATGAAGTCGTTGCTACTTACACCAAGGAGGAGACGGGAATGGATCTGGTTATTCGACTTCCTGTTTCATACCCGCTTCGGCCTGTTGATGTAGAGTGTACAAGGAGCCTTGGAATTAGCGAAGTTAAACAAAGAAAATGGTTGTTGTCCTTGATGGCGTTCGTTCAAAATAAGGTAACACCTGGTCTTTTTCTCTAGTGCTTAAAATTTGTTTGTAGTGTCTGCTCGTATTTTTATGAACATAGAGTGAATAATATTTTGACATGCAAAAGATAAAATTTTGTAGCGAGTCGTCGGAAAGTTTGCATCCAGGTAAAACATTTTGAACAATCTCAGTAGTATTTTACACTATTACATTTTCCTAATTTTCACTGATTTTCACTTTTAATGTGATGACTTGCATTTATGATTTCATGTTTGATGTGGAATTAATTATGATATGAAATATTGATTCCAACTGTGATCGTGGACTCAGTCACCGTGTCTCGATATGGATATAGATATGGATCTCGGTCAGCATAACACAATCCTTCTATAGTCTATACACAGTGGCTATGACCTTAAATCGTGGTGATGCGGTTGCGATTTGACGCCTAGACAATGATTTGACACATTTCTGAACACATTATTCAAATGATAATTCAAGTTTCTTACCATACTCTTTAAATTTTGGGTACTTGTTTCACTTTCAAGTGATACTCCGTATTTCTTTCCATATAGATTTTTTTAAATTTCAGTCAAGTAAAGTAATTGTTTGAACTCTAATTTTTTCTATTATGGAACATGAAATTATGTTATCACAATTAATTTGTAAAATTAACTTATATATTAGTCATAAAATTTGGAAAATAAATGATGTGATGACCAAGCTCCTCCACTGTCGACTAACCTTTTTCTTTGGCTATGATTTCAGAATGGTGCATTGGCGGAGGCAATAAGAATATGGAAGAGCAATTTCGACAAGGAATTTGAAGGAGTAGAGGAGTGCCCGATATGTTACAGTGTAATCCATACATCTAACCATAGTCTTCCTCGCCTCGCTTGCAAGACGTGCAAACACAAGTTCCATGCCGCCTGCCTCTATAAATGGTTTTCTACTTCTCACAAGTCTAATTGCCCTTTGTGCCAGTCTCCTTTTTAATAGAATGATCTCTAATTGGCATAATCAAGTTCTTATTAGATTCTTTTTTTTTTTTTCAGTGAGTTCTTATTTGATTGTAATTTATCAGTTGAGCATAATCGCTTTTCTAGTTTGAGATTGTTCAAATTGTAACAATAATAACCACTTTTGTGTAGAGTATATTTATTCATAGAATCTCAATCGCGTCATACCCCGTCTTGTGCAAGTTGACTTGCAGAATACAGTAGCTTTTAGCTAAAATCGATAGGGATGCGCATGCCCTTGGGAGTATTGTGGTTGAGCTTATAGTTCATCTTGATATTATGAACTTGTGGATTAAGAGAGGCGCACAATTAGAACTAGTCCGAGTATATGACTATCCAACCCACGAGAAATAATAGACTTAAAGATCTCAACAATCCCGAAAAAGACGAGTCAGCTAAAACACTACTAGTAAGGAAGAAATCTGATGGGAGAAACTTAAAAACCGTTTTCTAAAGCTAAATTTTGACGGATTGAAAATAGATGACAATAATGCGTCTTTAGGATATCTGTAAGAGATCATAATGATAAAGTTGTTTTGTTGGGAGCAAAAAAGTGCGAATTTAACAGTATTCTTGGCGCGGAAGCTCTCGCTTTAAAAGAAGTCATTTTAGCAGCTAAATATTTAGGAATCTCAAAGTTAATTGTGAAAGGTGATAATTTATGTATTAAGTCAATTCGTAGTGAGTTATCATTAGCACGCCATTTAGAGAAAAAAAACAGGGGAGGGAATCCTAAAAAAATCATCCTAAAAACGTTTTCTCGCCGACAACTCCAGTACACCTTTTTCTGGTCGCCGGCGAGGTCTTCCTTTCTCTTTCTTTTCGCTCTTTATCCTTAGTTTCGTGTTGACCATCTACCACCTGTGGTATTACTCGATTTCGATCAAGTTCTTAAAATTGTTTCAGCTAATTAGCCATTGATCGACCAGTGTTTCTGTTCTTTGCTCTTCGAGTAATCCACGGCGCGTCCCTTTATGACTTTCAAAGTAGTACGATTGATATTATGATTGATTGCTGTTGGTGGATTGGAGTATGGTTGTTGGTGTTGAGATGGTTGATGATGTTCGCGAGGTGCGTCCTCGGCTGAGTGGAGTTACTTGCGGGAGTGGCTTCACGCCCTAGTTGATGAGCGGGGGCTTAGGTGGGTACGGCTGCGGTCCCCCCCACTGGTAGGGCTACACACTTTAGTGTGTAGTCAGTTACGTGATGAGATTGGGAGTTGGAGGTAGCTTGTGATAAGCTATTTATCTTATCGTACTTTCTCTTCTTTTGATTATGCAGTAAACTGACCCCGTTGTTGTTTTGTAAATCTGTGGTGATCCATTCGGGGATGGTGAGCAGATTGTGACAGGTGATGATGGTCTTTAGCTTTGGGGACGAGATAGAAGTCATCACTTCGAGTCTAGCTTCCGCTGTCATGAGATTTATTATTTTAGTTTCAGTTGTTGAACACTAATAGACATTTGTTTTGGAGTTGGTTTTTGGAACATGTAATCGTTAATTTTTTATACTTTAATAAATGTTGTTTTGGAATGATAACTTTGATATACTAGCCTCGGAAAACCGAGATGGTGACGGTCTCTCATGCTAGGGTGGTTCCGGTAAGGCACCTTGGTATGTGAGGGTGTCACAATTACCATTTGGGACGAAGTCCCCGTTGAATTCACTAAGCAATACGCCGGCAACGTCGAGATTCAAGACAACACCCTCACCCTTGAGGTCCTAACCCATAATAACAAAGAGGGATTCACCGAATTCCTAACCCGTTGGAGAAGGGTGAGTACCCAATTGGTCAGCAAGCCGAGCAAATCAACCTCGGTGGAGAAATTTGTCAACAATCTCCGTCCGGTTTATGCCAACCTACTAAGGTATCAGAACATCAAAACTTCCAGGATCTGTAAATCCTCGGGATCTGTATCGAAGATGACCTACGCAAGGACGTTTTGGCCAAAAAGCACGGGTAGAGGCTATCAACGATCTACATCAACTGGTCGTCCCTACGGCCAAGTAAACAAAATCGATGAGGTCAAACTCATCGAGCTGACTGCAAGGAAAGCTGAACGTCCCCAAAGGACATTCACCAATGTGGGATCAACCTACGCTAGCGCCCTAAAAGTCTCATGGAACAAGGGAAACTTCAACCACTCGGGCCCACTCCGAACCCGCCTGAAGCCAGAAGAACCCGGTTTTGGAACCTAACGCCTATTGCCAGTACCACCTAGGCAAGGGCCATGACACAAAAACTTGCTTCAAGCTGAAGCACGCTATCCAAGCTATGATTGACAAGGGAGAGGTACCTCTATCTCCGCCAACAAAACCAAACAACAAAACAAACCCCTTAGGAATCCATTCCATCTCAGATGACGAGCCAACTCTGGATTGCTCGCATCTCATCTTGCCCATTAAGGACGAGATCAATGCCTTGGAAAAGGACGCCCCGGACGATATATTTTTGTTCAGCGCCGCGCTTATGCTCTCCATGTTTCAACAAGTTGAGGAAGCCATAACAAGTCTCTCAGAAAGGATCACCCGACACGAGGATGCTTACCACCGGATAATATTCAAGCCACTAACACATGCACCACATCCAAGGGAACTCCCAATTCCAGAAAGGACTACTCCCGCGACCATTCTTGCATGCACCTCACAACATAAACCACAATAATCAACCCCACAACAACTTCCCCCACAAAAACTATCCTCCGAGGAATACCCCTCCAAGGTACCCTCGCGACCCTGAAATCAACATCTGGAAAGACGACGTGGATGATGTCTACATTGTCTCAGTAAAGGGCAAGCAAATCAAAGAAATTGATCACCTTACTCGATCTGGACGCCCTTAGTAGAACCGAAATAACACAATGAACAACCCGCCAGTAATCAGTGACCAAATCGTCCCGGACGTGGACATTCAACCTAGGGTTCCCGATAAATCGATTCTCAAGCAACTCCAGAAGGCCAAGGCCGAAATATCCATTTGGCAACTGATCGCCACATACTTCGAGCACCGACAACTTTGCTTCAAGCCTTGGGAAAACTAACAGTGCCTTCCACCTTCTCACCCGAAGAAGTGGTAGCCTATATAACCAGGGATGTCCCTGACCTGAATAACCCAATCATCTTCTCCGATGAGGATATCCCTCCCTTTTGAGCCAACCACAACTTGTCCCTATACATCACCGTGCAATGCTTGAGAAAGAACATACCCACGGTCTTGGTGGATGACGGATCTGTAGTCAACGTCATTCCTCTCAAAATAGCTCATAAGCTAGGGGTCAAGGAAGCTGACCTAATCCCGACCAATCAAAGAGTTCGTGCCTACGACGGCACTCGCCGTAAGGTCGCAAGTCTTATCACCCTAACCATCGCAACAAGACCCTTGGAGAGGTACGCCAGTTTCCAAGTAGTCGACATCGACGCATCATTCAACATGCTTCTAGGGCACCCCTAGATCCATGCTGCCAAAGCCGTCACATCAACCCTTCACCAAAAAATCAGGGTCCCCTTCAACGGGAAAACAATCACAATTACGGCATCCCAAATCAAAGCTGTCATGAAAAAGGGGATAGCCTCGCAAATCACTGAGGAGGTCATCAACGAAATGTAGAGATTCCAAGCTGTGAATGCCCTAACTGACGAACCAACATCATTTGATTATGATCTGTTCTCAAACCCCACGATCAACCGCATCTTGATGCACCAAGGATATTTCCAGGGCTTGCCTCTCAACCCGGTGAAAAGGTCCTTGCCTCCCCCTAAAACAGGCTAAGGTCCTCTATATCCCTTTAGGACTGGGCTACGAGACGACCGATGAAGACATCCGGGATATGGGTCTCCTCATGAAAAAGCGCATAAAGCCAGGAGTCATCCTCCAACCGTATCACTTGACCCTTAAAAGATACTTTGTTCTCGAAGGAGAGTCTGAGCTTTATGACGGCTTTCCCGAGCCTATTTAAGACCCTATCGCGATGGTCAAGCACCCGTGTATAGAAGTCTTTTAAGAATGCTACTTCATCCATGACAACAACATCAATGCTGCATCGATCAAATCTGAATCGACCCCTTGCCTACACGGGCAATCCCTAAGCTTCTCTTTCGAATAAGATAACATCAAGCACCTCAACTACGAGGACATATAAACATTGCGCTCAAATACAACCAATTCGATCCCACTTCCTTAATATCTGATGCTAACCCAGAGAAAGCTATCCAAGGCTGGAGGAAGACTGTCCAGTGGACCGACCGTCAAGGCCGCATTCTCAAGATCACAACTGGAGAAGGCCCTATGTTCAAAGAGGGAAGTGAAGACGAGACTGAGTCCGAGTCTAAATCTGATGACAATTCTGAGTCAGAGTCTGTCTTAGGCCCTAACGCTCCAGATGTCCCGGTTTAAGTCCCTTTTCCACTGTATTATCACAAACTTGTGGTTGTTTTAGAGGCTGAGTCAACTGAAGTCACCTCTGCTCTTACAGAAGGTAGAAACCTGGATATTGTTCTAGGGGCCACTCCCTCTACTGTGTCACCTCTGACTCCCTATGAGATATCTGTCCTATCCGAACTTTTCGCTTAGATTAACTTAATGAATGCTAAGTTTGCTTACGACTCGCCTCAATTTAACTGCAATGCAACTCTGAACGATAATGAGGAATTTGACTTGAGTGACTACCCACCTTACCTAGCCAAAGAACTCGACAAATGCAAACACAGAACACCCATCATTGAGAAGACCGAACCCATGAACGTAGGGACCGATAATACACCTCAATAACTTAGGATAGATACCACCCTTGACCCCTCGGAAAGACAACAATTCATCGACCTCTTACACGAATACAAGGACGTATTTGCACGGTCCTACAAAGACATGACTAGAATCAACAGAGAGATTCCGGATAACAAGATACCCATTAAGCCCGACGCTAAGCCCGTGAAGCAAAAGGTGCGCTGTATGCGCCCTGAAAATCAAGGAAGCGGTAGACAAGAAATTAAAATCCGGATTCATCAAAGCTTCCGAATATTCTGATTGGATGGCTAATATAGTGACATCTTGTTAGACAACACCGTCGATAAAAAAAATTTACGGATGGGTATGCTGGGTACAAACAACTCAAAATGGCTGAGGAAGACATGCACAAAAGGGCATTCACTACGCAGTGGGGCACATATTGCTACACTGTTATGCCCTTTGGCCTAATCAACGCCGGAGCAACCTATCAAAGAACTACCACCACTATCCTACATGACATGATTCACAAGAAAGTGGAGGTATACGTCGATGACATGATCGTCAAATCAAAAGAGCGAGACGGCCACATCAGCATCTTTCGAAAATTTTTCGCCCGCCTTCGAAAATACAACATGAGACTAAATCCTCAGAAGTGTGCATTCGGGCTTACCTCCGAAAAACTTTTGGGATACGACGTCAGCAGAAGAGGCATCGAAATCGATCCCACCAAAATCAAGGCTCTTCAACAAATGCCTCGGCCTAAGAACGAGAAGGAAATTCGGGGATTTCTCGGTCAAGTCCAATACATAAGCCGCTTCATAGCCAAACTCACTATGATTTGCGAACTTATCTTCAAGAAGCTCTGCGCCACTGATCACACTGACTAGGACGACGATTGACAGAAAGCTTTCGACATGATAAAGGAAATCCTATCCAAGCCTTCTGTCTTTATGCCACCTCAACAGGGAATTCCCTTATCCCTATACCTGACCGTCACCGACACGGCCATGGGAGAAATGCTAGCACAAACAATTGACGACGAAGAAAGAGCCATCTAATACATCAACAAAAAGTTCATTGAGTACGAAATAAGGTACACCCAACTGAAGAAAATATGCCTTGCCCTGATTTGGTCAACAAAGAATCTACGACATTATATGCTCAGTTACACGGTTCACATCTACTCCAAGATTGAACCCGTCAAATACATCTTCGAATAGCCCGTGCTAAACGGAAGGCTGTCCATGTGAACACCCATGCTATCCGAATTTGACCTCAAATTCGTACTCCTTAGGGTTATCAAAGGAAGGGCAGCCGCCGATTTCCTAGCAGAAAATCCTGTCAACGAAGATCCAACGACGAACTCATGGTCACTTCCTGACAAAGACATCCTTTGTGCTGACACCGACGCATGGGACCTATAATTAGACGGTGCATCAAATCTGAGAGGCTTCGGGATAAGAATTCTTGTAATATCACCAGAAGGGGGACACGTTCCGATCTCAGTTAAACTAGACTTTGCCGTCACCACCAATGCCGCCGAATACGAAGCATGCCTCATCGGCCTACAAGCAGCCATAACACTTGGCATCAAGAGGTTGAGAGTCCACGACGATTCCTCACTCATTATCAATCAAGTGTTAGGATCCTGGAAAATACGAAGCGACAACCTAGCACCATACCAAGAAAAAATTAATCAGAAGGCCGAATTCTTCGACCAAACAACTACTTTCATTTGCCACGGGAAGAGAGCCAATTTGCCGACGCCCTAGCAAAACTTGCTGCTCTCATAAACATACCCGACGACATGAAATCCATGCCTTTATGTGTCGAACGAAGGAGCAAGCCAGCTCATATCGGCCGGTTTTGGATACCAACTCCCGTCCCCTTTTTGCATATCTGGCTAATGGAAAGGCTGCGGTTGATCGAGCCCCCAGTTGACGTGACAAGATATCGCCCCGATCAATTGTGATGAGAACGAGGCTATACATGGTGGACTTCACTCGAGTATGCAATTATTGGGAAAATAAATTGAAGAGTGAAGGTGGGCCCTTGATTAGGTGGATCGTGCCATGGTGGCATCTTAGATCGGTGACTGGAGTATCGTCTTTGGATACGACACGATCAATTCGCGTTCCCGGCTTGGAATTTGTGGTCTATACTTTTTCAGAGAGATTGATAAGGCAAGTGGGCCTAAGACATAAAATCCCGAAGCTAGACACCATCCCTCAAACTGCCTTGGCGCATACTTTGGAGTCTTGTCGAGAGTGGGCAATTCGTTGGGCCCAAAGGAATATATGGTTCATACCCATTCCGTTTGGCTCGTTATGGGTATCTGACTCATATCCGCAGTGGAGGAAAACTAGTACTGCCGAAGAGCGTGAAAAGCTAAGGAAGCACGAGCCCGTACACTATAAGATCCACGAAGTGGCGAAGGAGAACCAAAAGTACTTAACTGAGGAGGAAGAAGAGGCCGGATATCGGGTCGTCCGTCCGTCGAAGAAACCAAATAATGCTCTAGCCGAGAAGATGGTGGTGGATCGAAATGGGAAAGCTAGACCACGAGAATGACCATTAGTGATTAGGTCAGAAATAAGCAAGAGCACCTCGCTCGTGGCCGAGACAAGAAATGTGACAAAGGCAAGGGGAAAATGGAGGAGTAGTTTTAGTCATTTTTAATAGTATTATTTATTATTTGAGTTGTAATAAATGGCGGGGTTTTAAGAATCCTAGCCTAGCATTTTAATTTTCAGCATTTTTAGTTTATATGTATTTGACGTATTACTATTATTTAAGGAGTAATGTATAAATGATTTATTAGTTAAGAAAGTTTTATAAATTTTCTTTATTTATTCTTGTCGAATTTCAAATGCAACATACAAATGTCCTTCTATTTACATCTTGAAAAGACGGGTTGTATCCTGTAAAGGATTGGCTACGTATTCATTAGAAAAAAATGAAATCTAACCCTGTACGTAGTTCGCAAATATGTAAAAGAATAAATGTTCAAAGAAAGAACTTGTAATGAACTTAGAAAAATAACCGTGTGCTTTACTTACTCCTAAGGAAATGCACGTCAATTTAGTTGATGATATGAGGATGTCAAAATGTCAAAATGCAAGAGCGAAATGTCATAAGCTTTTTAGCGGGCCAGGGGCCGGTTTTATTTTGTTTCGCAAGGGCGGCACGTGCGTCACGCGAGCGCGTTTTATCCCATTCTAAGGGTAGTACCATTTCAATTGGTCTAGGTTAGTCGGATTAGAAAACTCATTCCCGTCTAGGTATGTGGTTTAACCGCATCCCCTGAAAGTATTGACTTGACCAAAAACGGTCCTGTCCAATTTAGTTTAAATTTTCCCTGTGGATTGACAGGTAAGAAAGCTCTGACTGACTTGAGTACTAAATCCCCTTCCTTGATATTTCTGGGTTTGACCCATTTATTAAAGGCTCATTTGATATGTGCCTGATATGTCTGCACATTGTGTAATGCGCGTAGCCTCCGTTCGTTCAAGAGGACGAGTTCATCATACCTATCTCTATTCCATTGAGCTTCTGGAATTTGACTTTCGAGTAATATGCGTAGGGATGGGATCTTTAGCTCTACTGGTTGTACAACTTCCATGCCGTAAGTCAAATAGAAAGGAGTATCCCCACTGGGCGTCCTAAGTGACGTGCGAAATCCCCATAACGCAAAGGGTATTTTGTTAGGCATATCGCGATAATTGTCGATCATTTTCCTGAGGATTGTGACGACATTTTTGTTAGCTGCCTCTACCGGGCCATTAGTTTGAGGTCTATATGGCGAGGAATGGTGATACTTGATCTTATATTTGGCTAGTAATTGTTCACCTTCGGCCTGAAAATGTGACCCGTTGTCACTGATGATTTCATGTGGGCAACCATATCGACAAATGATATTTGTTTGTATGACTTTGCCACATGTTTGGCTGTAAGGCTAATGTAAGATGCCGCCTCGACCCACTTAGTAAAATAGTCGATAGCTACTAAAATGTAACAATGACCTCATATCCCCGCTGGAGTGATTTTCCCGATGATGTCTATTCCTTTAGCAGAAAATGGCCAAGGAGATGTCATGGTATATAACATTGAGGGAGGAACATGTTGCACATTCCCGAAGATCTGACAATTATGACAATGCTTGACGTATTTGATGCAATCTGACTCCATTGTCATCCAGTAATACCCTAGACGCGTAATTTTATTCGCCATCATAGGTCCACTCATGTGAGGACCGCATTCTCCATCGTGAACTTATTCCATTACTTTCTGTGCCTATGAATGATCAAGGCAACGCAAGATGACTCCAAGTGGTGTTCTTTTGTATAAGTCTCGCTGCATGAGGACGTATTGAGAGGCAAGTAGGCGTATGGCACGTTGTCCCTTCTTATCCATATCTGGTGGATATGTACCATTAAGCTTGAAATTTAGAATGGCCTGTAACCAAAGTTCCCCTGGGTTTTTCTCTTCATCTGTAAGGAAGTGTACATAGGCTAACTCTGACCGCCGTTCGATGCATAAAGGCATTTCAACCATGTTGCCTGCCATATTAATCAAGAATGCGAGTTTTTCAAGAGCCTCCGTGATAGGCTTATCGTGTACCTATGCAAAGATAATATTTATACCCTAGACAACAAATGAATGTAGTACTTAGGGGTCGAACCCAAAGGAGATGGGAGTTATTAATTAATTGTTATGGATTGAATTTTACCTTGGTAGATTAACGGTTGATTGATTGGTTTGGTTTGATGTAATGATAAAACAATAATAAAAAAAATGTTTAGGGAGGTCGGGTCACACATGCAAATTATGTAAATGCTCATGTGGAGTTAGGAAGTTGATTTTACGATAAATGTTTAGGCTTAAAGACACCCACCTTACGATATTAGTGTCAACCATAGACCGGGTCCTAGAGAAACTCTCGTCCATGACTAGGTCGTCCTACTACACATGCTTAGTCTAATTCAATTCCGTGTCTCTCGACTTTAGAACGAATGAACAAACTTAATCGATGAATAAGACCTTTAAACCTAGATTAAACATTATGGTGCAAACATGTGATAGAAACAATTATACAATATTAACTTATCCTTATTTTGACATTTACATATTACTTAATCATGCATGGCTTCCTTTATTCCCTAGACAAATGTAACTACTCAAACATGATAAAAATGTAAACTACACTAATGATAATTAAAATGATAAACATAATGGAAATGTAAATAGAAATTACCTTGCAATATGGAAATGAACTCTAATCTAATCTAAGCTAATAACTAAACTAATGAAATAAACTAATGGAAGAACAATGCCTATAATGAAATAACTTGAAATGAAACTTTGGAATAAAACTTGAATGGAAATTGTATTGAAATGCTTTTAACATAAAGTAAATCTAATCTAAGCTAAGCTAATAACTAAACTAATCTAACTACTAAACTTAGAGAGAATTATGAGAAATTGTGTATGTGAATGGTCTAAAAGGGTGTCTTGAGTAGGGTTAAAATTCCGTATTGGGACCGGACCGGACCGGTTGGACCGGAATTACCCACTTTTTCAAATTCTGGTCCAAAAATTCCGGTCCATTGGACCGGATCGGACCGAATTGGAATGGAATAAAAATACAATTTTAAGAAAAAAAATGCAAATAACAATAATTCCGGGCATTCCGGTCCAAACCGGTCCGGACCGGAAAATACCGGTCCCGGACCGGACCGTAAACCGGAAAATACCGGTCCCGGACCGGACCGGAAACCAGAATCTTGTAAAATGGTGGACCGGAGATCGGACCGGAATTTTTAATTCCGGTTCCGGTCAACTAGATTCCGGTCCGTACCGGTCCATTTTTCCGGTCCGGTCCGGATTATGCCCACCCCTAGTCTTGAGTGTCGACCAAAGCCTCCTATTTATAGGAGTAGAGGAGTGTAACGTTCGTAGCTAGATGTCCATGGCCCCGATCGGGGTCGTAGCAATCTTGGTCCGCTCTCTTTAATTCTTGGTTAAATGCTTAGGGAATCCAATGTTTGTGTTTTAATGCTCAATTATGCACCCGATTAAGAAGTCTATTTGACATCCAATGTTCCCTTAGCATCCAAAGTTTTCCATCACAATTTGGACTTTGATTTTGGGCTTGACTTCCATTTGACTTTGTTGTGCATTTCTTCATTTAATCCATCACTTTTGCTTATGCAAGTCCATGCACTATCTTCGTGCTAGTCCATACTTAGTCTTCCACTTAGCTTGATTCTAGTGACTTGCAAATGAGTAGGATTAAGCTCCTAGAAGCTCAAATACCTACAAAATATGACAAAACATACAAATAGAACTAGAAAGCAAATATTAGCTCAATATCACAAAGGTTAGTGCATATTGACATGTAAATTGGAGCTAAAATATGGGGATAAAATGTATATAAATTGGACTTATCACTCCGCAAACTGATTTTATTCGTGAGGCAGGTGTAAATAAGTAACCTGATCGAAGATTTGAGCAACCTGATCTATCCTAGCCTGATAGGGTGCTAGACTTTCACTTCGGATTTTCCAAGATCCAATGATTTGGTTAATGATTAAAAATGAGTCCCCGTGAATTCGAAAGTTCTTGATGCCCAAACTCACTGCTGCTTGTAGACCAATGAGGCAAGCTTCATACTCTGCTGCATTGTTTTTCACCTCGAAGTCGAGTTTGACAGAAAATGGTGTATGCTCACCTTCAGGAGAAATGAGCAACACTCCTATTCCAAATCCTCTCAAATTGGATGCCCCATCAAAGTAAAGATCCCAAGAATCCGTACTGGTTTGTAAAATATCCTCATCTGGAAACGTCCACATGTCTATTACTTGCGTATCATTGATAGGATTATCCACGAAGAATTCAGCCACGACGCGTCCCTTTATGACTTTAATTTCGTAGTGCTAAACAAATTCCTTGGGAAATTTCTAGTATTATCAAGGATTGAAATTAAACCTTCATTTCTTCGATGAAGTGATAATTAAATATTGCTTTCACGAAACCAATAAGGATGCTGCTTTTATGGCTTCTATTGGACATTCATGTACAACTCTTTCGAGGTGGTTTGAAAGCTGGTGGCTTCAACTTACCTCACTCATTCGAAAGGATTAGATAGGTTAGTCCTATTCCAGAGAATAAATCTAATTTTCTTACCTTATAAAAAAAAGGTGAAATAAAAACAATTCATCTTAAACTTGAATAATAACATCACGCTTGAACAATATAGAGAAGTAGATTACAATGAGAATTGAGCACATGAACACATTCTATTTGTATAATGAGCTAAACATATTTCATACGATGTAATCTATCTTTCTATATTATTCTATAAATGTTTTACTCTTAAAAGGTATGAAGTTTCCCCAAATGTTTGCTTACGAATAGTAACTTTCCATGTGAATAGTTCAGCTCTTAGGAATAGTACTCGATCTCAACCACTCACTTATGGATGGTGCATCATCTCAACCGCCTAAATAATTCCCCCGTCTCTCATTTCGTAGTGCTAAACAAATTCCTTGGGAAATTTCTAGTATTATCAAGGATTGAAATTAAACCTTCATTTCTTCGATGAAGTGATAATTAAATATTGCTTTCACGAAACCAATAAGGATGCTGCTTTTATGGCTTCTATTGGACATTCATGTACAACTCTTTCGAGGTGGTTTGAAAGCTGGTGGCTTCAACTTACCTCACTCATTCGAAAGGATTAGATAGGTTAGTCCTATTCCAGAGAATAAATCTAATTTTATTACCTTATAAAAAAAAAGGTGAAATAAAAACAATTCATCTTAAACTTGAATAATAACATCACGCTTGAACAATATAGAGAAGTAGATTACAATGAGAATTGAGCACATGAATACATTCTATTTGTATAATGAGCTAAACATATTTCATACGATGTAATCTATCTTTCTATATTATTCTTTAAATGTTTTACTCTTAAAAGGTATGAAGTTTCCCCAAATGTTTGCTTACGAATAGTAACTTTCCCTGTGAATAGTTCAGCTCTTAGGAATAGTACTCGATCTCAACCACTCACTTATGGATGGTGCATCATCTCAACCGCCTAAATAATTCCCCCGTCTCTAATCTCCCACAGACATGTGTCTACAAAGTGAGTCCTCTTAGGAACAACTCCGCTTTCCTCTCTTCTCTTCTTCTTACTCCATTGTTACATCACATTGTTTAACAACAACAAATAACTCACTTTAATCAAAACAAATGACGGCCTCATTATCTGCAACAACTTCATCTTCTTTAACTGTTGTTGGTATGAACATCATTGTAACATTCTGTTTGATATTATGAGTGTCTTGATATCGCATTTTCTAGTGGATAATATGTTACGGAGCTAGCAGCGTTTGTGGATAGTAGCTGGTAGTTTTTGGAGTTGGTGTCGAGAGAGGCTATGATGTAGTTGATACGATATCGTGAGCCGTGTTGTGGAGGTAGGCATAGTTAGTGGAGTTGGTGTAAAGAGTTCATGTTTGATAGATTTGGGTTTTGTTTTGAGACTTTAGTTGCATTGTTGTGTCTTGATCGAGTTAGTATGTTTATCTTGGGTATGGGTTGAACTTCGGGGACGAAGTTCCTTTTAAGGAGGGAAGTCTGTAATACTACGGTTTTCTATGTCTTTGGGTACTCTATCGAGTGGGGCTCACTCTGTCGAGTAAGTATGTTTTTATACGAAACAATGTTCTGTCTGATGGGTACTCGATCGAGTAAGTGTGGCACTCGATCGAGTAAGGGTCACTCGATCGAGTAAGTGACTTACTCGATCGAGTAAGTGCATTTCACGGGTGATCTTTGACGGGTTTTGTTAATAATGCAGGATTAGTATATAAAGCCTCCGTCATCTTATTATTATTATCATAAAATCATACTTCCCCTAAATCCTAGCATAAGGAAATTAGCTACGCATGATTGAACTAAACGCGATAATGATAACAACAACGATAATTAAATTGGACATGATGAAAGTACGAGAATAAGGATTGAACATAAGATGTAAAAGAGAATTAACGAAAAGAACAAAAGAATTAAAGAGAAAGAAATAAATGAAGAACAAAGGTTAATTGAATTACCGAAATAAAGGAAGAAAGATTACAAGTTTCTCAGATCCGAAAAGCTAAAGCAAAGCAACGTATGAAAGAAAGTTTTGCAGTGTGAAAGATAACCTAAAATTGTTCTCAGCTATCCTTTATATAACAATAGCCAAAAATTATTACTAAAAAACTAAAGGGCCGATTAACTTATTAACCAAATGCGGCCTGGTAGGTGAAAATAGTCGATCGACCAACAAATCAGTCGATCGACCAAATCCTCAAGCAAAACTAGTCGATCGACTTTATAAAGCAGTCGCTCGACTTTTTTTCAATAGACAGCAGCACTCAGCTTCCTCTTCACGCACTTCCGTGCAGCCACACGTATTCCAAGACGACCGTTTCCCGTTGGGTCATGGCATGAACTGTCTGCTGGTTTCCCAAAGATTGGGCTGTCTTTAGTTCGGCAATCTGGGCAGTTAATGCCTCTAACTGAGCTGCAACAACTCCATCAGATGAACTTGCCCCTCTTGTACTACCTCTGGGGTTCCCATATTTAGCAGTATGGGTAACTATTTGGTCAATTAGTTTCCAGGCATTGTTATAATTTGTGTTGTCCTAGAATCTCCCGTTAGCTGAAGAATCAAGTAGTGCCCGATGTTTATCATATAGTCCATTGTAGAACTGGTTGCAGAGAAACTGTAACACCCTCGAATTTCCCATTTTGACATTTAAAATTTATTAAACCGTTTAATTACTCTATTTTATATTTTTGAATTATTCAATTTAATTAATGTTATTTCAGACACGATTTTCATAAAAGTAATATATATAAAAGCTCATTTATATGAAAATACGTATTATTAAATTATATTTTTGAGGCATAATTTTTATAAGAATATATGTATTCGTATTTTTGGTCGGGCAATAATAATAATGACCGTAATAATAATAATAATAATAAGAATAATAATAATAATTTCTGTCTTAATTTCCGTCTAACATTAGACCGTCACATTTCAATTGAGAATCTTATCTAATCACGGACCAATCAAAAATTGACAACACTCATGTCACTCACCTACCCTCTTACACTTTACTTTTATATACTATCATATACTATCATATATTATTATTATTATTATTATTATTATTATTACTACTACTACTACTACTACTACTACTACTACTACTATATATTATTAGCTATTATTTTTGTGGTTGTTGCTTCACTCGTCCCCACACCCCTCATTTCTCCTTCTTCTTCCTGCGAACAACAAAATAAACAAACAACAACAACACCACCATACTCAAACACCCATTTCCGTCTCCTTCAAACCCGATTTTCTCCCTTATTTCTCAACCAAATTCCATGAATCTTGCGCCATTAGCTTCCCCTTTTCGTTCTTCATCTTTCGAGGTAAGAAAGGTCCCTACTTTCTTCCAAAATCGTGACCGTCGTCTTTCTTAAGGCTCGAATCTCGCGCTAATTTCATTCGTCTTCGTGTTTAGGTTCAAGCTTTGACAACTCGGTATGATTTTGAGTCGAAATCGTGTTCAATAAAGAATTTATAAGGTAACGGTGATAGGTTACTCGACAAACATGTCGAAATTTCCGTCTTACATGTCGTTCTCTGGTTCTTGTTTAATAAAGTTTAATTCTTTACCCTTTTTATCATTTGTGTAGTGAATTTGTCTCGAATGGCTGTCTGAAATGGACGGTATCGTCCTCTGTTTCTTTGACCGTGTTAATAATGGTCGCAGAACTGGCGTTGTACGATTGTGGTAGTCGAAATAATGGTTGTGCGTGACCTGTCACGGCCTCTGTTGGGTCAGGTTTTAATGTTTTGCAGGTTGTCCCGACATGACCGTGCTTGGCACGTTTTGGTGGTTGTTTGATGGACCGTTGTATTGACTGTCATGGGTGGCTTTCATAGTGTGCATCAACGATTGATTAGGGTCGTAATGACGATAACAATTTTGTCTAAATTTCGTTTCCAAATGATTGTCTGTGACGGGTTTATGAGAACCCACAACGGGACTGTTTTGAGTCGTGTTGGTGACGGTCTTGTTTTATTCGATAATCTCGTGTTAAATGGCTTCATATAGACTGCGTTGGGTACTGTTTTTGGTGGGTGATTCACCGGCTGTTTGGGCAGCCGTGGAGGAGTAGTCAGGTTGGATACTGTTGGCGAGCTGATGGCTGGCCGTGGGTGGGTGGTTTGGCCACGGCTGGCTGTTTGTTGAGGGTAGAGCTTACACGGTTTGTCATGTGTATAAGTGTATTACAACACCCCTTGTTTCCTTGTCTTTCTTCTTTTTCTTCCTTGTTGATGGTTCCTTAGTTGTCTTAT
This sequence comes from Silene latifolia, assembly GCF_048544455.1. Lineage (NCBI taxonomy): Eukaryota > Viridiplantae > Streptophyta > Magnoliopsida > Caryophyllales > Caryophyllaceae > Silene > Silene latifolia. The sequence goes on along the minus strand of NC_133532.1, from coordinate 106,067,893 downwards.
TTGTTGGGTTAAATACTCACCATTTATTGGGCTATGCATATTCTAAACATTGGGCTTGATATGCTTCACTTCTTGGATTTCCTATGATTTATTTGTTGGACTTTCCTTGATTTAATGGTTGGACTTTATGATGATTAACTTGATGGATTTCTTGTGTCTTCAAGTATTGGGTTTTTATAACTTGTTGACGGGCTCATAAATGAGTCCCTTGAGTTGGTCACAATTTATTCCGTAATTTTCATATAACGTAAATTATTCAGTATCACTTATTATATTTTATTTAACCGGCATGTTAAATTATGAAGTGGAATATTTAATAATATAACACAAGTATGAGATATTCACTATAAATAAGTACTTGTAAGAATCGTATCCTTGATAATGTCTTGTATTGTTCGGTTGTAAGAGTCTTGGTCCTATCGGATACTAGATGTGAGCTATAAGCCCTCTAGTTGCAATATGATCGTCGGGATTGATGTTCCCATCCGTAATTATGGTGAGATGCAAGCCATAAGTATGAATGTGACATTAGTGATTCCATGATATATGACATTCTATCTTGTTTATATTTGTGTCATTAGTCTTACTCTTATTGTGACTCAAGTGGGACGTTTTACATTGTGTGACGACTTAACATTCCTTATTTACCCTTTCGGACCTTTGGTTAGGGATATGTGTGCTATGTTTCCGGATTGAGTTATCCTTCCGCCTCTTCGGACCTTTGGTTACGGACTGTGTGCCATGTTTCCGATTTGGGTTTACTCGACCTTTGGTTACGGTCTGTGTGCCATGTTTCGAGTCTTGGATGCGGATAGGTCACCGCATGTCGAATCGGGTGACGTCCATCCCGAGAGTCTGGATCCAGGTTTAGACTAGGATCGTATTATGATCGTCGTCCTACCAGGAGGTTGGAGTCTAGGATGTAGTCTTGTGTGTAGTATCTCGGACATGCATTAAAGGTAGCCTCTGAGCCGGATACTCCGTCTACACTTTGTGTTGGCCTTACACTTGTGAGTCGTGTCAATATGAGTTGGTTGACTTGGTTATTCTATCTTCGTGATTGCATATTCATTCTAACGTATCATGCCTATTCTATTAAGAAAATATTATGCCTATCTCATCATGATTATCCATATTACTCTCTTGTCCTTTATTGTTCAAATATGTTTCATGATCAATATGTTTAATTAAGTGTTTGTTAACTTGCATTTCGACATATTGTGGCTGGGAGAACCTTAAGTTACTCCCCACTGACTGTGGCGTTCATGTTTACATGAATGACAGGTTGTGAAGATGCTTATGTGGGGAAGACGTGTGGGCTAGCGAGAACTAAACCCTTGGACCTTAGTTTACTAGTTTAGAAACCCCTTATCTGTTTATTCGTGTTATATCTTTTTTCCGCTTTCTAGACTTGGGTTGTAATAACCTAAGTTTGCCTACTATTGTATTTGTTTCATTTCATTAGTGGCTCCCGCGTGTTAATATTTATCTAGTAATAAAAGTTTTTAAAATTTCCCAAATTTCCGCTTTAATTTATTAGTTTTATTTTCCGCTTTATTGTGGGGTGTCACAGAAACCACTTCTCAAACCCATGGTGAGGGACTGAACGAACTAGTCTCTTAAAACGAACCCATGCCTCGTTTAAGTCCTTAGTAGGACCTTGTTTGAAACCAGTGATTTGATTTCTCAAGGCATTCGTCTTATGGGGCGGGAAATATCTTTTGTAAAAGGCAAAAGCTAAGCTCTTCCAGTCGGTAACCCCCTGATCTACCATGTCTAAATCACGCAGCCACTCTGCAGCACCGTCTCGCAGAGAGAATGGGAAGAGCACCTGTTTTACTTGGTCTTGGGTCACCTCAACAGTCAAGGGTATGGAGCAGCAGTAAGTAACGAATCTCTTCATATGTGTAGCAGGGTCTTCCGTAGCTCCCCCTCCAAACAGATTTCTTTCTACCAAGTTAATGTAGGATTGCTTTATCTCAAAAGTCCTATTATCTGTTGTACGGAGTTTGAATCCCTTAGGAATCGATTCAAGGGTGGGTTCTGAGTGACTTGCTAAGGTAGCCATGATTGTAGTAGCAGCAGAAGTAGAAGTGTCTTCTTTAAAAGATTGATTTTCTGCAATAAAACTGGCGTAAGTGGCTTTAAGCGTACTCAAGTCTTCTGCTTGGCGGACTTTCCTCCAAAATTTTTGTCTAGCTCAAAATGTCTTTTCTGGTTCGGAATCGTATGGTACGATCTCGGGCCTGTTAGACCTGGGCATAAACGAAACACTAAAGAAACGAATGAGAACGGTCTTAAGGAACTAATGTCCCCTAAGACAAGACAAACTAAATAAAGCAAATAAATATCACAGTCTACCCGACAACGACGCAAAAATTTGACAAGCTAAATCGCACCCTTATCAAAGATAAACCAACTGGCCTAAACTAATGTAGTAGAGAAAGTCGGGATCGTATCCACATGGAGACAAAATGTTCTATTTGCTAGTCTAAATCTGTCCAGGTAACAAACTGGGGGTTGTTTTGGTTGGTTTCTAAAACTAATGCAACAAAGAGAAAACAATAATTAAAGTAAATGATATAAAAATATATGGAGAAATAGTTAGGATAAACGGTTCACCACGATCTATGACAGTCACAGGTAAGGTCAAATAACTAGCACAAATACGGTCTGATGGGTAAAGAATAGGTCCTCTCGATCCACTATTAGCCCTAGAAGTCTAATATATCTTTCGCTCTAATTAGATCAGTCTAATGTTCGTAGCAAGTCTCTACCTTTTCCAATCTTTCGATCTAGGTCAAGGGTCAATAATATGGTCAACTAATCACATGCATTTAATCAGTTAAACGGCAATTAAGAGCTACGATTAACAAAACAGACGGAGTAAAAGGCTAGATAAAAAACTCTAATATATTATTATCATAAAATCGTGGCTCCCCTAAATCCTAGCATAAGGAAATTAGCTACGCATGATTGAACTAAACACAACAATGATAACAACAACGATAATTAAATTGGACATGATGAAAGTACGAGAATAAGGATTGAACATAAGATGTAAAAGAGAATTAACGAAAAGAACAAACGAATTAAAGAGAAAGAAATAAATGAAGAACAAAGGTTAATTGAATTACCGAAATAAAAGGAAGAAAGATTACAAGTTTCTCAGATCCGAAAAGCTAAAGCAAAGCAACGTATGAAAGAAAGTTTTGCAGTGTGAAAGATAACCTAAAATTGTTCTCAGCTATCCTTTATATAACAATAGCCAAAAATTATTACTAAACAACTAATGGGCCGATCAACTTATTAACCAAATGCGGCCTGGTAGGTGAAAATAGTCGATCGACCAACAAATCAGTCGATCGACCAAATCCTCAAGCAAAACTAGTTGATCGACTATATAAAGCAGTCGATCGACTTTTTTTTCAGTAGACAGCAGCACTCAACCTCCTCTTCACGCACTTCCATGTAGCCACACGTATTCCAAAACGACCGTTTCCGAGCTCTAGCTTCACTAATGTCTCAACTTCAACTCCGGGAGCAGAATTTGGCTTGATTTCACTCCTCTTGGGCCAACAACCTGCAAAATTCATAGTACGACCGAAGTAACCTAAAACAAGGGAGAATAGTAGCTTACGCTACCCAAAATAGCATAAAAATGCGTGCAAAATAGTAGAGTAAACGTATGAAAAAGGCACGCATCAGTTCATATCAAGCATTTTTACACCTTTTCTCACTAAGCAATGAACTTAACATAATTAGTTGACACCAAAGCATTTTTGCATCTTTTCTTACAAAAATATCCATGTCAAGCTTGTAAATCCGAACCCGACATCGAGTATTATCAAGACGATGATAATTATTCCGAGTCCCGTTATCCACATTAGCAGAAAAATGGTCTTAACGATCTTTTCAACAAAAGCGGGTTTTAACACCCTTTTACAAACATTTTCAACAACCAGGAGACACCCCTTTGGATCGTCGCCTAACTCGTGCCTAAACATGCCTCATGGTTTCCAGTTTTCAAACCTGCCAGGCTCCCTTGCATAGCCCTAGGGCTCGTGCCTCAATATACTGCCTGGTTCTGCTCCTGTTCCCTTTCCAGCACTGGTTTAAGACGATCCCGACTTTGATTAACCCGAGTACAAGACGGATCAGATTGACGAGTCCGCATTTTACACTTTGCATTTTAATGCACTTTTCTAAGACAAATGGATCACGTTATGCACCATAAACCTAATGATACGTGCATTTTATATAGTCTTTTTGGCTTTTTATGCACGTATTTCTATGCTATTATCGTAGTTTTATGCTACGAAATGCCCCGAATATGCTACTTTGGTTTGTTTTATTCTATTTGCACGAATGGACCAGAAAATAGTGAAATCGAGCCTTTTACCGTCCGTTTAGCATGCATTTGGAGGAAGAGTGAATTTGGAGCGGGAATGTAGCTATTTGAGATGCGCAAAGGAGTAAGATAGCTAGGCGAGCAAAGGAAGAACTTCAAATTGCTAGTGCCTACTTTGAAGAGCCATATCTCGAGTTCTACAATTGATTTTCAGGTGATTCCAATTGGAGATGAACGTTTGTCCTCTTAACTTTCCAACGCCATTGGAATCACCCTGTTTTCCCGAATAACAAAGAAATGGGAGCCGTTTAAAGTTCAGTGTGCGAAGCAGGAATTGTGCGCTGGAAAGTACTCGATCGAGTACAATTATGTTCGATCGACTCCTTTTTATACTCGATCGAGTAGTTGCATTTTAGGGTTTACTCGATCGAGTAGATTTTTCACTCGATCGAGTGGTTTGAGCTTAATTCTACTCGATCGAGTAGTTTTAAATGACTCGATCGAGTGGTTTGCTATTGGGCTCGGGCTTTTTAGTCTTAATTCGTTATTAGGTCAAATAAAAATCCTATTTTCTATAAATAGGAAGGATGAGATGTCATTTGTATCTCTCATCATTTAATACTACAATATACGTTACTCTTTCTCCCTTTTATTGTTCTCTGCTTCCCGGATTTTACTCTGTAATTCTCCTTTCTCTTTTCCTCTCTCTATTTATGTTTATTGCTTTACCTTTTGCTCTTCCCTTTATTATGTCTAGCTAATTACCCTGCTAGGATTAGGGGAGTCAATGAATGAATCTTAGTTGCTAATTAGTTTGCAGATTGTCGTTGTTGTTTTTGTCTATGTTGTTAATCGCTGCTTTAATTGTATCTTGCTGATTGAATCGATGCAATTAGACTTTTTAATTTTGGTAAGCCTTGACCTGGACCGGAAGGTTGGAAGGGGTGAGACCTACAGTGAACAATACAATGCTTTAGTGAGGACGGAAGCTAAGCTAATACTCCCTCCTATTCTAAATAACTCTCCCTATTTCTTTTTTCGTCTATTCACAATACTCTCCCTATTTCCTTATTTGGTAAACTTTTATACTTATTTTAATCACCCCACCCCACAACAATATCCCACAATAATCATACTTTATCTTATTTTAATCACCTTACCCCACAACAATAGTTATTTTAATCACACAATATCTTCACTCTCTCCAATCTTCTACCCCACTACAATACTTTACCATATAATACTCCCCCTCCCTTAATTCCCGTGCCTTCCATGAAAGGGGAGGGTTATTAAGAATAGGAGGGAGTAGTATTTTAGGGCGAATTGAGACCGGAAGGAGATATTCATTGCCCCTTAGACCGACACATCGACTAATCTGTGACCTTAACTGCAATTAATTGACGTTCATTGATGAACCGATATCCTAGTTTCCTTTCCCTTAGCTTAATTCCTCTTATCTCTATTTCTCTTGCCTTAATCTTGTTAGTTTAGTCAAAACAATTCAAAACCCCCACCGTGACCTTAGATAGACCGAGTAGACAAGTGGATAGTGACCGCCTCCCTGTGGAGATCGACCCTACTTACTGCTAGCTTCTGTTAGTGTAACTAGGTATTTTATTTTTGGTACCTGACGAGGGTATCACCTAACTCGGTAAATGGAGGTTTAATTTCCGTCTTATATCCAAATCAACACTAAATCCAACTCGACATCAATTACTTGATATTTGGATAAACAACCGACATAGAAAGTTTCACATGTTAGGTTTAATCTTGTGGATGCGCATTCATGCATTTTACTCGTTTCATCAACTTTTGCATTCAACCAACCAAGATCGATCAGTAGAGGTCGCTACCGCGGGCGGGATTGGGTGTCCGATTAAAGGGCTTCCCAATACGTACCATCACCTCTTACTCAGAAATTTCGGAAGTGGACGACCTTATCCAGGGCGAACGAGAGTCATTCTAACTAAGGGTGTAAATGAGCCAAGCTAAGCTCGAGCTCGGCTCAAATTTTTTAGCGTGAGCTCGGGCTCGGCTTGAAGCTCGTTGAGCCTATAAAATTTAAGCTCGAGCTTGGTTCGGGAAAGCTTGAGCTTGGTTCGGGAAAGCTTGAGCTTGGCTCAAGTTCGAATCGAGCTCGTTTTGTAATTATATATTTTCAATTTTTCACCTTTTAAATCTAATTAAATATAAAAAATTTTAAAATAAAATAATATTATAAAATACTAAAAAAATATTATATTATAACATACTTCTATAAATGTCTAAATAAAATATAATTTGAAATAAAGATAATATTACAATATAAAGATTATACAAAAAAAATTATAAACGAGCCCAAACGAGCTTCCGAGCCGAGCCTTGCTGAGCTCCGGCTCGGCTCGTATTTAATCGAGCTTGGCTCGAGCTCGGGTTTACCGAGCACGAGCCGAGCTTTGACCAAGCCGATTCCGAGAGCTCAACGAGCTAGCTCATATCATTGAAAGCCCTAAATTTCTAGCGATACGATGCTAAAGAAGGACCATTCCTTATCTTTAGTAGCTATGTTAAGCACCGCTTTTTGCCTTATTTGACCTAGGTATAAAGTGGATTCGAACGGTTCTAGGCATCCCATAATTGCTTGGTGTCGACTCCGAACATCTATACATCGTTTCGAGACCCTCACCGTGACGAAACCGCCCGATCTAAAATGATCCGGCCGAAAGCATCCATTACGTCACCGAGCGTGGCTTTCGAGACCGCTATGCGCCCGCGAGGCCGATGTGTAGGTGGGCCCATGTCCACAGATTGGCGACTCCGTTGGCGATAACTAGGACACTTGTGTCTTTGCGATCCCTAGATGGTAAGACTCGAACGAGATCTTGGTTGAAATGCATTAATTGTTATTACGGTCATAAGTCGGGTTCCTTATCCGGGCCAATAACCTAACCTTTCCCGACCAATTGGCTCGTTCCGTTGGCGTGAGTTTTCTCATCTCCGCGTTTCTCATCTCGATTGCGTTAAGCATACCGTTGGCATTACACATTTCTATTTCGCCAAAGAGCATTCATTTCCTTCATGCACGAGGCTAAGGAACCAACCTTACACAGTTTGTTTGGATTGGCGTCCCTCTTGAAATTCGGGGATTGATCGGTTGGAGTGTAACCACCCTTATTAAGCCAAAACCCGTGTCAGCATTATGCATAATATAATGAACTGTGAGAGCTTATGTACTATGTGGTCATAAGTCCTTCCGTGTCATTTTAAAACTTTCAAAACACACCTTTTTGCGCCGCCATAATGGCCATTTCAAACCTCAGTCTTTTGCCGACCGTTGCAAACCTTTTCATGCCATCTTATTGACAATTTTCAAACCGGTTTTTACAACCGTTTCAAAAGCACCTTCTCATGCTGTCGAAATGACGATTTTTAAACCAGTTTTTTTACAACCATTTCAAAAGCACCTTTTCATGCCGTCCTAATGACGTTTTCAAACCGGTTTTTTTACAAGCCGTTTCAAAGCACGTTTTTCCTGCCGTTGTAATGATGATTTTCAAATGCACGGATTTTAAACCGTTTTTCGCCGACATAATAGACTTTTTCGCCGACATAATGGGCCTGTCAAAATCCGAAAGTGACACATCTTTTTCGAGGCTTTTCAAATCCCAAGGACAACACACGGTTCGAGACCACAACAATTTCAAACCTTGCAAATCTCGATTTTCAAAGCATCATTTTCAAAGTCGCCGCAACTCTAACTCAAACCGTCTTTTGAAAACAAACTTAGAACGACCCTTTTCAATTAACCGACTTTTCGAGGATCCCTACTCTTCGAAAGCCGTCCATAAAATAACAAGTGTATCTTTTGAAAACTCTTGTTTTCGAAAATTTCAGTCCACCACTCCAATTCCGCCTTGTGTCTACCGAGTCAAATAAAATGTACTTACGAGTCTTTACTTATGAGTCCTCTCACCTCGAGACTCGTTCAACGGCGTCACGCCATTCGTTGGACGCAAGTCAAAGTCTAGTCAATACCGTCGCACCATCAATTGAGTTAGCACTGAGGCACCACACACGGTTGCCCTTGTCTCGTTAGGTCCAAAGTGTCTTTCCGTCCTCAGAACCATGGCCCCATCTTCAGCTTCGTCCAACAACAACAACAACAACGATGACAATAGAGATCTCACAACTACTCAGCTAGCCAGTCTGCTCACAACCCTTAAGGTCACGCTGGACCGTGTCGAGACCGGTATCGACACTCTAAAAAACAAGGAACCCGGAGAACATAATATTCTGCCTTTAACCGAAACTGAGAAAAGGCTTAAGCTCTTGGAAGAACAACTCTTGGCCCGTGGAAACAACATCCACCTCGAAAACAACAGGAGGTTCGAGCCCGTCGGAGATCAACTACTTGACAACTTCACCTTAACTGATGTGCCTAAGTTCAGAGGAGTAGAGGACCCACTCAATCACATCCAAGCCTTCAAGGATTACATGTCTATCAAAGGGGTCAATCTAGAGCTCTTTACCCGGATCTTTCCATCATCCTTGGAACCAATTCCCCGTTAATGGTACTATTCCCTTGACCCAAAGAGCATTACTATAATACTACGGTTTTCTAAGTCTGTTACTTGGCCGAATGTGGCTTACTCGGCCGAGTAAGTGTTTCATGTATTTCTAGACAGACTACTGTCCAGGAATACTCGGCCGAGTATAGGAATACTCGACCGAGTAGAGGATATCTGGTCTTACGGTGTTTATTTCCGTGGTTTGATTTAGAGAGGATTAGAGTTATATAAACGTGGATTTCAGTTTCTTAATCATCTTTAACAGAACCTAAACTTACAACGTAACTATAATCATCTCCAAATCTCTCTCTCAAGTGTGTGGATCTTCGTGAGTCTTGTTCATCCTTCCTTGCGTCGATTGTGTCGGTAAGCCTCTAACTATACGAGTTTCATCAATTAGTCTCTTAGGATTTGCCCTAGTTTTTAATTTGGAGGAAAGGGGATTTTGGCATGTTGTAATTGGAATTATGTGATTATGGTTAGGTGGAGACTTCGTAGAGGAGCCATTTTAGCCTGCTTGGTTGTCTCATTTCAGTTTGTGCTAAGGTAGCATTTCCCTACTCGGTTTAATGTTTAATCGATTTAAGATATGTGTTGTAATTGATTGTATGATTGATATTATGATTGATTGTTGTTGGTGGATTAGAGTATGGTGTTGGTGTTGAGATGGTTGATGATATTCGCGAGGTGCGTCCTCGGCTGAGTGGAGTCACTTGGGGGAGTGGCTTCATGCCCTAGTTGATGAGCGGGTGCTTAGGTGGGTACGACTGCGGTCCCCCACAGGCAGGGCTACACACTTTAGTGTGTAGTCAGTTACGTGATGAGATTGAGAGTTAGAGGTAGATTGTGATTAGCTGTTTATCTTATCGTACTTTCTCTTATTTTGATTATGCAGTAAACTGACCTCGTTGTTGTTTTGTAAATATGTGGTGATCCATTCAGGGATGGTGAGCAGATTGTGACTGGTGATGATGGTCTTTAGCTTTGGAGACGAGATGGGAGTCATCACTTCGATTCTAGCTTCCGATGTCATGATATTTATTATTTTAGTTTCAATTGTTGAACGCTAGTAGACATTTGTTTTGGAGTTGGGTTTTGGAACATGTAATCGTTAATTCTTTATACATTAATAAATGTTGTTTTGGAATGATAACTTTGATATACTAGCCTCGGGAAACCGAGATGGTGACGGTCTCTCATGCTGGGGTGGTCCTGGTAAGGTACTTTGGTATGTAAGGGTGTCACAATTACCATTTGGGACGAAGACCCCGTTGAATTCACTAAGCAATACGCCGACAACATCAAGATTCAAGCCAATACCCTCATCCTTGAGGTCCTAACCCATAATGACAAAGAGGGATTCCCGAATTCATAACCCGTTGGAGAAGGGTGAGTACCCAATTGGTCAGCAAGCCGAGCGAATCAACCTCGGTGGAGAAATTGGTCAACAATCTCCATCCTGTTATGCCAACCTGCTAAGGTATCAGAACATCAAAACCTTCCAGGATCTGCAAATCCTCGGGATCCGTATCAAAGATGACCTACGCAAGGGCGTTTTGGCCAAAAAGCACGGGTAGAGGCTATCAACGATCTACATCAATTGGTCGTCCCTACGGTCAAGTAAACAAAATCGACGAGGTCAATCTCCTCGAGCCGACTGCAAGGAAAGCTGAACGTCCCCAAAGGACATTCACCAATGTGGGATCAACCTACGCTAGCGCCCTAAAAGGCTCATGGAACAAGGGAAACTTCAACCACTCAGGCCCACTCTAGAGCCGCCTGAAGCCAGAAGAACCCGGTTTTGGAACCTAACGCCTGTTACCAATACCACATAGGCAAGGGCCATAACACAGAAACTTGCTTCATGCTGAAGCACGCTATCTATGATATGATCGACAAGGGAGAGCTACCTTTACCTCCGCCAACAAAATCAAACAACAAAACAAACCCCTTAGGAATCCATGCCATCTCAAATAACGAGCCAACTCTGGATTGCTCGCATCTTATCTTACCCATTAAGGACGAGATCAATGCCTTGGAAAGGGACGCCCCGGACGGGATATTTTTGTTCAGCGTCGTGCCTATGCTCTCCATGTTTCAACAAGTTGAGGAAGTTATAGCAAGTGTCTCAGAAAGGACCACCCGACACGAGGATGCTTACCACCAGATAATATTCAAGCCACAAACACCTGCACCACATCGAAGGGAGGGTCCTTCAAACAACCGGAACTCCCAATTCCAGAAAGGACTACTCCCGCGACCATTCTTGCATGCACCTCACAACATAAACCACAATAATCAACCCCACTACAACTTCCCCCACAAAAACTATCCTCAGAGGAATACCCCTTCAAGGTACCCTCGCGACTCTGAGTTCAACATCTGGAAAGACGACTTGGATGATGTCTACATTGTCTCAGGAAAGGTCAAGCAAATTAAAGAAATTGATCACCTTACTCGATCTGGACGCCCTTACTAGAACCGAAATAACACAATGAACAACCCGCCAGTAATCAGTGACCAAATCGTCCCGGACGTGGACATTCAACCTAGGGTTCCCGAGAACTCGATTCTCAAGCAACTCCAGAAAGCCAATGCCGAAATATCCATTTGGCAACTGATCGCCACATCCTTCGAGCACCGGCAACTTTGCTTCAAGCCTTGGGAACACTAACAGTGCCTTCCACCTTCTCACCCGAAGAAGTGGTAGCCCATATAACCAGGGATGTCCCTGACCTGAATAACCCAATCATCTTCTCCGACGAGGATATCTCTCCCTTTTGAGACAACCATAACTTGGCCATATACATCACCGTACAATGCTTGAGAAAGAACATACCCACGGTCTTGGTGGATGACGGATCTGTAGTCAACGTCATTCCTCTCAAAATAGCTCATAAGCTAGGGATCAAGGAAGTTGACCTAATCCCGACCAATGAAGGAGTTCGTGGCTCGCCGTAAGGTTGCAGGTCTTATCACCCTAACCATCGCAACAAGACCTTTGAAGAGGCACACTAGTTTCCAAGTAGTCGACATCGACACATCATTCAACATGCTTCTAGGACACCTCTAGATCCATGCTGCTAAAGCCGTCACATCAACCCTTCACCAAAAAATCAGGGTCCCCTTCAACGGGAAAACAATCACAATTCCGGCATCCCAAATCAAAGCTGTCATGAAAAAGGGGATAGCCTCGCAAATCACTGAGGAGGTCATCAATGAAATGTAGATATTCCAAGTTGTGAATTCCCTAACCGACAAACCAACATCATTTGATTGTGATCTGTTCTCAAACCCCACGATCAACTGCATCTTGATGCGCCAAGGATATTTACCGGGCTTGCCTCTCAACCCGCTGAAAAGGTCCTTGCCTCCCCCGAAAGAGGCTAAGGTCCCCAACATCCCTTTAAGACTGGGCTACGAGCCGACCGATGAAGACATCCGGGAGATGGGTCTCCTCGTGAAAAAGCGCATAAAGCCAGGAGTCATCCTCAAACCATATCACTTGACCCTTAAAAGATACTTTGTCCTTGAAGGAGAGTCTGAGCTTTATGACGACTTTCCTGAGCCTATTTAAGACCCTATCGCGAAGGTTAAGCACCTGTGTATAGAAGTCTTTCAAGAATGCTACTTCATCCATGACAACAACATCAATGCTGCATCGATCAAATCTGAATCGACCCCTTGCCTAGACGGGCAATTCGTGAGCTTCCTTTTCAAATAAGATAACATCAAGCACCTCAACTAAGAGGACATCATAAACATTCTGCTCAAAGACACCAATTCGATCCCACTGCCTTAATATCTGATGCTAACCTAGAGAAAGGTAATCAACGTTGGAGGAAGACTGTCAAGTGGGCTGACCGTCAAGGCCGCATTATCAAGATCACAACTGGAGAAGGCCCCATGTTCAAAGAGGGAAGTGAAGACGAGATTGATTCCGAGTCTAAATCTGATGACAAGTCTGAGTCAGAGTCTGTCTTAGGCCCTAACACTCCAGATGTCCCGGTCTAAGTCCCTTTTTCACCGTTTTATCACAAACTTGTAGCTGTTTTAGAGGTTGAGTCAACTGAAGTCACCCCTTCTCCTACAGAAGGTAGAAACCTGGATATTGTTCCAGGGGCCGCCCCCTCTACTGTGTCGCCTCTGACTCCCTATGAGATGTATGTCCTATCCGAGCTTTTCGCTTAGATTGACTTAATGAATGCTAAGTTTGCTTACGACTCGCCTCAATTTAACTGCAATGCAACTCTGAACGAATATGAAGAATTTGACTTGACTGACTACCCACCTTACCTAGCCAAAGAACTCGAAAAATGCAAACACAGAACACCCATCATTGAGAAGACTGAACCCATCAACATAGGGACCGACAGTACACCTCAAGAACTTAGTATAGGGACCACTCTTCACCTCTCGGAAAGACAACAATTCATCGACCTCTTACACGAATACAAGGACGTATTCGCATGGTCCTACAAAGACATGCCTAGAATCAACAAAGAGATTCCGGACCACAAGATACCCATTAAGCCCGAAGCTAAGCCCGTGAAGCAAAGGGTGCGCTGTATGCGCTCTGAAAATTAAGGAAGCGGTAGACAAGCAATTAAAAGCTGGATTCATCAAAGCTTCCGAATATTATGATTGGATTGCTAATATAGTCCTTGTGCCCAAGAAAGACGGCAGAATTCGGGTCTGCATCGCCTTCAGAGACCTGAACAAAGCAAGTCCAAAAGACAACTTTCCTCTGCCGCATGTTGACATCTTGGTAGACAACACCGTCGATAAAAAAAAATTATGGATGGTTATGCTGGGTACAAACAAATCAAAATGGCTGAGGAAGGCATGCACAAAAGGGCATTCACTACGCAGTGGGGCACATATTGCTACACTGTCATGCCCTTTGGCCTAATCAACGCCGGAGCAACCTCTCAAAGAACCGCCACCACTATCCTACACGACCTAATTTACAAGGAAGTGGAGGTATACGACGATGACATGATCGTCAAATCAAAAGAGCGAGATGGCCACATCAGCGTCCTCTGAAAATTATTTGCTCGCCTTCGAAAATACAACATGAGACTGAATCCTTAGAAGTGTGCATTCGAGCTTACCTCCGGAAAACCCTTGGGACACGTTGTCAGCAGTTGAGGCATCAAAATCGATCCCACCAAAATCAAGGCTCTTCAACAAATGCCTCGACCTAGGAACGAGAAGGAGATTTGGGAATTTCTCGGTCAAGTGCAATACATAAGCCGCTTCATACCAAACTCACTATGATTTGCGAACTTATCTTCAAGAAGATCTGCGCTACTGATCACACGGACTGGGACGATGATTGTCAGAAAGATTTCGACAGGATAAAGGAAATCCTATTCAAGCCTCCTGTCTTTATGCCACCTCAGCAGGGAGTTCCCTTATCCCTATACCCGAACGTCACCGACACGGCCATGGAAGCAATGATAGCACAAACAATTGACGGCGAAGAACAAGCCATCTACTACATCAGAAAAAATTTCATTGAGTATGAAATAAGGTACACCCAACTGGAGAAAACATGCCTTGTCCTGGTTTTGTTCAACAAAGAATCTACGACATTATATGCTCAACTACACGGTTCACATCTACTCCAAGATTGATCCCGTCAAATACATCTTCGAATAGCCCGACTAAACGGAAGGCTGTCCAGGTGGACACCCATGCTATCCGAATTTGACCTCAAATTCGTACTCCTAATGATTATCAAAGGAAGAGCAGCCGCCGATTTCCTAGCAGAAAATCCTGTCAACGAAGATCCAACGATGGACACATGGTCACTTTCTGACAATGACATCCTTTGTGCTGACACCGACGTATAGGACCTATAATTCGATGGTGCATCAAACCTGAGAGGCTTCCGGGTAGGAATTCTTATAATATCACCAGAAGGGGGACACGTTCTGATCTCAGTTAAACAAGACTTCGCCGTAACCACCAATGCCGCCAAATACGAAGCATGCCTCATCGGCCTACAAGTAGCCACAACACTTGGCATCAAGAGGTTGAGAGTCAACGACGACTCCTCACTCATCATCAATCAAGTGTCCGGATCTTGGAAAATCCAAAGCGACAGCCTAGCACCATACCAAGAAAAAATTAATCAGAAGGCCGAATTCTTCGACCAAATCAACTACTTCATTTGCCACGGGAAGAGAACCAATTTGCCGATACCCTAGCAAAATTTGCCGCGCTCATCAACATACCTGACGACATGAAATCCATGCCTTTGTGTGTCGAACTAAGGAGCGAGCCAGCTCATATCGGCCGGTTTTGGATACCAACTCCCGTCCCCTTTTTGTAGATCTGGCTAATTGAAAGGTTGCGGTTGATCGAGCCCCCAGTTGACGTGACAGGATATCGCTCCCGATCAATTGTGATGAGAACGAGGCTATACATGGTGGACTTCACTAGAGTATGCAATTATTGGGAAAATAAATTGAAGAGTGAAGGTGGGCCCTTTATTAGGTGGATCGTGCCATGGTGGCATCTTAGATCGGTGACTGGAGTATCGTATTTGGATCCGACAGGGTCAATTCACGTTCCCGGCTTGGAATTCATGGTTTATACTTTTCCGGAGAGATTTATGAGGCAAGTGGGCCTAAGACATAAAATCCCAAAGCTAGACACCATCCCTCAAGCTGCCTTGGCACATACTTTGGAGTCTTATCGAGAGTGGGCAATTCGCTGGGTCCAAAGGAATATGTGGTTCATACCCATTCCGGTTGGCTCATTATGGGTATCTGACTCATATCTGCAGTGGAGGAAAACTAGCACTCCCGAAGAGCGTGAAAAGCTAAGGAAGCACGAGCCCGTATACTATAAGATCCGCGAAGTGGCGAAGGAGAACCAAAAGTACTTAATTGAGGAGGAAGAAGAGGCCGGATATCGGGTCGTCCGTCCGTCGAAGAAACCAAAGAATGCTCTTGCCGAGAAGATGGTGGTGGATCGAAATGGGAAAGCTTGACCGCGAGAACGACCGTTAGTGATTAGGTTGGAAATAACGCAAGAGCATCCCGCTCGTGGCCGAGAAAAGAAATGTGACAAAGGCGACAAAGGCAAGTGGAAATTGGAGGAGTAGCCTTAGTCATTTTTAATAGTATTATTTATTATTAGAGTTGTCATAAATGGCGGGGTTTTTAGAATCCTAGACTAGCATTTTAATTTCAGCATTTCAGCATTTTTAATTTATATGTATTTGACATATTACTATTATTTAAGGAGTAATGAATAAATGATTTATTAGTTAAGAAAATTTTATAAATTTTCTTTATTTATTCTTGTCGAATTTCAAATGCAACATACAAATGTCCTTCTACTTACAGCTTGAAATGGCGGATTGTATCCTGTAAAGGATTGCCTACGTATTCATTAGAAAAAATGAAATCAAACCCTACGTATTCATCTTGTAATGAACTTAGAAAAATAAGCGTGTGCTTTACTTACTCCTAAGGAAATGCAATTCAATTTATTTGATGATATGAGGATGTCAAAATGTCAAAACGCAAGAGCGAAATGTCATAAGCTTTTTAGTGGGCCAGGGGCCATTTTTATTTTGTGTCGCACGTGCGTCATGCGAGGCTCATTTTATCTTATTCTAAGGGTAGTACCGTTTCAATTGGTCTAAGTTAGTCGGATTAGAAAACTCATTCCGTCTAGGTCTGTGATTTTAACCGCACCCCCTGAAAGTATTGACTTGACCAAAAATGGTCCTGCCTAATTTAGTTTAAATTTTCCTCGTGGATTGACAGGTAAGAGAGCTCTGACTGACTTGAGTACTAAATCCCCTTACTTGATATTTCTGGGTTTGACCCGTTTATTAAAGGCTCGTTTGATACGCGCCTGATATGTCTTCACATTATGTAATGCGCGTAGCCTCCGTTCGTTCAAGGGGACGAGTTCATCATACCTATCTCTATTCCATTCAGCTTCTGGAATTTGACTTTCGAGTAAAATGCGTAGGGATGGGACCTCTAGCTCTACTGGTTATACAGCTTCCATGCCGTAAGTCAAATAGAATGGAGTAGGCCCAGTGGGTGTCCTAACTGACGTGCGATATCCCCATAATGCAATGGTTATTTTTCTAGGCCAATCATGATAATTGTCGATCATTTTCTTGAGGATTGTGTCGACATTTTTGTTAGCTGCCTCTACCGCGCCATTAGTTTGAGGTCTATATGGCGAGGAATGGTGATGCTTGATCTTATATTTGGCTAGCAATTGTTCAGCTTCGGCCTGAAAATATGACCCGTTGTCATTGATGATTTCATGTGAGAAACTATATCGACAAATGATATTGGTTTGTATGACTTTGCCACATGTTTGGCTATAAGGCTAATGTAAGATGCCGCCTCAACCCATTTAGTAAAATGGTCGATAGCTACTAAAATGTAATAATGAGCTCATGTCCCAGCTGGAGTGATTTTCCCGATGATGTCTATTCCCCAAGCAGACAATGACCAAGGAGATGTCATGGTATGTAACATTGAGGGAGGAACATGTTGCACATTCCCGAAGATCTGGCAATTATGACAATGCCTGACGTATTTGATGCAATCTGACTCCGTTGTCCTCTAGTAATACCCTAGACGCGTAATTTTCTTTGCCATCATAGGTCCACTTATGTGAGGACCGCATTCTCCATCGTGAACTTCTTCCATTACTGTCTGTGTCTGTGAATGATCAAGGCAACGCAAGATGACACCAAGTGGTGTTCTTTTATATAGCTCTCCCTGTATGAGGAGATATTAAGAGGAAAGTAGGCGTATGGCACGTTGTCCCTTCTTATCCATATTTGGTGGATATGTACCATTAAGTTTGAAATTTAGAATGGCCTGGAACCAAGGTTCCCCTGGGTTTTCCTCTTCATCTCTAAGAAAGTGTACATACGCTGGCTCCGACCTCCATTCAATGCATAAAGGCATTTCAACCATGTTGTCTGGCATATTAAACAAGAATGCGAGTTTTGCAAGAGCGTCCGCAAACTGATTTTCTTCGCGAGGCAGATGTAAATAAGTAACCTGTTCGAAGAACTGAGCAATCTGATCTATTATAACCTGATAGGGTGCTAGACTTTTACTTCGGATTTTCCGGGATCCATTGATTTGGTTAATGATTAAAGACGAGTCCCCGTGAACTCGAAGGTTCTTGATGCCTAAACTCACTACTGCTTGTAGACTAATGAGGCATGCTTTATACTCTACTGCATTGTTTGTCACCTCGAAGTCAAGTTTGACAGAAAGTGGTGTATGCTCGCCTTCAGGAGAAATGAGCAACACTCATATTAAAAATCCTCTCAAATTGAATGCCCCATAAAAGTAAAGATCCCAAGAATTCGTACTTGTTTGTAAAATATCCCGATATGGAAACGACCGCATGTCTATTGCTTGCGTATTATTGATAGGATTATGTGCGAAGAATTCAACCACAGCAATATTAGGATCTATCCGAAAAGCGGCCTCTCTTATTGGGTGTAGGATCTGGAGTGGGGCCAATCAGTTGGATTAATCTTTCAGTGATAAGCACTCTAAAAGCGATGGCATAAGGCATGCCCAAGTCTGAAAATTGTCTTTGCGGGTGTGTAGCTCTTTCTGGCGAAGGCTCCACAAATTTTACTTCGGTGATGCGGAAGGCTTGCTTTTCGGGAGGGGTCACGGATGTTGAACCTCCTTTAATGGTTTCATCGATGTGATAAATTTCTGCTGATAGGTCCTCGACGCTTTTGATGTTACAAACCTTGAAATGGGATGCATAATTTGGCTGAAGGCAGTTAATGACATGTTTAACTAAAGCCCCATCTCCTGACTGATAGGATGGTGTTGAGTCTACCTTTCTCCTTTTTACCAAATGATTGGTAGAATACTCATCTTCTCGATTACCCAAATCGATGAACTTCCTATAAGACCGCTCAGTTTCTTTGTCTGGAGTTGTTAGAAGTAAGGTGAAAAACCGGCCATTCTCAATTCCATCTTGTATAGCGTGCTTGAGCTCGTAGCACACTTTAGTGTTATTCCCCTTGCCCTTGTGATATCGACAATATGCGTAGCCATTGCAAAATTGGGTTATGTTTTCTGGTTCTGGGTCCGGAGTGGGACCAATAGGTTGTAACTTCCCTTCAATCATAAGCCTTCGAAAAGCTGCGGCATAAGTTATGTTGAGATTAGTGAATGTCCTTTGAGAACGTTGGACTTTGTTTTTTTGGCTTGAGACATTCAGGAGGATTGTCTGGTCTGAGAGGTGCGATTATGATCTTTCCAGCTTCGATTATATCTTGAATGTCATGCTTGAGTTTGAAGCAGGCTTCGCTGCCACGGCCCTTGCCTTGATGGTATTGGCAATAAGAATTACCGTTCCAGAAATGAGTTCTTTGGTGTTCAGGTTTTTCCGGAGTCGGACCAATGGGTTGAAGCATTCCTTCTGAAGCAAGTACCTCCAGAGCGGTGCCATATGTTATTCCCAGATCTGTGAATACCCTTTGATTTTTTCCCATGGTTCCAACATTGGTGTTTTTTGGGATGTTTTTGTGAGTTTTGTTTTTGTAAACTATGAGCGGAAACAGGATTTGGTTGTTGTCAATGGGAAGTTTTTGGGATGTTGTTTGATATTTTGAAGGGTATTTTGGTGAGGCAATTTCACGTTCTTTATTGAGGGGTTCTTGGGTGTGGGAACCATCAGACGGTTCCTCATTTTCAGCATTTGTTTGTTGGGGAATTGGATGTTGGTCTTATCCTTGGTGGTCAGGTTCATTTTCGGCATTACTAATCCTTTTCCCCAAATTAGCTACCTGAGTGTTCAAATCCTTGATAGTCACTCGCAGCTTTGAGAATATGTTGTTGATGGAGACGGAGATCATAGGTATACCGCTTTGTAGTCCATCTTCATCAATTGCACGAATTTTCTCATCGTCGGGGGGAGGGAGGGGGGGGGGGATGAGATGAGAGCAATCCAAGGAGGGTCTCTCAGTGTTTTCAATAGAGTGTTCGGGAGGGTTATTCTCGTTGTTTGCAGAGGGAGGTTGTGGTAATTCGTCCTTTTCAATCATATCATTGATGACACCTTTTAGGGAGAGACACGTTTCAGTATCATATCCGCGACCTTAGTGATATTGACAAAATAGGTTTGCGTCCCATCTATGTCCTTGCTTGTTTGGTAGAGGGTCCGGAGTTGGACCAATCTGCTCAAGCTTTCCTTTGGAGACTAGCCTTTCCAAGGATGTGGCATAAGGTATGCCCAAATTAGGCAAGGACCTAGGGAGTCGTCCGGTCTTGTTTGGCGGAATTCCTAGGGGATTGGCTTCAGTGGTTTTGGTAGCCCTCTAACAAGGGTTGGTTTTGTCGTTGGCAAGTAGCCGGTTTTCGAAGATCTTAACCCTTTGCTCAATATCGGAAGAGGAAAAATTATCGATTATCATTTTGTCCTCAACTTGGGAGAGACGAGTGCTCAAGTTTTCCACGGTAGCTAGGAGTCGAAGGACCATGTTATTAGTTTCGGCAGAAGTCATGGCGGATGCGGATTGATCAGCTTCTTGAGTTTCTGGTTGGCGATCGATGGCACCCAAGGGATTCCTAATTGACATAACGATAAGTGTTATAACTTGTCTTGCCAAGAGATTTCACGAACAAAGGCAAGTACAACACATATGTACAAATGGCAGTTATGTCGTGAAGCTAAGACGCAACGGTGTGACTAGGTTATGAGTTCATTAAAGATCGTGAATGACCTCTTGTGTTTGAACTCTTGGTGCAAGACTTTGAACTTAGACTCGAGTGTCGAATTTGGCATAGCGATGCCTAGACAGGCGACTTCTGACTTAGTTTGGATGTTTGTCGATGGAGTGACGCCGTTGGACAAGACATGTACACAAAATTGACCTTTGACCCGTAATGTAGGGGAAATGTAGGTTTAATACCCGTGAGGTTTTGACTCTGCCAACGCCATTGAAAATGTCTCGTTAATTAGGCGACATGACCTAGACCAGAGGTAGATACCAACTTCAGCGGAGACTCGACCTTATCTAGACGACTTGACTTGAAATCGAATGGACTCTAATCGACTCGAGGCTGAATCGGAAAGGTGGACTGATATTTTCGAAAATAGAAATTTCCAAAAAGATTCATTTGTCGTTTTATGGACGGCTTTCGAAGAGTAGGGATCTTCAAAAGGTCGGCCAACTGAAAGGGTTGTCTTAGATTTGTTTTCAAGAGACGGTTTGAGTTGAAATTGCGGCAGCTATGAAAACAATATGTTGTTTCAGAAGACGGATTCCGAATCACGGATTTGAAAATCGAGAATTGAAGAATTTGGAATCATCATCATAATGGCCGTGAAAACGGTTAAATTTGTTTTCAAAGCATTTAAAATTGGGTTGAAAATTTGAAAACTGTTAGATTTGTTTTCAAAGATTGAGTTTTGATCTGAAATCTGAAAACGGTTAAATTGGTTTTCAAAGATTTGATTTTGAATTGAAATTTGAAAATGTTATATTTGTTTTCAAATGATTTGATTTTGAATTGAAATTTGAAAACGCTTAAATTTGTTTTCACATGATTTGAAATTAGATTTGAAATTTGAAAATGGTTAAATTTGTTTTCAAAGATTTGAAATTGGATTTGAAATTTGAAAACGGTTAAACTTGTTTTCAAATATTTGATTTTGAATTGAAATCTGAAAACGGTTAAATTTGTTTTGAAAGATTTGATTTTGTATTTGAACACAAAAAACAGTTAAATTTGTTGTCAAAGATTAAATTTTGAATTGAAATTTGAAAACGGTTAAATTTGTTTTCAAAGATTTGATTTTGAGCTAAAATTTGAAAACGGTTAAATTTGTTTTCAAAAATTTAATTTTGAATTTGAAATCTGAAAACGGTTAAATTTCTTTTCAAATGATTAAGTTTTGATTTTGAATTGAAATTTGAAAACGGTTAAATTTGTTTTCAAATGGCTTGAAATTGGATTTGAAATTTGAAAACGGTTAAATTTGTTTTCAAATGGCTTGAAATTGGATTTGAAATCTGAAAACAGTTAAATTTGTTTTCAAAGATTTCATTTTGAATTGAAATTTGAAAACAGTTAAATTTGTTTTCAAATGATTAAGTTTTGATTGGAAATTTGGAAACAGTTTAAATTGTTTTCAAAGATTTGAAATTGAAAATTATGCGGATTGAATTCGTCATTACGATAGGTTAGAAAACCGTTTTAACCTTTGAAAGACGGTATGCAAATCGAAAATTGTGAGAATTGAAATCGTCATTATGACGGCTTAGAAAATCCAAATTTGATTTCGAAAACGAGATTCGAAATTTGGAAAGTTGCACGGGTTGAAATCACCATTATGACGGTGTGAAAAACGTTTTTGTTTGAAAACTGATTTCGAATTTTGAAAATTCGAGATTAGAATTTGTCATTACAATGGCGTAAAAGGGCGCTTTGAAAATGCAATGGTCGGTGAGGGACCGAGGTTTGTGCCGTCCATTATGACGACGTAAAAGGGTATTTTGAAATGGTTTGTGAAAACCAAGGTTTAAAATCGTCATTACAACGGCATGAAAAGGTGCATTTTAAATGGTTATAAAAACTGGGTTTTGAAATGACCATTATAACGGCATAAAAAGGTGTTTTGAAATGGTTGTAAAAACCGGGATTGAAAATCGTCATTACGACGGCGTAAAAAAGTGCATTTGAAATGGTTATAAAAACCGGGTTTGAAAATCGTCATTACGACGACCTAGAAAGGCGTGCAACGGTCGGCGAAAAACCGAGGTTTGAAATTGCCATATAACAGCGCAAAAAGGTGTTTTTGAAAGTTTGAAAATGACATGGAAGGACTTATAATCACATAGCAGATAAGCACTCACAGTTCATTATATTATGCATAATGCTGACACGGGTTTTGGCTTAATAAGGGTGGTTACACACCAAGCGATCAATCCCCGATTTTCGAGTGGGATACCAATCCAAATAAAATGTGTAAGGAGGGTACCCTAGCCTCGTGCACGAAGGAAATGAAAGCTCTTTGACGAAATAGAAATGTGTAACGTTAATGGTATGCTTGACTCAATCGGGATTCGAAACGCGGGGATGAGAAAACTCGCGCCGATGGGACGAGCCAATTGGTCGATAAAGGTTAGGTTGTGCGCTCGGACAAGGAACCCGACTTATGACCATAATATCAGTTAATGTACTTTAACCATGACCTCGTTCGAGTTTCACCTCTAAGGATCACAAAGATACAAGTGTCCTAGTTCTCCCCAGCGGAATCGCCAATCTGTGGAGATAGGCCACCTATGGGTCTGTAGTCACAGGCCACCTGAATGCCAAGCCAATATGTGGACATGCAGCGGTTTTTTGAAACCCACGTTCAGCGACGTAAAAATGCTTTCGACCGGATCGCTTTAGACCGGTCGGTTTCGTCTCGGTAAGGGTCTCGAAACGATGCAGAGATGTTCGGAGTCGCCACCAAGCAATTATGGGATGCCTGGAACCCGTTCGAAATCCACTTTATACCTAGGTCAATCAAAGAAAAAAATGGTGCTTGCCATAGGTACTAAAGATAAGGACTCGTCCCCTTTTATCATCCTATCGCTAGAATGACTCTTGTACGCCCTGGATAAGGCCATCCACCATCCAAAGGTTCTAAGTAAGGGGTGAGGGTACGTATTGTAAAGCTCTTTAATCGAACACCCAATCCCGCCTGCGTTAGCAGCCGCTACTGATCGATCGTGGTTGTTTAAGTGCAAGAGTTGATAAAACGGTTAAATGCATCAATGCGCATTCATTAGTTTAACCTAACATGTGAAGAATTTCCTAAGTCGGTTTGTTTATCCAAATATCAAGAAAATAATGTCGAGTTGGATTTAGATTGATTTACATGCAAAACGGAAATTAAACATCCATTTACCAAATTCGGGTTATGATGCTTTACACGATCCATTTATTTGAAAAAGTGTGTTTAAAGGATAAAGTGTAAAATGTAAACTTGCCAATCTGATCCATCATGTAATCGGGATCGTCCTAGACAAGTACCAAAATGATACACAATGGTGCCAGGCAGCCCCATTGGGGCACGAGCCTATTGGCAAGGGAATGGAGGCCTGTCCAGATTTTGAAATATGAAAACAGATGACCTCTTGGGGCGCGAGCCATGAGTCGACCCAAGGGGCATCTCCTGGTTGTTAAAAAGGTTATGAAAAACCGTTTTAAAAGGTCGTTAAAAAAAACGCCTTTGTTGAAAAGGTCATCAAGACTGGTTTTGTGTTTAATGATTTACATGGCTTGGAATAATTACTATTATCTTAGTAATATTCGTTGCCGGATTTGCATGTTTGAAAAGTATAGTTTACAAATAAAAATGTAAAATATGTGTGCTTAACCGTTTCATCACCATATCCGAATTAAATCGACATAGTATTTATTTTAACCAAGGGTGATATGCAATATGGCCAAGATAAATAAAAAAATGAAATGAAATAAAAGTGAAAGGAAAAGGTTTGATTTGAACTAATTATGTCAAGTTCATTTATTTGTGATAGTCGATATTTATCACCGTAATCGGATTAAACCGGCATGGTATAAAGAACCAATGATGAATTGGTGATTATGAATTATGACTAATATATTTACAAACGTAAATAAATGAGAAAATGGTAAATAAAAGAAAAGAATTTCCTTTAAAATGTAATTAACCAATTAATATCACCGAGTCACGGATTAAACCGTCATGGTATATGAACCAAGGATGATTTTTATAATGGTCAAAATATGTTTATCATAAAAATAAATTAAAACGGTAAAAGCCGTAAAAGAAAATAAAAGGAAAATGTAGCGTAAAGATGAACACAAACACGGCTGAATTAAGGCATGAGAGGGCATATAGGCGCGACCTCCCCTGCTACGCAAGTAGCCCCTGTCTCAGGCCAAAACCGGTTTTGGCTGATTTCTCCTATATTTGAATCGTGTTATACATTGTTCATGCATATAAACTCATAAAAACAGTAGAGACATGGAATAAATGAGTTGTTTACACCCT
This sequence comes from Silene latifolia, assembly GCF_048544455.1. Classification (NCBI taxonomy): domain Eukaryota; kingdom Viridiplantae; phylum Streptophyta; class Magnoliopsida; order Caryophyllales; family Caryophyllaceae; genus Silene; species Silene latifolia. The sequence continues at coordinate 106,042,933 of NC_133532.1, read as the reverse complement.
CAAACTTACGTATTTTGATTTCTGCGATGTAGACGACTTTAGAGACGATTTTCTCGTATGCAGCTACTCACGATCAAAGAAGTTTAAAAGAGTGCCTTAAAAAAGGATTTTGTTTTGAAAATGTGTTGTAAACATGTTGAAAAACATATTGATTAATGTTGAGTTGGTCGAATGGGTCAATCGAATGCACGACGATGATACCACAAAATGTGTAAGGCTTGTGTTTTCGATCGGTAGGTCGAAAACACGTGTCGATTTTGTGATTTAGGAAGTCGAGTTTAGATGTTTAAGAGAGAGGTGAGGGGACAAACACTCGCGTAAGTATTATGGTGTGTGAAGGTTGGTATTTATAGAGAACTGTAGGATGGTAGGTTGGTTGAGTTTGTTTGGAGGCTAACGAGATAGCCCATTGAGGCGCGAGCCACCTAGTGATTGAAAGGGGGTACTGTCCCTTTCAATTTGGACGTGGCCTTTCCTCTATCCATTGTTTGGTTGGTTTGATTTGTGGTAATCAAATAGGAAGTCGTGTAATAATATGGGCACCTAATAAGATGATTTTGGGTGTTACTTGAGGTAGGTATTTTGTGTGCTTGACTCGGGTTTGACCCGTGTGAGTCGGGATTTGAATTTGGAGTCGTTTTTTTGGCCTGGTGTCCGTTTAGACTCTAATTAGTGTCATTTTAATGCAAATGGCAAGATAAAACCATTCATGGCATTGTTTTCGACATTCGAGACTCGGGTTGACTCGAGTTACGGGTTTCTGAGTCGGTTTTGGGTCCCAAGACAGTTTTAACTCTAATAGTGTTATTTTAATGCAAATAAAGTTATAAAACTATTTATGAAATCATTTTTCATAACCGAGTAGTGAATTAAACCGTCTCATATATAGCCAATCCATGCACGCATATCAAAATCATGTTATAGTCCGATCATCATCGGGTGGTTTCTGGAAGGTGCAGATACTGGGTATCTACACATGTTGAACGTCATTTATCAACAAGGCATCTAACTACTAGCCACACACTCAGTCGGGATGTCCCCAAGGGATTCCTTCTCCGGTCGAGCAAGGCCAAGGTGAGAAGCAAACATGTCCATAGACAAGAGAAAAGTGGTGTTCATGAGACGAAACTGTATGCACTTAGTGTTGGAGTATGTGTCCTCAACAATAGTGCGATCACATGTTTAAATCTCAAGTTAAAAATACGAAAGGGATGATTCATTTAAATAGTCAACTGATCAACATTAATCGGTAACGATTGGCTTGCTAGAGTTTGACGTTACTGTCGTATGATGGTGGTGGTCAGTTGATCCCTTAAGGTCACACCTACAGGATGATACCCTTGTCGGTAAAGTTAATTACTTGTATTTTGATACAAGTTAATTAATTCCTTAAATAAGAACATATTATATTTTGAAAGGAAATATGTATCTTATTGTAATTCGATTAAATAAGATTCGATTTAGTGGATTAATATATTAATATATTAATTTACTAAATTATGTTGAGGTTTTATGAATATTTTGAGGTAGAGGTAATTAGTAATTTTCATTTACAAGAGGTTGTAAATTTAAACTAACTAGCTATTATGGGACCCATTATATGTTGATATAATGGTAAAATATTACTCAATAAGTTGAGTGAATATATGTTTATTAATTTGTCATATAATTGTTGTATGATCAACTTAATATTTAATTATGTAAGATAATTAAACATAAGACTTATAAGCATTTGTGGGACAAATATTATAGGATAAAAATGGACCACAATAAGAGCATGGCACCGGTTTTTGGGAGGAGATAAGACACTTGTCCTAAGTCTTCTATTTTATCTAAAAAGCTTATGACACCAACAACACTTGTCATGTTGCCTCTACCTTATAAGACACTATCCATAAAGCATTTGCATGAGGTTTTTGAGAATAAAAAAATGCTATAAACAAGAGAATTTGGCCGGACCCTTTGTGGGTGTGTAAGAACATTTGTTGTTCTTATTTTTCTCTTGAGCTTAAATTTGATTTAAGTATTGATTTGTGATTTTAATAAGTTATTATCACGCATTTCCATAAAACCGAGTTATATAATCGATATAAGTTAAATAGGGCGATTTGGCACATAATTTGGCATGATAGACACATATTATAATTTTTCATATTTCAATTGTTGAATGTCTTTTTATTTATATAATTTTGACTTATGTAATTTTATCTTAGTATGGCCTTAATTTTAATCGATATTACCCGTAATGAAAGGGAATATTGATTCGGTTGTAATTTAATGTGATCTCGTATCACTTTTATTTTTACTAGTTTATCATTTTACAAATGTATAATAGAAATAGCTATGTATTTTTATTATTATTTGTAATTCCGGAGTTCCTTCAAGACGGTGCCATTCGGAAAGGTGTTCCGACAAAGACGGTGTTCTTGGGAGGCGTGCCACTTGAAGATTCAAGGGACCAAAGGAGTTGGTTTCCGAATATGTAATAGATTATTTGATTTTCTATTATGAAGGCCATGCTAGGAATTTATTATTATTGCTTTGCATTTATTTTAATATGTTGCATGTTTTGCCAAATCGCCATAACAACACAAGCATTTCATATCGAGTCATCGACCGTGTCAATTATAATTATCGTAGTTCACCGTTTTAGTTCACTTAAAACGTGATAGATAATAAATTGATAAGACCTCTCACTAAATAATAATTGAGAATTAACCTTACCAAATAGTAGAACCATGAATCCCAATTTCATAAGGAAGTAGGCTCGGCTCACTGGGGTACTAAACTTGTTACGTTAGGTAAGTGGGTAGTAAATTGTTATTACATCGAAATTTGGATTGAGCTCAACGGAAGTATTCGTGACCGTAGTCGCATGTGTTCCGGACTAAAAATAAATATTAAAGTAATTTTATCGACCGAGAGTTCTAGAAGTAGAATCGATTAAAGAGTTATCCACCGAGTTATGTTGATAATGGATGAATCGGCTCACCGTGCCCGAATTGATATGAATTTGGATCTCGGGATCATTTATAATAGTTGGGTAGAGGTCACTATATAAATGCTTAAAACTTGTTTCAAACGTTTACAAGTGTTATTAAAACGATAGATGTTTATTATTTCCTTTATTTCCGTTTTTGTAGTTATTTATCCTCAATGGATTCATCTAATACTCTTACACCAATCACCATTAATTCGTGGCTCCAATCATTCGATGAAAAGTGCTCTGAGTATGACAATGATACGATTAGAGAATTACGCTTTGGCATTGGCCAGGATGGAAATCTTTGCTATTTTACCATTTCCACACCTCCCACTCCCATATTAATGCCCATCTTTTTGGTAAGAGAATCTTATGAAGAAAATGTCACTAATTCCAAGGCATCCTTGTTTGTAGAAGTAAGGAGAAATATCAAATTGAGTAGGAGTTCTAGCAAGAGTGTCCTTGCAACTGAAAGGGGTAATGGTATTAATAAAGGAAAGGCAAATAAGGGTAAGAAACTCAAATCCGTTAATGAATTGGAAGTAGATTGTGAGACTACCACATCCAAAACCAAGAAGGGTGCCCAATCCTACGACGAATGTCATTATTGTAATGTCATGGGCCACTGGAAGCGTAATTGCCCCAAGTATTTGGAAGATATCAATGTTGGACTTGTCATTCCACTTGGTATTATTTCTTTCGAAATCGTTGTTATTGATATAAATTATAATTCCACCTCAAAGTGGGTATTGGATACCGGTTGTGGTTCTCACCTTTGTAATCGTTTACAAGGGTTTGGAAATGTGGAAAAACTAAATAAGGGTGATGTAGATCTCCGACAAGGAAATGGAGCTAGGGTAGCCGCCACTTCAAGAGGGACTTATGTACTTGTTTTAGCTAATAGCATTGAGTTGTTATCTACATAATTGTTATTATGTACCCACTTTGTCTAAAAATATTATTACCATTTCTATGTTAGACATAGAAGGATTTTTTTGTCATGAAAGCAATCGTTGTATTAATCTGACTTGGCCGTGAGCCAAGCCACTTCTATCAATGGTATTCATGTTTTAGACACTTCCAACTCAACTAAAGATATCTATAACCTACAATCCAAAAGACTCATAACTAGTGATCCAAATGATTTGTACATTTGGCTTTTTCGATTAGGTCACATAACTGAGAAACGCATTAAAAGGCTAGTGTAGACTAGATTTATTGGACCATTTGATTTTCAATCATATGGTATATGCGAATCTTGTCTCCTTCGCAAATTTGATTCATATCCCCTTTAGTAGTAAAGGGACACAAGCAAATGATTTGTTAGGACTAATACATGCCTATGTATGTGTTTCAATGAGCATCACCGCAAGGGGAAATAATGACTACTTCGTCACTTTTACCGATGATTCAAGTAGATATGGCTATGTTGACTTAATCAAATATAAAGTGAAGCATTTGAGAAATTTAAAGAATTTCTAAATGACTTAGAGAACCAATTGAACAAATTACTAAAGCATTACGGCCCGATCGTAGTGGCAAGGATCTAAGTCATGAATTTGATTTATTATATATGGATTATGACCTTGTGTCACTACCCATAAGATCTAACTAATATGAGTCGGGTTGAGTTGTTGAACTCACTTATGGGAATTTTATTTTATCTGGAGGGTCAACCTGGAGATACCTAAAATAGAGAGTCTATTTAACAGATGACATGGATCAGACTCGCATATGACATGAATCAAACTGCCATAAAAGAGCTAGTCTTTTTATGTGCTAACAAGTCAGTCTAGACGAACTTCAATTACTTCACCATATATGTTTGTAACTCACAAAACTATCTCTTAAGAAGATAGATGTATTTCTAAGAGATAGAGTGGGGGTAGATCATCACAAACATGTCTTATAGTTAATGTGTTACTTTTTGAAAGTAATGGAACAATAATCTATTGAGATAGAATGGGAGTAAAGCACAGATGTCTTATTGTTAATATGTTACTTTTCGAAAGTAATGGTATTATAACCTTGACCCTAATCGACTCTGTTGCATACAAGCCATAGCATTACAATCCAAAAATTGTCATTCAAGAGTAGATTTACTTTAAGGCGATGGTCTCTTTAAAGTAAATAGAGGTTTAGAGTACTTAAGTGCATAGATTGACATGAAGATGTTAATCAAGATAAATTATGTTAGGAATTACCACATTTCGTTTTGATGAAAAATGGCAAATGATATTAAAAATTCGCTTCTCTAAAATGAGAATTTAGAGAAGGATGTGTATGGAACACAAAACCTTAGATAAAAATCTAAGAATCCTAACATATTATGCATAGCTTACTTAAGCAATCCTAGAATGATCTTAAGCAAGCATCAAAGGATTATACTTTTCATTCATGTGATAATTGAGAATGGTTTCATTCACATTGTTGAAGAATCATATTTATACATGAAGTTAAGTGAGAGCCAGTATTATTTTTCCCATGCCTTATATGTTAATAACATATTATTTATTAACAATAATGTACCAATTCTCTCTTCTGCGAAAGATAAATGGGAAGACTAGGAAAAGGTGCGATGTATTTTAGATTGTCGAATCTATGTGAGAGAATGTTGGCATAGAGTTGAGAGTCTTATGATGATAAGATATTTCATATCTGTTTAACATCAACAAGGTTGAGTAGGTTATTCATGTTGTATAAGTAGAATTGCTATGATAGAGTCATAGTTATTCACTGAACCTAATAAGTTGTTGATCATATGAAATCGATTTTTAATGTTTCCGCCATTAGAACGATCATGTATGCCATTAAATGCACACGCCTTGATGAAGCATATGCTTGGAGCATAATAAATCAATAATAAGTTAATTCATAAGATGGTCTTGTGAAAGCCTTAAAGAACATCCTTGAGATTCTTGAAATGAATTAAGGATTCGTTCATATGTTTGGATGATATATTGAGTTGTATGTTGAAGGGTTGTACAAACTTTAGTTTCCAAACAAAAAGGGATTTGTCGAAATCCTTGGCTGTTTTTTATTGACTTAGGAGTAAGAGACTAGAGAAGTGTTTTAGTTTTGTTCATTGCAAATTCTACAAACAGAATCTAAGTAAATTATGATAAAATGGTCAACATAGGGAATAAGAGTGAATCCCTCTACCAATGACTTTATCACAAGTTATGAGATAATAGTGGGAGCATCTTTCAAGCTAAAGAGCCCAAGTCTAGTAAAAAGACTAGACATATACTTAGATAAATTCATGTTATTAGAAATAACATTGAATAGAAGGAAATAGCAATTCATAAAGTTGGAATGTTTGGATACATGGTATATCCACTTGCCAAGCTTTTATTGCATTTCAACTAGTGTAAAAGGTACACTGTAGATTATAAGATATGAAATAGTAATAGTGTATTGACTATTCATATATGATAATTCCATTTATCGTTTGAGTTTCTTTAAACTCATTCATTACTTTGGTAAATCCAAATGGGGGGTTGAGATAATTTTGAACCCCATTGAAGTGAACTGGATTGACATAGTATTCGCCCCTGGTTACTTAAAGGAGGTGACGTCTCAAAGTGACTAGAGTGTGATGAGATTCATGACAAGTTCAAGTGCCATAGAGTTATATGGGATGACTAGTCGATCACATAGGCAGACTGTATGGGACACTCTGTCGGGCAGTGACCGCTTATAGAGTTCTGGTAATTTATAAAGCCTGGTCGTGGCAAGAGCTACTATAGTATTCTTATGAGTCAATTCTTTTGACTAGAGACTATTCGCCCAAGTTGGCACAAATTTTTGAATGGCTTTGATTTATACTCTACGACTGTCGTAATTGAAGTCAAATGAGTACATTTTGGGTTATGATGAACTATGGCTAAACGAAGGGAATAGTGCGATAGGAATTATCCACCCCCTTGTCAGGGTTGTTTGAAATCTCAAGGCCACTCGAGGAGTAGTGAACTGAAAATGAGTGGCCACGCTCGGAAGGTATCTACGGTAGATAATTCCGGTCAGACAGTTACTCTCCAGATCGAGGAAACCACTCAAGATATGATCAAATGCAAGTACAACCTGCAAGACACCTTGCATTGAGTGGGAGATTGTAATAGGAAAAGAGAATTGGTGACGCACACTTGTCTCAGACAACTGGGAGATTGTTGGAGTATGTGTCCTCAACAATAGTGTGATCGCATGTTTAAATCTCAAGTTAAGAATACGAAAGGGATGATTCATTTAAATAGTCAACTGATCAACATTAATCGGTAACGATTGACTTGCTAGAGTTTGACGTTACTGTTGTATGACGGTGGTGGTCAGTTGAGTCTTTAAGGTCACACCTATAGGATGATGCCCTTATCAGTAAAGTTAATTAGTTGTATTTTGATACAAGTTAATTAATTCCTTAAATAAGAACAATTTATATTTTGAAAGAAAATATGTATCTTATTGTAATTCGATTAAATAAGATTCGATTTAGTGGACTAATATAGTAATATATTAATTTACTAAATTATGTTGAGGTTTCATGAATATTTCGAGGTAGAGGTAATTAGTTATTTACATTTACAAGAGGTTGTAAATTTAAACTAACTAGCTATTATGGGACCCATTATATGTTGATATAATGGTAAAATATTACTCAATAAGTTGAGTGAATATATGTTTATTAATTTGTCACATAATGTTGCATGATCAAATTAATATTTAATTATGTAAGATAATTAAACATAAGAATTATAAGCATTTGTGGGACAAATATTATAAGACAAAAATGGACCATAATAAGAGCATGGCACCGGTTTTTGGGAGTAGATAGGACACATGTCCTAAGTCTTCTATTTTGTCTAAAAAGCTTATGACACCAACAACACTTGTCATGTTGCCTATACCTTACAAGACACTATCCATAAAGCATTTGCATGAGGTTTTTGAGAGGAGAAAAATGCTATAAAGAAGAGCATTTGGCCGGACCCTTTGTGGGTGTGTAAGAAGATTTGTTGTTCTTATTTTTATCTTACATATTCTCTAAAATGCCTATCTCATTCATAGTTTTTCCTTCTCTAAAAACTTGAGAAGTTTTAATCCAAATTTTTCATCAATACTACTAATATTATTAATGTAATATATGAGTATTAGTAGTCAATTTTAAGGTAGACTACTAAAAACATATCTAGGAAATATTATTTAGTAGTGATAAGGGCTAATCTTGGGTGCAATCAAAAGAAGGGCTCCTAATATAGAGTCTTGGAGGATCATCCTAATACTCATCATAGCTCAAGAACAAGTGAAGGTAGGAGACCTTACTTGTGCCCATAAATCCGAAAATAACAATTTAAGAATCATTGTTTTCTCATTTTATTTCTTATTTAGTTATGCATGCACTAGATATAAAGAACTCATATTAAAATGTTAATTAGTTCACTATTAGAAGAGTCTAATAAGAGGTATATGAACCTAACACTTAGCTACCGCATCATAGGTAAAAGAGCTCATGAAATCCAAAGTCAAGAAACGGTAGGAGTGCTTCCTAAGACGATACAAGACCGTCAAACCTAAGGTTTCAAAGATATGCCTCACGCCTGTCTCTATTTTAAGGTCCTCGAGGATGGCGGTGTCGATACATCTAGTACGCTTCATACGGCGTTTTTGTAACTCAACAAACGCATTTCTTTGCTTAAAGTAAGCAAAGACAACGGCAGGATACTCGAGAACCGGTGGAATAGTGGGTCCCTGACTCCCCTCCCCAACTTCGAGCTCAGAGGCCCTTCCCCTCTTACTCTGACGGGTCACTCCAGCTGCTCTCGGCATCTCTTTCAACATATTTTTAGGCACACAAAACAGACACTTACTTGAACAAAAGAACTTTTCAAAGTATACTCATGGATAAAGAAACAACAATTCAAAATAGTTTTTGACAAAACAACCAACAATTTCCAAAACATATTACTCCCACAGCTCATAAGAGACGGTCTTATGGCTTTTAAAATACAAAATTTACTAGAATAATTAGCAAATTGGGGTATTAATCCCCTCAAAATAGCTTCACAAAAATTAATCATCGTAAATATTTGGGGCGAATTTCAGTTTGGGGCACTTTTAAGATGGAGTTTTAAGACAAACCTTTGGGTGAAATTAGTCAAAATCAACACCAAATATCATACTAACAACATACTTTACTACATTTTCCCTTTTACGTACTCAAAAGACAAACAAAAATTCAATTTGTAACCCAAACCCTAAAAATTTCGGTCTATATTTACTCCCAAATTGGTTTGATTTTACAACTTCTAACATCAATAATCAAGAAACTAAAGCGATTCTACCAAAATACAACAATTATAAACAAAAATCCATGAGTATAAATCGAATTTTTCAGAAATCTAACACTTTTATATGTTTCTAATTAATTAAAAACAAAGAAAAAGAAGTAGCATTCTTACCTTGAATGATTTGCAAATGGGTGGAATGAATTAACAAGGAGAAAACAAGGAAATAAAGCACAACCTTTACCAAGATATAGAGAGAAAAGACGGTTATAGAGAATTAGGGTTTGAAGTGTGAGGAAAATAAGAAGAAGAATGAGTTTGGGAAAGTATAAGAATCCCGATATAACACGGGTACTGTAGCATTTCCTCGATCGATTAACTCGGGTACTCGATCGAGTGGCCTCTACTCGATCGAGTTGGAGCTACTTGATCGAGTTTTCACTGCCAGTTCCAATGTTTTCGATCTAATAACCCCACAACTAGATCGAGCAAGGTCTACTCAGTCGTGTTGGCACTCGTACTCGGTCGAGTAAGGTTAGGAACGATGTCAAAAGTTACGAGTCCGGTTAACGGTTCCTGCAAAACAACAACTCGTGTCGATTCCAAAGTATATTTGGAACTCGTCACTGATTATTTTGTCCAATTACGACGCATTAATACTAACTCAAATGCCACACAACTATCTCATCCGAACATTGCACCTGTCATCCCGTCCTATATCAAACATTATACAAAACGATTCTACTATGACATCAGTTTATACATATATACAATCAACACATTATCCTACGTTTACATACGCATATGCAAATTCAATTGTTCAACATGTGATTGCACTATACTAAGCATCCGTTCGGCAATTAGCTACCATTTACTGCTTAAGTTTGCTCAAAGTTTTAAACATATCACAACAATTCGACAACAAGATATCTTACATAACTATGCCGATTCACAAGAGTACAGAACAACATTCATCCATTGCATTCCACAGCATTATATGTCAATCTATACTAACTTAAACACACATAAAGATTCACAACCCATTATCACCATCACATTATCAAATTCTCATATGCAACTCTTAGCACATTCACCGCCTCAATTACATCCACACACACACACACACACACACACACACACACACACACACACACACACACACACACACACACACACACACACATACAACGATTCACATCCCTTCACGATTCATCATTACTATTTTCACGCACTAGAAATTACCATTGACTCTATCACAACTATATCTAATCTATATATCATACACAATTATGCACACAATTCCCGACTCAATATCCCCATACTCGAGGGCTGGCTTAAGCATATTGGGGCCATGATTTTGAAATGAGGGCGCCTTCTCACCCAAAATCAAGCATCTGCCGGGGCTCCCAACATACATACACCAGGTTTATTTTATTAGACTCACTACGCTCATTGGGCTAATTTGTTGCAAGTTCCAAAATCGTCGTTCTGATACCACTTTATAACTTTCCCATCTACCAAGGAGCCTTAACAAGACCTTCCCTAACAGATAAGGACGTTACCATCTCGGTTGCCCGAGGAACAGCAATAATCAAAGTCGGTAAAAGAACAATTATGTTAAATTATAAGTGATTAACCAAAACAAAAGATACAACTCGTGACAACTATCAAATATATGAAACTATCTCTGCTATGACTCGTGATAGACTCGTCCCTCAAAGCACCCAGCTATGATCCAGACATCAACCTGCTAAGACCGATTGCTCACCATAGTGGATCACGGTAGACACAACATAAGAAGACAACACAACAACATCACACAAGGTCAGTAATTGAAGGAACATACAAAAGAAGACGCAACAAGACACAACAACATACATACACCACCTCCTCCAATCACCCACACACCTCTGACTGCCCGAAGGTCCAGTCCTGCTAGATTAACAATCGCAACCGGTAATCCACGCCGCCAGTGAGGGACCGCAGCCGTACCTACCTAAACCCCGCTCATCTAATCCGAGCGATAACCCATGTTCCTTAATGTGCACATCCCCTTCTATGGTGGGTTCCACATAAGGCAAATCAAGTGCGTGAAGCCACTCCCGCAAGTGACTCCACTAAGCCGAGGGCGTACCTCATGAACCACAGACAAATAAACAACAATGACCAACTACGACCAATCCATACTACCAAAAATGATACAAAAACCAATTAGACAATACAATCACACACTAAACAACCAACAGTACTGAGTAGGAAAACCTACCTCTAGCAAACCGCAGCGATTTTGCACACGATCACAAGACAACAAGCAACCACCATAACCACCTATAACAAACAGTATAACCATATATTACTATTACCATAACCAAAAACGAAACCAAGGAATACGATGATAATAATGACACATACATATTCATAGCACTCTGGCGACAAGACCGCTACCCGACTCAAGCATCCCATCCCCATGGTGTCTCCACCCTCAAATGCTCCAAAATGGTGACTCAAGGTAAAGGAGAAATGATATGACAGTATCTAGGTTTAGGGGAAAAGGAAAATAAATGATTTGAGTTTCACGACATCACGATTTATATTTCCCCGCTGAACTCCGGTTACTCAATCGAGTAAGCAACTTGCTCGATCGAGTGGCCTCTACTCGATCGAGTAGCCTCTGTTAGATCGATTTACCAGAACTCAAAGGGTTATAATGACACAAGGTTGGCTCGTAAGGTTTCCGAAGGTCTATATAGGTGTCTAAGGTTAGTCAACGATGGTCAACGCGTCTCTTAAAGGACGGGTATTGATACCCGTCGTTGTTAGTACCAAAAATAAGATTTATAATTTCCTATTAAGACTAACCTAGACTAGTGGTAACAGGGTCGAACCACAAGGAGGCAGACGTAATTTCTAGCTGTCTAATTCTAGTCTAAGGTAACGAGTGTAGGGGTTGAGTTGAATTGGTCTATAGCTAAGAATAAATAAAGACAATAAAATAAAAAGACGGATTAAACAGATAAAGAGGGGGTACTAGGATGGTCGGTTCATTATAGCTTTGGCGGCAGCATACTAAGTCGGTCTGAATCAAACACATGTGAGGCGGGAAAACAAGAGGTCCTCTCGGTCCACTCTTAACAGATAGCATCTTTCGATCTCGCTATAAGTCCCTAATATCACTAATACTGACTCTCGTCCTGAAAAGTGACTAACGGTCTAAACTATACTATCTTTCGATCTCAAAGACAGGTTTAGTCATTTTAATTGGTGGTCTAACAACTGTCCCTATCTCTCGATCTAATGGGTCAGTTATAAATTAAGCATCTAACTGGTCGCATGCATTCAATTCGTTAAATACAACATTAAAATCAATTAAAACGAAAGGGTAACCTCACGTGGTCGGTCGATCGATCGACTGGTATGGCGGTCGATCGATGACACTGTGAATCGATCCAAAACAATACTACGCCGCCTACGCTATAATTCGCCTATATCCTAGCACAATTAATCTAGATACTCATGGTACTGATAAAAACAACAATAACAATATGAACTAATGAATTCATGCTTGAAGTATTCAAATAACAAATAGCGATAAACGATAATTGGCTTTGGATAACTAACTAGCAATTCTATAATAACAATGAAATAAGGATAAATCGAAATAAGGCAGAAGAATACCGAGATTGCAGAGGAACGATTGAGAATAAGAACGAAAATTCCAATGCTAAACAATATTCCAAACCCTAATTATAAAACTAAATATTACTGTGTAAAAACTTAGGTAAAAATTGGTATCAAAACTGAATGTTCTATATTACGTTATATAGCCAACATACGTAACAACTTATTATGAAAACCTAAACATAATGGGCTTGCGCTTCCTCGGTCTTTTAATTCTCGTCTGGGATAGCAGATTGGTCGATCGACTGATGGTAGTGGTCGATCGACTGATCCTCAGTGTACAGTAGCTTCTGGAACCCGCATATTGGTCGATCGACTGAAGGTAGTGGTCGATCGACTGCTTGAGCTGCTATTAACTTCTAAAATCTCGTGGATTTATCTTTTGGGCCTTGAAATGCGCACCAAGCTCGTTCCTCGGGTGAATACTTCACGTCAATTGCAATGCAGGATAGTCGGGGACGGATTTAGCTCGATTTCCGCTGGATTCTTCACATTTCTGCAATAATGTACAAAAATACGGAAGTAGACGGAAATAGGGAGAAATGTAGCATAAACTACATGAATGAGCTCTGAAATGCGTGTAAAATGGGATGTAAAACATCATATAAAAGACACGCATCAAACTTCCCCAAACCGAACCCTTGCTTGTCCCCAAGCAAGAACTAGACTCGATCTAATGACCTAATGGAACGAGTTCAATCTCAGAGCGAAATGCAACATGTAAAGCCTAAACCAATTTAATGCACAACCAACAATCAACTAGCAAATGAATCATGCAAACGAGTTATGGAGTCGTTAAAACTCAACCGTCAACAATCGTAGAGACTTATCAAATTGGACTCTCACGGGTCGCTCAAATCACTCAAATAAGCACAGGTGAATAATGTAGAGATAGAAAGAATTCATTTTGTAAAGACTCTCACCTAACTACGACCTATAAGAACACGCCTGCCATATAATATGAAAGCAATCTCTACAACCGTACATACGCATTCCAACCAACAAGAGACCATGACACATGCCGAGGTATATATGTGGATATGTGAGGTATGGGTAAGAAGAGGCAAAACATTTATGGAAAAGTGGAGGTACAGGTGATCAAGCTAGTACCGAAACGGAACCATATGGCAACATCCAACTTCTTGCTCAAAAACAAATGAAACGGTGCTATAGCAAGCACGAATCTCACAATCTCCAGGTATAAAAGTAATCAACTAACTCCCCATAAAATATGAATAATACATGGGAGCAAAAATCGCCAAAAGATAAGGATTTTGAATTATGCGAATTGATTCTTTCTCTTTTTCTCGAACCTCAGTCGATCGACCAAAAGGGGCAGTCGATCGACCGCTTAAACAGTACATAACTCTTTTTCATATTCTTTTTCGAATCATTTTCTTTTCTTTTCTTCTTTTTCTTTTCTTTTCTTTCCTTCCTTCATTTCATTTTCTTAACTAAGTCTCAATAAGAGCATTTACTACCAAAAACTAAGTAAGAATCCCAAAAACTAAACTACTAGCTTGACCGAGGCAGGCTAAGTGTAGGATGTAGTAAATAGGACAAAAAGGATATTTTTGGCAGTGTGGAGCTTATGGGTGAAACGAGAAAAGGGAAACCTCTACCAGATGTGTCAACTAACCACAGACCGAATGCATACAGGTATTAAGCAGATTAAGTTCATATTTATGCACATTGATATGACATGTCTTATAAGGAGTACTACTCACATTCCTAAATAAATCGGTCATAGATGTCACCAGTTATAAGCTCTAAATCTCAGAAATATGATGTAGATTGCCAATTTTCAAAGTCAAGTCTCCAAGTACAGCAAATAATTAACGAAAACTCGTGGGTATGCATTTATACGATTCTACTAATAACATGTTAATAAAGCAAGGCTTAGGCAAAACAGGTGCAAATGCAATATCATCCTTGAAATACTACCGTTCCGACTCGACCTATATGCTAAAATAAACGTGCATTTTATTGAAATTTTTGAAAATTTTCAATTTTTTTGATATTTTCTGTATATATGAGAGAAATAAAATAAACAATGCAAAACAAAATTAAACGTGGAACAGAAATGCAAATAAAACTTATGCAAATGCGACGCAAAACCCTTCCCCAAACCAAATCACACAATGTCCCCATTGTGCAAAATCATGTAATGAAATAAAAGAGAAACTGGAATTTGCGAGAAAATGAAGGAAATAAGACATGAAGTGAAAATCGGGAACTCACAAGACTTTAAGCGCAGCAAAAAGGAAACCTCCCCAAACCAGCGTGAGCTAGGAGGTTTCAGTATCCAGCAGTGCTACCAATAAGTACCTGAAAGACAAATAAAACCCACGCATAAAATCGAGAAGACAATTTTGAAGCGGTAAATATGTTCACAAATGAGAAAATCAGAAGAAATAAATAATTTGACGGAAAGTAAAGTGGAGTAGAAAACTCCCTTAAGTCCGCATATCGACCAAACACAGCAGGGGAGAGGTCGTGAACAGTCTGACAGCGTCCTTGGTCGATCGACTAAGAACGGCAATCGATCGACCAATGTGTCGAAACAGTAGCTCTGGAAAGTGCAACTCGATCGATCGACCAATGTAGCCGATCGATCGATCGAAAATCTTCTTTGTACTCCTTATTTCTTCGTATTTGCTCAATTACTTGAGCGAACAAGGTTGAAAAACCTGCAAGTGCATAGTAATACGCGCCCAAAATTGCGCAAAAATCCAAGGCAAAGTCTCAAACGTATAAAATCCTAAGCAAGCAAAATAAAATGCGAAGTTTCGCGCACACAAAAGCAATAAAAAGTGTCTAACAAAAGCAAATAAAAAGTTTGGAAAACATGTGATCAACTAGTAGTTGATCAAGAACGGCCATAGAATGGCCCACTTTGTCGGCCTCTGGCTACTAGAGGTAGCCTCAACGGTGCTTATCTTATCAGTTGCACCCTTCTTAGCTTCCATGTCCGTATGGCTCAACGGATCAACACTTTCATCATCTCCCCAGTCAATGACCTCTTCTTGCTCATCAAAATCCAAGTCGGACTCCCTTGCCTTGACTGGCTCGTCATCAACTTCCTCATCAGTGGCATAGCTAAGGCAACCAAGACCTCCTCGTGAAACGATTGACTTCTTTGCGGCTGGAGTGACTTGCAGTTCTTCCTTCCCCAAACCAGCTCCTGCAATATCAGAAATAGACAAATCTTCCTCCAATTTGCTCCCAATCTGGGGCGGAGGGGTTACAACAGGAATAGAGATAGGTGAATCGGGAAGCACAAAGTACGATTTCTTGTCAGAAACCGTGTTACAAGTCACAGGCCACATGGGGTCCTTTTTCTTAGATGGCTGAGCAAAAACAATAGAATGCTTGCCCACTTTAAAAGTCAGGGTTCCTAGACCGACATCTATGACTGCACCAGCAGTGTGCAGAAATGGCCTACCCAAAATAATGGGAATATGGGCATCCTCAGGCATGTCAAGTACCACGAAGTCGACGGGGAAGAAAAACTTCCCTATTTGGACAGGGATGTCCTCCAAGACTCCCTCTTGGCCGGACCGCAGATCGGTCGACCATCATCTTCGTCATATCTCACATGCGAACCTAGTCAATTGGAGCTTCCTAGCTAGACTCAAAGGCATGACTCTTATACTAGCTCCTAAGTCACATAATGCCTTCTCACTAGAGAAGGTACCTATATTGCAAGGAACAGAAAAGCTACCCGGGTCCTCTAGCTTATGGGGTGCAGTATGAGACAAATAAGAGCATGACTCTTTGGTTAACGCGACAGTATGCACATTTTCAAGTGACTTTTTCTTAGACAGGAGTTGTTTCATGAATTTAGTGTAGGCAGGCACCGGATTGACCAACTCAAGGAAAGGAACTTGTACATTCAAATTACGAATAACCTTTTCAAATTTATTGAAAGATACATGTTCCTTTGTCGGCACTAGTCGCTCTGGATATGGGGCTGAGAGAAGTACCTTAGCCCTCTCTTCTAAGTCTCGCATGCCGACATCCGTGGACTTAGGCTGAAAGTCCACCTCCTTCTCCTTATTCAAGCTTGAACCCTCCTCAGACCGTCTTAAATGTGAGCCATTGACCGATATTGGGTCGAACTTCGGAATCGGGACGGACCCATCAGCACTCGGGTCTTTCCCCCAACACTTTCGGAGTTGTCGAACCCCGGAACAAATGGTCTCTCAAATTATCGGGCATTGAAGGACGAAATTTCTCAATATCAGCAGGGGTCTCAGTCGATCGACCGCCTTTATCAGTCGATCGACTGAGATGTACAGTTCCAAAAGCTCATGTAACCCGCATATCAGTCGATCGACCGGGTATATCAGTCGATCGACTGATATACCTGGTAGACGCCTTTTTCTTTGAATTATTCGTTACAGCTTTGTTTTGACTCGGTTCCGCCTCATTCTTTTCAGGGGCATCCTCGACCATAGCAGGCCCTTCCAGGGTAGACCCACTCCTCAAAGTAATGGCATTCAGGGTCTCTTTCTGGTCAGTTTGAGTGGGTAAGTGTCCGGGAGCTCGAGTGGTACTCTTACTAGCCAATTGAGCAATTTGGCTCTCTAGTAGCTTCATCCCGGCCTCTCTAGCTTGGGACTCCTTCAGCAGCAAGTTCTTAAACTTAGCAAAATCAGAACCATGGGATTGTTGTTGCTGCTGCGGCACATAAGGGGGTTTTTGGTATTGTTGTTGCTTATGATGAGGGGGCACATAAGCTTGCTGCTACTGCTGCTGTTGTGGAGGTTGAGTCGGATTTAGGACATTCTGGCTACTCCACCTCAAGTTGGGGTGGACATTCGGCTCATAGTACGTGTTTGTCTGCCTATAGTGTTGAAAGGCAGCACAAGACTCGAAAGGACTGGGACAATTCTCTGAGACATGTCCCTCAACTCCACATCTTCTACGAGACACGAAAGGACCGTCTGAAACAAAGATTTACTTGGTACATCCCACCTTTAGAAGCTCCTCCCAATTCATATTTGTCAAACCTTGCGGTGAGGGCTTCTAGTGCGAAGAACAGAGGAAGATTCAGCACTCTCCTCGGTTTCCTCTCAAATTCCCATATTCGGCCTTATGAGTGGCCAAATCATCGATGATCTTCGACCCCTTGGTCTCTCCCATGTTCTCGGCAAATCGGCCATTGGCTCTGACATCCAATATGGCCCTCGATCGTCATACTGATCCATTATAGAACTGATTGCACAAGCTCCATTTTTCGAACCCATGGTGTGGTATGGTTCGAACCAGTTTCTTGAAACGGACCCATGCTTCATGAAAGTTCTCATCCGGCCCTTGTTTAAAGCTCGTGATCCGAGCTCTAATGGCATTCGTCTTCGAGGCAGAGAAGTACTTTTTGTAGAATGCCAGGGCTAAGGAATTCCGTCGGTGATCCCATGTGCGGCTCGGTCCGGATCTCTATACCACTCCCTTGCAAAGCATCACGAAGGAGAAAATGAACATGGTCTCCTTGATCTAATCTTGGGTCACACCGGCCGGCGGGGTATAGAGCGGAATAATCAATAAAAATCTCCATGTGCTTGGTCGCATCTTCATTTGCGGCTCCCCGAACCGCTTTCTCTCAACCAGGTTAATGTAGGAAGGCTTTGGCTCGAATTTTCTCGCCTCCCCAGGTAGTTCGAATCCTTTGTAGAGATTCGCAGCTGTAGGCTCTGAGTGACTAGCAATGGTTGCTTCTTCAGCCATGACTAGGATTTCTGGAGAAGTAACTGTCTCAGCTGAAGAAGTAGAGGCAGGAGATGTAGGTGGATCTCCTTCGAACAGAGCGTTCTCGTAGTAGCTTGACAGAGTACTCAGCTCTTCCTCTGTCGGTAATACCCTTTGTGATCGTCTCAACTCGCGCAAGGATTTCTCGATCTCAGGGTTTAATGGTACTAGTTCACAACCCTGTGACCTGCGCATAAGAAGAAACTACAAAAAGAATGTAAGAAAAGTTTAAGGAACGGAAGTCCCTTAAACTAAAGAAAGACTAAATAAAAACAGCTAAAAATTAGAACAATTGCCTCCTCGGCAACGGCGCCAAAATTTGATACCCGTCGTTGTGAGTACCAAAAATAAGATTTATAATTTCCTATTAAGACTAACCTAGGCTAGTGGTAACAGGGTCGAACCACAAGGAGGCAGACGTAATTTCTAGCTGTCTAATTCTAGTCTAAGGTAACGAGTGTAGGGGTTGAGTAGAATTGGTCTATAGCTAAGAATAAATAAAGACAATAAACTAAAAATACGGATTAAACAGATAAAGAGGGGGTACTAGGATGGTCGGTTCGTTATAGCTTCGGCGGCAGCATACTAAGTCGGTCTGAATCAAACACATGTGAGGCGGGAAAACAAGAGGTCCTCTCGGTCCACTCTTAACAGATAGAATTTTTCGATCTCGCTATAAGTCCCTAATATCACTAATACTGACTCTCGTCCTGAAAAGTGACTAACGGTCTAAACTATACTATCTTTCGATCTCAGCACAGTTTAGTCATTTTAATTGGTGGTCTAACAACTGTCCCTATCTCTCGATCTAATGGGTCAGTTATAAATTAAGCATCTAACTGGTCGCATGCATTCGATTCGTTAAATACAACATTAAAATCAATTAAAACGAAAGGGTAACCTCACGTGGTCAGTCGATCGACCAGGTATGGCGGTCGATCGACTGACACGCGAATTCAGTCCAAAACAATACTACGCCGCCTACGCTATAATTCGCCTATATCCTAGCACAATTAATCTAGATACTCATGGTACTGATAAAAACAACAATAACAATATGAACTAATGAATTCATGCTTGAAGTATTCAAATAACAAATAGCGATAAACGATAATTGGCTTTGGATAACTAACTAGCAATTCTATACTAACAATGAAATAAGGATAAATCGAAATAAGGCAGAAGAATACCGAGATTGCAGAGGAACGATTGAGAATAAGAACGAAAATTCCAATGCTAAACAATATTCCAAACCCTAATTATAAAACTAAATATTACTGTGTAAAAACTTAGGTAAAAATTGGTATCAAAACTTAATGTTCTATGTTACGTTATATAGCCAACATACGTAACAACTTATTATCAAAACCTAAACATAATGGGCTTGCGCTTCCTCGGTCTTTTAATTCTCGTCTGGGATAGCAGATTGGTCGATCGACTGATGGTAGTGGTCGATCGACTGATCCTCAGTGTACAGTAGCTTCTGGAACCCGCATATTGGTCGATCGACTGAAGGTAGTGGTCGATCGACTGCTTGAGCTGCTATTAACTTCTAAAATCTCGTGGATTTATCTTTTGGGCCTTGAAATGCGCACCAAGCTCGTTCCTCGGGTGAATACTTCACGTCAATTGCAATGCAGGATAGTCGGGGACGGATTTAGTTCGATTTCCGCTGGATTCTTCACATTTCTGCAATAATGTACAAAAATACGGAAGTTGACGGAAATAGGGAGAAATGTAGCATAAACTACATGAATGAGCTCTGAAATGCGTGTAAAATGGGATGTAAAACATCATATAAAAGACACGCATCAGGTATTACAGCATACTTGAGTCTGCATTTGCATTTGTTTTGCATTCATGTTTATTGCATTCTAGCTTGCATTATTTTTCATTTATTTAAAATATCAAAAAAATTCAAAAAATTCACGTTTATTTTTGCATTTAGGTTGAGTCGTAACGGTATATTTCAATAATGAAATTGTACTGCATTTATTCCTTTTACTTAAGCCTTGCAAAAACTAAATATCTTTTAGCATTGTCTTATTGCATATTCCACGAGTTTATGTTAAAATTTAGCTGAACGAATAGACTTAACCTGAAATTTTGGCAACCTACTCATATATTCTAAGATTTTAGAGCCTTAAAACTGGTGTCTTCCATGACCAGTTCATGTAGGATTGTGAGTAGTTACTCCTTGCATAGCATGTAACATTAATTTGCACAAGTATTAAATTTAATTGCTTATTGCATGCATACATTCGGGTTAGTGGTTGGTGTCACATGTAGGAGAGGTGTTTACATTCCCTTTTCTTCATTACTACCCATTAACTCCACATTAGCTAAATTTGTCTTTTTGACCCTTAACTACATCCCAAACATAGCATGTCTTGTCAAACGAGTTTACTGATTGTTTATGCGGGTATATTGTTTATTGTGCCAAATTTGGCTTACATTGAAAAGACAGGAGTTGGTAGTTTTGGAGAAGGAGAAAAATCAAAAAAAAAATGAAAATGAGAAAAATGAAAGAAAAAAAACAGGAAAAAACCGAGAAAAGAAAGAGAAAAAATGAAAAAAAATGAAAAAAAAAAAAAAGTTTGGATAATATCGGTTTTGCTCCTATGCTATAATTTTATCTTATGAGGAGTTGTTGATTTTTGGTTTAGTGAGTTTTTATGCCGAATTAAGGGGAATGTGTTCAGTTTTGGAGTTGGATTAGAAGTGGATATGGTATATTTGGTTTTGATAGGATAATAGCTTGGCCTATACCCTCTCATTCCCAAAATGTTTTGTCCCTTCTTACCCATTGCCTCACTTTTCCAAATCTTTGTAAGCCTTCGGCATGTGACAAGACCTTGTATGGATGGAATGTATGTGTACGGTAGCTAGAATTGTCTATCATACTAGATTGCATACATGCTTATGTGGGTCGTAGTTAGGCGAGCGACTTTTTATTCCTTCTCACTTACATATACTTGCTTACTCTTTGCTTCATGAGAGATGAGTGACCAGTGAGAGCCCATTTTTAAAGGTCTTGCAAGGTCGATGGTTCATCTTTATTATAAACATCTTATAACTCGTTTGCATTTGACATTTTTTGCTATAAGTGTTAGTTTGCTTGCATTAAATTGGTTTAGGTGGACGATTTGTAGCTAGCTCTGAGTTTTACTCCGTTCCACTAGGTTCTTAGTTTCATATAGTTTGCTTAGGGACAAGTAAAGGTTTGTTTGGGGAGGTTTGATGCGTGCATTTCATATAGTCTTTTTAAGCCTTGTTTGCACGCATTTCTATGTGTTTTACGTAGTATTATGCTACAAATGTCCCCCGAGTCGTATACTTTGGTTTGCTTTGTCTTATTTGGAGGAATGTAAAAAAGAGGACGGAATTGAGCCTTTTATTGTCTCCCAAGCGCGCATATAGGAATTGAGTAGATTTGGAGCGGAAATACCTCTGCCTTGGATTGCGTGAAGACGTCTTGGAAGCAAATCAACGTCCTATGGCTAACTCAATGGTAGATTCTTCGATCGAGAGCTTTTGCTTGCTTATATGCTCGATCGAGACCTTTTTTATGATGAAGAGTCCTCGATCGAACTCCTGCTATGTTCGATCCAGAAGTGGGTTTTGGGTGTTCCTCGATCGAGTAGATTTTATGCTCGATCGAGAGGTTTTTGCTGGAAGTTGTTCAATTGAGTTGTTTCAAAGTGCTCGATCAAGTAGTCTGTGATCTGACGAAAGATTTTATTGCGTAAACTTATTTACTTAATATCTTAGTTATCGTATTTTGGATAATAAATATCTCTCCTATAAATAGGAGAGACTTAATTATGTTTAATCATTCATCTTTTAAACATTCAATAACTCCAGAATTAAGCATTCATTACTTCATTACTCTCGTTCAATGTTGCTTTGCTATTTCTCGGAACTCAATTTGTGTAATTCCTTTCTCTCTTTAATTCATAATTTTAATTCTTTCTGCAACATTTAATCTCTTATCTCTTACTTGCTGTTGATTATTAGAATTATTATTTAGTTTATGCAATTTCTGTTAGTTCATCTTTATACCATGTTTATTATAGTTTTATTTATCGTTATTAGTTTTATCATCGTTATGAGTGGCTAAATTCCTAATTGCTAGGATTAGGGGAGCCATGATAGCAAAACAATGAGGCTTTAATTAGTTTAGGAGGTTTTAATGTGAGAATTGTTTTATAGCAATATAACAGTAATTACTTGGTTGAGCGCACATGACTACTTTAATTAATCCGGTTAAATTCAGACCTAGATCGGAAGATTGGACTGAATAGACTTGTTATGAATAATAGACTACCCTAAGCAGGGCAGAAGCTGTTTAGGAAGAATCTAGGGCGGACGACCGGAAGGACCTTTACACTACCCTTCTCACATCAGATCGACTAACCTTAACTTTAGCTGATTTGCGTAATATCATGGTGAACCGACATCCTAGCATCTTTCTCCTTATTTGATCACACTCTACTTCATCCTTGCCAGTTTTAATTGTCATTTCTTTTATTTCTTTTAATTTAGTTTATTAGTTTAGTTAAATAAAATCGATCAAATCAATCAAAACCCCCCAATTTGTGACAGTAGACAGACTAGATAACAAGTAGATAGTGACCGCCTCCCAGTGGATACGATACCCTTCTTACCTCTACTGCATAAGTATAGGCAGGTTAAGTTTATTTTTGATAGGTTGAGCCGTGTCATTTTTTATTCCTTGTGCTATAGGCCCTTTAACTATTGACAATGCCTTATGTGATTTAGGAGTGAGCGTTAGTGTCATGCCGTATAAAATTTTCAATCAATTAAACATGACTAAGCTTAAATGTACTAACATGACTCTACAAATGGCTGACGGGTCTATTAAGCTCCCTATGGGTATCTTAGAAGATGTTCTAGTTAGAATAGGGAAATTTTTCATTCCTGTCAACTTTGTAGTGATAGATATAGCTGAGGATTCTTTTGTTCCTATTATTCTAGGACGACCATTCTTTCATACAGTAGGGGCGGTCATAGATGTTAGGCATGAGAGTCTCACGTTCAATATTGGAGATGATACTATCACTTTTGGTCTTGACAAAGCAGCACGTCCTCCTGATTTAAAAGCTTCTTGTCATATAATTAATGCTCTTGATCCTACTATTCATGATTCCTTTGTTTACTGTTTTAACAGGAATCCATCTGACATCCTTGCTGCTGCGTCATATCCATAAAGCAAGGAGGTGGATGAGATAGATAAGTTGATTTATGGAGATGAACCTCCTCCTGCGATGGTTTACAGCTGTGATGAGAGCGTTGACTTGGAGGCCGAGTTGGATGCTTTGGAAGTTGAGATATTCAGAGAGGAGTCAGTCAAAGTTTTTGATGAAGCTCCTATGACGGATGAGCTGCCCTATCTCCTATCAAGTGATGATGACTTCAAGAGAAATGATCATACTTGCTCATATTTTACATTAGACTCAGAGTTTGATGAGCAAGAACTTTATTCATCGTTTATTTCTTTGCTTGGACTTTTTATTGGTGTTACTTATGCTTGTGTGTAGCACATGCGCTACTTTTTGATTTACCATTAAGTTCTTTAAGTTTTATTGATTGTGTTTTATATGGGCATTTGTTTTAAATGCAGAATATGTGCTCGCCAGATGAGTAGTCAATCGAGTGCTGCTAGGCTCGATCGAGTACCCAAGTGTTTTGGGTCAGAAACGTAACCAGATGATTATGGAATTTTGCGGTTGATTACTTTCCCTTATTTTTGCAGCTGGTTTGGGGGAATTCATGCTCTTACCCAGTATTCTCTTCCCTTGTATCTTCTTTTATTGTATTATCTCTAGTTATTTCTCATTCCTTTTGTTAGATGTGTCCTTTAGGTCGCTGGAAATTTATGTGTGATTGCTATGCTGTAGGCATCACAATGAGGACACTGTGACATTTAGGTTTTGGAAAGGAGTTTAATTATGTTGTGTGCCTTTATTTTATGTTGTGTGCATTTATATGAAAAATCTATAAAAAGTAAAAAACTTCAAAATACAAAAACATGTTTTTCCTTTGTTTTAGGTCGAGTCTTGTTCATGGAAACAAAGCTCATAATTCAAGTCTTGTCCGTATTTGACATGCCTTATGCTAATTAGATTTGACAAATTTAATTTGGTAAACTACTCAAATTCTTAGGTCTATAGAGCTTCCTAGGCCAGGAACATCAATAAACTGGTCTCATTGTCAATTAGGCCTGAGTGTGGATTCTCCTTGTGGAATATGTAATATCAAACTGCATAAGTGTGACATTGATTTCTTGATACTTTTATTGCTTTCATTTGACTAAGTACATGTGGATAGCCGGTTCTTACCGTTCAAATAAGCTTTACATTACCTTTTGTTTAGCCCGTTTGAACCCTTGTAGCCAACTTTAAATTACATCATATGAGCTACAATCCAAGAATTTGCCTACCTTTTCGGGACAGTCGCAGTTGCTTGTTTATCATGTCTATTTTACTACTATGGTTGAGATTGGGACTATTATTGTCAATTGTGGGTGTAGTGGAATTATTTAGCAATTGTGTTGTATCCTTGTGTTGGAAAAGAAAAAATATATGAAGCACAAGAGAGAAAAAAAAAAAAAAAAAAAGAGAGAGAGAGAGAGAGAGAGAGAGAGAGAGAGAGAGAGAGAGAGAGAGAGAGAGAGAAAATGAGACAAAAAAAATTGATTGCTTCATTTAGTTTTGTCAAGGATCAAAAGGATGGTCATTAGAGTCTAGTGCATATTTGGAGAGTACTTCATTCGCTCTCATGTGTTGTAAAGTTGAGATTATTTCTCTAAGTTGGGTTCATTTGTTATTATAAGATTTGGTTTTGGTTTAGCGCTGCGACTACCGTCTTAGTTCTACATATCCATAACGTGCTTTGACACAAACCATTTCTATCCCTTTAACCCATTTGCCACCCTTATTGTCCTTGATACGTGTACTTTTGTCTACATTGTGAATGCATATTAGTTGGGAAAATCTCTATCACATTAGATTGCATGCATGTTTCATCAGTCAAATGAGTGTTTCTACTTCTTTCTATCTTCACATATAACTCAGTCTTACATACTTATGAGTGCATGAGTGAATCTGCGAGAATCCGATTAATTTGTCTTGCAAGATCGAAAGGTATTTGGCATTTGTCTATAGTATGGTGACTTGAGACTTGAGCTATGTTTTCTATTTCCCGTACCTTTGAATTTGTTTTATTGGTACACTTTAGTCATTGCTCTGTTACAAATATGGATAGCTTCGGATTTGTATGTGCATCAACATTAGCTCTGAGTTGTTTATTTGCCATTTGTGTGATTGCTTTTTGTAATTGTGTGATGCTTTGCTTGAGGACAAGCAATGAGATGGTTTGGGGGAGTTTGATGAGTCATAATTATATACATATTTATGCCTCCCCTTAATTGCTTTTGATACGGTTTTCGTGCTAAATTATATTATTTACATGCCTTTTAGGCTAGAATGTCGGTACTTCCGCTATTTGATGTTTAATGCATGAATGATGTATTTAAGGAGCAAATGAATGAAATGGGCATCGCGGAGTAGGCATGAAGGAATACACGAAGCATGGTACGGGAATCCATAAGAATGAAGAAAGAGAAGTTAAGAAGACAACCCGAAGAAAAGAGAAGAAATAGAGTGATTCCTCGATCAACTAAGTACGGGCTCGATCGAGGAAATTGGTGACTCGATCGAGTAAGACCAGGCTCGAGCCACTTAGTTCCAGATTTTCCGCAATTTTCCTTAAGTCGATTATGTGTTATTATAAATACCTAAATTGTACCCTAGTTTATTTTACGCTTTATTTTACCTAGTTTCGTATAGCTACTCTAAAAACTCTCTTAGAATATTTTTAGATTAGTTTACATTAGTTTAGCATCAGATCTATTGTTCTTCATTACGGTATTGTTCTAATCTTTCCCCAATTACTAATTCAATTGCTTGTTCATCTTTTATGCTTTTAATCATATTGTTCATTGATATTATTATTGTTATTCCCTTTATCACGAGTAGCTAAATCTATTATCTAGGGTGAAAGGGGATCTAGGTGGTTAGAAAAGGGTTGACTTATGAATTGATTGTTAAATTTCTTTGGATTGTTGTTCAATTATTGTCTTACTTCTAATTAGTTAATTACTGATCAAAATTGATTAATTAGTCTTGCATAAACTACAATAATTGAATTAGACCGACTTAATAATAGCGCTTGCATGTTAAGTTTAGATCTAAAAACACATATTAGAATCGACCGATCATATGACTTTCAACAATATAAATTGCTCAATCAATGAATTAAACTTTACCCTTGGATGACTACCTAGTGAACCCGATCTCTAGACTCTTTTAATATATTTGAATTCATTTTTTATTTACATTGAAATTAGTTGTTAGATATCAAACAAACAAAACCCCCATTAAATTGATTAATTTAAGACGATCTAAATATAAAAAACTAGATTAATTACCTCGCCACCCTGTGGATACGATACCTTACTCAGCGCTAGCTATTTGTTAGTAGAATTATAGGATATATTTTGATTAAGGCCTAATGACTGAAAATAACCTTATAGCCCTTGTTCCAATAATTAACCAAGTCGCATCTCATTACTTCGTCTCACCCATTAATTTGTCCCATAATATAATAATCCAATGTAACCACGTATTGTATTCTCATCGTCGCTCCTAAGCCAAGGACAAGGGGTGAGTGAACTGGCGGAATCAACCGCTAAACAATATTTCCATATTAATATCAACTAGTTTTCTTGCTCGTGCGTTGCACGGATATTAAAATAATGTGTGACAAATTTCACAATAAAATGGAATATAGACATATAGTACATCGTTCATGTCTAAGATTTTATGTAGGCCGCATGACCAACAAACAATTCCCGTTAACATAATATTGACATAAGAATAAAAGAGTGTTTGATTAATAAAATAATTTTTTTTTAGGAAAATAAAATCAATATGAAGTTTATATATATGATACTTAGATTGATAGTTTTTAGAATTTGTTCATTAATACTTGTTTGCTTTTCAATTGGTCAAGGAAAACAATAATATCTACTCTGCATAATCAACTCAATGATGCAACAAATCTCCTTCTTTCGAATAACAACCATAATTTAATCATTGCTGGATCAAATTGTAATTATGTAAAAACATTTAGAGGTAGTTAGAATATTATATCTCCCGATCAAACTATAGAAGTACGTTTGAATGTGAACCAAATTCAGACGCAATACTACATGGCTAGGGCTGCTTATGACCCATCTTCTCTCTCTCTCTCTCTCTCTCTCTCTCTCTCTCTCTCTCTCTCTCTCTCTCTCTCTCTCTCTCTCTTCTTTCTTTCTCTCTCTCTCTCTAGCAATAGTCTTGGCCCCCATCTTCTCATTTGAAACAAAATCTTTCACGCAGACCCCTATTTTTCTTCCCTATTCACACATATGATCTAAAACAATCTCATCCCTTGAAAGATCGATTCTTGTCTCCGAAACCTATCTCAAATTTATCCAACCAAGTGAAAAACTAAAGCCCTACTTCTATAAAAATACACCATCTAGTGGAAACTAACCCTCGCTCTCGACAATGTTGTTTTTTTAGGAAAATAAAACCAGTATGAAGTTTATATATATGATACTTGGGACTGAGAGTTTTTAAATTTTTTTCATTAATTCCTGTTTATTTTTCAATTGGTCAAAGAAAACAGTAATATCTACTTTGCATAATCAACTCAATGATGTAACAAATCTCCTTCTTTGGAATAACAACCATAATTTAATCATTGTTGGTTTAAATGGTCGTTACGTAAAAACATTTACAGGTAGTTAAATGTTATATCTCCCGGTCAAACTTAGATGTACCTTTGAATGTGAACCAAATTCCAACGCAATACTACATGGTTGGGGCTGCTTATGACCCCCCCCCCTCCCCCCAATAACAATAGTCTTGCCCCCATCTTCTCATTTGAAACAAAATCCTTCACGCAGAACTCTATTTTTCTTCCCTATTCACACACATGATCTAAAACAATCTCATCCCTTGAAAGATCGATCTTTGTCTTCGAAACTTCTCTCAAATTTATCCAACCAAGTGAAAAACTAAACCCCCTACTTCTAGAAAAATCCACAATCCAATGGAAACTAACCCTTGCTCTCGACAATGTTGTTAGAATTAAGATTTTACTTTAATTTGAATTGATGGGGTCAAGATTAAGTTTATCAGTATGATCATTTGAGGTTTCTTGTTATTATTCATGTTACCTATATGTTTTAACGCAAGCGATATTTTGCTGATAAATAACCTTATTTATTATCACTACTCTCGTTAAACTCATCACCCTCTACAAATGCACCCTCCCTCCACCCCACTAATTTAACCGCAAAATAAAACATCAACCAGTGTAATTAGTTCTTACTACTTGAAACAACCTCCAATCCACTACCAGTATCACTACCTTTCTGCCACGTTTTACATCTAAGAAGTCATAAATCACATTCACCTCCATGAAACACCAATCTTTACTCCAGATAATATGGATCCTCGTCTCCCTTATCGAAGACAGATTATTTCTCCTTCAACAAAGAAAAGTTTAAGAAGGAATCTTCCCTCTTATCTCTCTCCCTTTCCCTTCCTAGTCTTTTTCTCATCCCCTCCCCCACCTCCATTCCAGATACTCAAACAAAGTGTTTGGGTACTATGTTTGTAAACTGAATAAGTTTGAATATTATATATATACACGAACTTTGATATTTATTTCATTTTGCATAAATAAATCTTACTACCTCCATCTCATTTTTATTGTCCTTTTTTTTCAAATTTTATTATCTCATCACTACTACATATATAGGGTATAACAACGGTTATAGACCGTTATTATATAAAAAAGTGGACGTTGTTAAAGCCTTCGTTATAAAAGGTTTTAACAACAGTTGGTTTTTTTAAGAAACCCGTTGTAAAAACTATTAACAACGGTTAAAAACCGTTGTCGTTACGAGGCATTCGTTGGGGAAAGTGTTACTAATTTTTGGTGGAAAAGTTATAACAACGGTTACAATAAAAAAACCGTTGTTATAACTAAAGACAACGGTTTTTTTTAAATAACCGTTATTGTTTTTAAAAAAATAAAAAAATAAAAATACAATGCATTACTGCCAAAATCCCTCCTGCATCAATTAATTATATATTACTAGATGCATTATTACTGCCAAAATCCCTGCATGAAAGGACACAATATATGGAATGCGAAGGGTTATAAGATTTGAAGCAGGGATATGGCACAACTTCCTAAACAAAAATATACTTCGTATTAATTTAAGCATCAAACCCTAAACATATTAATTAAAAAACAACTCAAACGACACATATACTAATTATAAATTCATCCCACTCAAAAACCAATCCATTATATCACTATCTCCACCCTAAACTCCAAACTCTAAATCTTTAAAACCTAATAAACTCCAAACTTCCTTCAATAATGAATGATACAATTCGTTTAACATGCATTATGACCGAGTTCAACAAAAGTTTCATACGCCGCTTGCAGAAAATCAAGAGGAAGAACAGGCTCTTCCTTGAGCAAGCTCGGATCGCACTCAATAAGGCCAAAAAACATGGCTTGTTAGAGCCGCAGATAATGCAGCTATATGAAGATATTGCATCTGCGGAACGAAACCTCCAAATAGCAAAGGAGGAGAGGATGATTCTCATAGAAGAGAATGCATCCCTAAAAGAACATCTAAGAAATGTATTTTTAGCAATGCATTAAGTTTATGTATATATATATCAATTAATTAAGTTTATGTATGTTAAATGTGGATTTGTTGTACTATCCTCTCCATCATCTTCTTTGTTTTATTTTATTTAATTTGTTTTACTAATAAACGCATAAAAACTAAGCGAATAATTAGAGAAAGAACAATGACGGAGAAAAACACAGCAAATAAAATAATTAGAGAAAGAACAATAATGACGGAGATGACAAAACCTAAAACCATAAAGCGGTAGATATATACCTGATAATTAGAGAAAGAAAGAAACGATGACAACAACAGTGACGGAGATGATAAAGCGACGATGAGAAAGAGATGATGAGAAATAGATGATGAGAAAGAGTGTGGTTGTGTGTTTGTGTTTGTGTTTGTGGTTGTAGCTGATCTGTGTTTGTGTGGTATATATTGTGGTATTTGCTTGAAAGTATTGACAACGGTTATTACACATAAACCCGTTGTCATTAGATAATATATTAACAACGGTTCCTTTGACAACCATTGTTAAAAAGTAATAACAACGGGTTCTAATATAACCGTTGTAATTACTTTTCACTAATTTTGCGCCAAATTATTAACAACGGTTATAATGTATTACAGAGTAAACTGTTGTTATTATTTTATATTAAGAACGGTTGTGCAAGTTTGACCCGTTGTTAAAACCAATAACAACGGTTAACAACACATAACCGTTGTAATTAAGTTTAGTAAAATTTCGCGCAATCCATTCTACAACGTCTTTTGGTGATTTTCGTGAATAAGCGTTGTTAAAGGGTTGTTGTGGTTGCCTGGATTTGTAGTAAGGAAAAACTTTAGTCAACCAACTCGTCGCAATCAACCTCATTCCCCCCTCGAAACAACCTTTAGCCCACTACTTAATCCCTTCGGTTCACACATAAAACGGTCTAAAATGCAAAGATTTCATCTCTCTCTTAAAAAGTTCATCTAACTAACAGAAAACTAACCGCTACTTTCTGAACTTCATCATTTTTACATCCCGTAAAGATTAAGTTGAACATGACAACAAAAATGCAGAAACTTAGGCTTTATTTGATAACGACATATTGGACATTTTTTTTAGCATTTTGAGAGTTTTTACACTATTTAAAAACAAATGTGCTATTTTGAGTGTTGATCATTGACATATTGAAATAGTAGATTGTGGTGTAATTTCCTATTTTATATTATGACCTTTAATTAGTATATTGTAAGAAAATAAAAATTGAGTTTTTTTATCTCCGAGGAAATTAAAGATCAAACTCTATCTTTATCATATTTATAATTAATATTCTTCACTTAAAATATATAAATTTAAGCAAGTTCAAATAAGTTAGCTAAAACTTATAAATCACAAATTGTACGAAGCAGTATAATCATTGTTTTTATTAATATGAAATAAATGTCATAAACTTCATGAGAATATTAATGCGGTAGAGAACTCTAGAAGGATTGGCAAGTACGTGACCCTCTTTTAGGTTTAAATTTTTTCATTTATTTTTATATTTTTGCCTAAAGGTGGTTAAGGAATCGTATTATGCATGACGAATATGTTTCACCCTTCCCCAATTCGTATCTCTCCCTAAATTATAGTGATGATGTGCTCAATTTACACACAAATAAAAATATATAGCATCAACAATAATTAGTTTGCTACATATAATTGAATAGTACCGTTTTTTATGCATGTAAATTTGTCAAAAGAAAAGCTTAACAGAGACGATCTTCACTATGTTAGGGAAAGACTAATCTTACCCTTTTATATGTTTTCCATGACTTTTTTTTAAATGTTGATCGTTGCTTGAATTGAATCTTAACCTTATACATATTTCTCTAATAAGTGTATCTAATTTCCCATCAAGCCTCATTCAAATCTATTTTATTACTCGTGGTACCATTTTTACTTTAAATTGTAAAACAATCGCACAATAAAGTTTTTCAAAATATTTACTCATTTGTCATGATATGATATTTCGATTCGCAAATTAGCAACAACTTTCTTTATCTTTTAATACTCCTTGAAAAATAGATATCAACCTCTGTACTTATCAATAATTTGTGAATATCTTATTTAAATTTTGATTAATATACTTTTATATAATGATAAATGAATGTAAATAATATATAATAAATTATCAATAAAAGTTGAATTGTATTGTGAGGGAAATAACTTTAAAATTAGTAGGAGAAATATATATGACATTTGAAAAATAAACTTCGTATTATGTATAATTAAATATGACATTAGCAATAACAAAATACGTAGGGCATATATCAGCAGTTATTTTACTCTTTACATGAGTAAATTCCATGTAGTACGTATTATGCATGCACATTTGTCACAACCCAGTTCGGCCTAAGGCCTTTTAGCCTCATAATAACTCATTTTTTTTAATTTAAAGTTGTTATAAAATTGGATATTATAAATATATCAAATGTTTTTTTCCTTCTAATTTAATAAAAAATTGACCAAATACTAATGAATAGTTTTTTAATATTAATAAATTGTAGATAATTAATTTATTTCCTGTTTTTAATAATAAAATTGTAAAATAAATAATTAATTCTCATTTCTAATAGAAAAATCATATTCCTAATTATAATAGAAAAATTTTAAATAATTATTATCTCCTAATTCTAATAGTATAATTAGGAAAAACAGCCTTAATAAATTATTAATTTATTTCCTATTTCTAATAGAAAAATTATAAAATAATTAATTAATTATAATTTCTAATAGGAAAATTATAATCCTAATTATAATAGAAAAATTATAAATAATTAATTATCTCCTAATTCTAATGCTAATAGTATAATTAGAAAAAAAAAGCCTCCTTTAATTATATACTAGATTTAATGCCCGTGCAATGCACAGGCCTAGAGTAAAATCTCCTTATTAAAGTTATGTGATATATCAAAATCGTCGTATACATCGTATTTGAATTTGCGAAAATCAAGGTGAATAACTATAGTGCTACACTACTCTACTTTAATTGCAGTATAGCTAAAACTTTTACATTTAATTGCAAACTCCATATATCATAAATAAATATAAAATATAAATAAATTCTCACTTTGTATATCTAGACTGATGAATAATTCCCTAACATTATATCTCTCACCAGTTATAAACTACACTCGAGTATTCGGGTAATAAGTACGGAGTAATACGATGCATCTGCCATGGTAAGGATCTTCAACTTATAAACTCCAAATTTATACGAATTTACAGACATGTGTATATGCACGATTATTAGCTCCCCGTGTTCAATTTCTAAGAAAAGAACAGTATCCTTTAGAGGATCTAATAGACACATGAACTAAAATTAGATGCAAAAAAATCAACAAATAATAGTAATGACCGAATCTTTACATTTCATCCATTTATCCCACCGGATTTATTACTTTTCCAACCATATTTCTTTGCTTGTCTGCCCACACCGCTCTTAGACGAACATAATGTTTACTTTTAACACTAAATGAGTTTCATAACATTCATCAACATTATTGACGGATACAAAAACTACCATGCATTATCATGAATGTCATTTGTTTATATGTAAACACGGTTTGGCCGTTTGGGCCACAGAAGCAAGTATCTTCAAAATTCAAACTCATGTGACATTCCTAATTATATACTTGTCTAAAATCATCATAAACACCCTACTGAAGGCCTAAGGTTAAGAGATCAAGATTTTTTTTTTTGGTGACTTTGGAGATTGTTTAGATATGAGTGGCTCATCGATTTTAAGCTCCTTACTTCATCGACTTGTGCATCATATTCAAGCCACGTCAATCCGGCCACGTCAAGCTACATGCTCTATGTACTACAGAGTATATGTTTATGACTTGCGAATATGCGAGTATAAGGAGAAATAATCAATAGGG
Organism: Silene latifolia; assembly: GCF_048544455.1. Lineage (NCBI taxonomy): Eukaryota > Viridiplantae > Streptophyta > Magnoliopsida > Caryophyllales > Caryophyllaceae > Silene > Silene latifolia. The sequence continues at coordinate 106,008,540 of NC_133532.1, read as the reverse complement.
AGCAGATTTTAAACATTCAAAAACATACTATTGACACATAAATTAGCTTAAAAAAACATGAAACTAAATGAATTAAACATGATTATTACTATATTATCGCATACACACCACATCATACAATTTAAAAAAAAAAAATCAAACAGTAAGCCTAGACTGTAAGATCCATATAGCTTTTATACATTTGAGTTATAGAGTTGGTATAGAATAGGATACCTACTAAGAGTTGAAACATATAACTGCTTCAAAAGTTTATGTTATTACGTATATATCATGAAGTATGCGGATACATACTACTGGTTCCAATTCCGTATTGGATACCTTTTCCATGCTAATATAGGCATATAACTACCTAATTGCATACCAATCTTCATCACGTTATCTTCATTAGTACGCTTTTTTTCTAAAGAACGTATATTCTATCAAAGTATATTCTATCAAAGTGACAAACCATTCAACACTCTTTCTTTATCTTTCTGGCGATCAAATCGAAAAACAAAAATATTCTCCTTCGCATTAGTCACGTTACCTATAACACTACCTTTTGGATTACAAAGACGAGTCATCGTAGCAATTGTCGCCTTGAAGTTAATTGCTTTTGGTGCGCAGATCTTGGCTACCAAGATAACGCTGGCTTTGTTCTACATACAAACTCTTCCATCTCATTCTATCTAATCTCTTTGATAACATCCTTCCCTGCACGTTTACTTGTATTATTACTACCATAAGCCATCCCGAACACTGTATATATTAAAATTCTAGCGAAAATATTATAGCTTAAGAGAAACCAAACGAAGATCCAGTATAAAAATAAGAGACTGGTAACAATACTAATCTTATAATAGAGCCATAAAATTTGATTTGTGCGTATCCTTATATAGTATTCCATATAGCATCTTTGCAAAGTTGTTTGAAGTGTTTGTAGTGTAATTGAACTTTGTTTTCGAGTTGTTATTTGTTTTTGTCGGAGTTCTTATTGTTATTAAGTTTCATAGTCTCTCTCAAATATTATCACTATCCCAATCAATCAATACATATATATAAAGCAGAAACGTTTCGAGCGATATTAGAGAGTCCAACTTTTTTAGAATTCCTAACAAGAGTAGATTTACAAACAAATTTAATAAAATTATCCTAATAAAAATAGATTTCTTAACATTTTAATAAAGTTATCCTAATAAAAGTAGATTAAATTTATTTTAATAAGATTATTCTAATATAAGTAGGGTGATACTCAAAATACACAATGTATAATTATATGGCATATTAAATATAATATAAACATTATTCATATACTATATCGAGTTAATTAAATTTTACTACCTTTTGAAATTCACATTTTTAAAATTACTCCCTTTTGAAATTTTTGCTAAAATTACTCTCAAGTTGCATGTTTTTCTAAAATTACTTCAAAACTCCAATTTTTAAACTTATTCTGTTTGTGCCTTAGCCAATTTATACTTTGAAAGGTATAACTATGTAGATAAATGGAGGGAGAGTTCAAAAACATAGAAAATAAGTCACTTAAATTAATGTTTTGAAGCAATTTTAGGAAAGAATGCAACTTAAGGGAGTAATTTTAGTAAAAAAAATCAAAAGGGAGTCATTTTTAAAATGTGGATTTCAAAAGGGGTAAAATATAACTATACTATATCTTAAATTTACTTTGTCATACTAACTGAAAAGTTAACTGAAACGTAAAATTGTAGCTTAAAAGGTAACTAAAATTAAGAGATGATAATTTAACTGATTAAGCCAAAAATATTTGGCAAACTAACTAAAAGGTAGCTATTTTTTTTGGTAAAATGATATAAAAGGACATAATAAGTTCTCTATATTTAATATTATAATTTGAATGAATAAAAAAAAACAGGTAACTTATTTCTCACATGCTACTCTTATTTTGGTAAATAATTTATCTATCAAATATTTTAAAAAAAAATTAAGATAAATGAAATTTTGTTCAAAAGCTAATTTCAATTTCTTTGAAATAAAGCCTAAATATGAGATTTTTCATGATCTCCCGACCTTCCTCATATCTAAATTACTTCTTGATGTTTTTTTGCCAATGTTTACTTATTTTTGACCCTATTGTTAGTAGTTGATCTCAAGTTCCATTTTTAATTTTATAATCTCCATTATAGCTATTTATTCAGAATAAATATTAGCAATTAGGCATTGTAACACAAGGTACATATATAATACAAAATCATGAGAAACACAATAAATAAGTAATTGGTTCAAAATAAATGTTAGCTTTCTACATAAGAATAAAAATTATTGTTAGCTCTACAATAAGAAAAAAGCAAATTAATTTGATCAAAAAGGAAAATCTATCACAAGTGTCCAACTATATCGCATTTGATTTGGATGTAGCGAATATAAATAAAGTTTTAGACTCAAACTGAATTTTAAATCGTGTCAACCATGGATGTTATATATGGGTAAAATAATATCAGAATTATTTGAGAAAGTTATAGAATAGACGAGTATATGGCATTTAAATGGAACGAAACTATTTTAAGATCTTCCAAAGTTGAAGCGATTACGGTTTTGAAAATTTTTAGTTGCGACAAGTAAGGGCATGTAATTTTTCTATTAAATACAGGTATGAGAAGGCCTATATTCGTCATGTCTTATTCCCCATTTGGTATCCTTACTTTTAGGCACCGCTTTTGTTTTTATTATGCGAGATTTGGTCGGGTATTTTAGTTGGTGTAGACTTTGGGAGTAAGATTCATTATCTTTTAGGAATTTCACACTAAATGAATTTCTTCCTTTTTGCAATGATCTTCCGTATTGCCTCTACACAATTGTTAATGCGGGAGTTTGATCATGATTTTCGACATAGTAATGGTCAAAGTTATAAAAGTTTGACCTCTAAGAAGCAAGGTGGGAGAGTTTAAGAAGGGGAGAGAGTATACATGATGATTTTTTATAATATTAACTAATAATAGTATGCTCTACCAAGTGTGGTATGCCGTTTACATTGTAGAGGAACATTAACTCCGTAAGAGGATTCTCTAACGGGATCCGTCTTATTATCAATCGCCCTGGAAAATTCATAGTAGAAGGGAAGATACTTACGGGTTTCAAAGTAGGCAAAAGGTACTGAACCCGGGGATAGCAATGACTTCCTCAGATACAAATATTCTTTTCGTTCTTAAAAAGAGACAATATACGTTGAGGCCATGCTATGTAGACGTGACAAACAAATCAGGTCGTGTCGGGTTCAGATGTCACATTTAAACGGGTCACGAACTCTCCAACCCAAACCCGACCCGATTAAATCTCGTGTCGTGTTCGTGTCAATCCAATTACATTAATAAGTCATCAAACCTCAACCCTAACTCGTTAATTTCGTGTCGTGTTTTCCTGTCATGTCATATTTGGAAAGTGTAAGTATATTTATGTGAGGATTAAGAAAACTTGGGATTAATTTAGTAAATAGGTTATTCGTGTCGGGTTCGTGTGTAGAGTGCTCAACCCAAACCTAGCCCAATTAAATCTTGTGTCGTGTTCGTGTCGACCCACTTACATAAATGGGTCGTTAAATGCCAACCCAAACCCGTTAATTTAGTGTCGGACTCTTGTCGTGTTTTCATGTCGTGTCATTATTTGCCGGCTCTAATACTGCGCCTTAGTAATAAACAAGAGTTAGGGACAGTCACTAAATCATGTTGAAATTTACCTCCCGAAACCAATTTTTATTAATGGCAAGCTTTATGTAGTTTCAAGAACAACGTCATCCGAGAGATTAACGTTCTACATCGTCACATAGATGATAGAGACCAAATGTATCAAGGCCACAAGAAGGACATTGTTTACAAAGAAGTTTTCATAATTTACCAAATTAAGATGTCGTATTATATATTTTGCATGGAGTTTTTAAGGATAAGTAGTCAAAGACTATTTCGGTAAAAAAATAGATGTTGCTAAAACAATAAGAACGGTAACTCTATAATTCTACTATATCTCTGAATGTTAGTATACAACTGACATAGTTAAATAGCAAATGCCACAACGCTTTCGTTGCTTTTTTTTATAGGAACTTATGATTAATCTGTCTTCATCTAAATCAACCTCCGAAATTTTGGTTGCTTCCATTTTTAGCATAGTTTGACTTTTTGTTAAATTTAATAGTTTTCTATTACCAGACCGTGGTAATGTATAAAATAACGTTTCTGCGGTGCCATAAAATATATACATTCTATGTAATAGAATGAGAGATATTGGGTGATGTTTATAAAGAGCAAATACTCTTAAGTATAAATAGTCAAGGTATAATTATGTTGTAAGAGATCTACCATTTTCTCTCAACGCACTAAATATATACGCCCTCCTATTCGCTATATTGTTCCCCTTTGTCTTTGGCACAATACTTAAGGAATACTATTAAAAATGAATAAAGGACATTGGTGGGGTTGGTGATAGGAGAGAGGAATGAATTATTATGAGTTAAATAAGGAGTCATGGGCCAAAAACATTAAGGAAAATAATAAAATAAAAGTAAAAGAGTTGTGTGGGGCTTGGTGATAGGAGAGAGGGATGAATAAAATAAGAGTAAAAGTTACCAAAAAAGAAAAGGGGAACATTACTTGAATAATCCGTTTCGGGAAAGAGGGAATATTATAGCGAATTGGAGGGAGTATAATTATGATACCTGCTATTTTTTGTAGCATCATTCGGTTTTACGTAGTTGTAAAATAATTTGTAAAACTCATAAAGATATGTCTCCGTTATTAAGGATTCATATTGATGAGCTCCACCATGTTTATAGAGAAAGCGTTTTGTATTTAATTTAAAACCGATTGTGCCTGTAAAAATTAAAAAGCTAGCGACATGCTATAACTATGTCACTTGATGTTATACTAATCGTTGGCAAAACGTTTATGCTAAAATCACTAATAATTCATCTGTTATCATCTATACCAATCACGAATTTTGTTTCCATCAATGACAACATAGTAGGACTTTTTTTATCAACTTAAGAATATATTTTTACAGATAATTCTAATTGGAGTCCCGTGCATCGCACGGGCTTTCCAACTAGTCTGTCAAATATTTATCACTATCCCAATTTTTTATAAAGTATTGCTTAAAAGTAGTTCGTAAAATATGGACTCTTTGTAATCGCTCGAAAAAAGCTTCCTTTAATAATATAGATTTTATTAATATAGATAGATAGATATTGATTCCAAACTCAAATAAGTCAATAATCATGGTCACTCTGAACCGTAAAACACAATATGGAACATAGGCCCCATAACTCAATACCAGTAACCAATCTCAATCTCAATATCAATATCGTCAAATATTTCTTTAAAGGAACTGCTCAACACTTAAAGTATAATTTTAAGCTACTCACCCAGTAACCAATCTCAATCTCAGTAATGTTAAACTTCCTTCATTTTTGTGGGTTGATGCTCTTAAAGCGGCAGCGTATATATTAAATCGGGTTCCTTCTAAGGCTGTGTCTAAGTCACCTTTTGAGTTATTTAAAGGATGGAAACCGAGTTTGAGACATATACGCATTTGGGGATGCCCTTCGGAGGTGAGAGTGTATAATCCACAAGAAAAGAAACTTGATCCAAGGACTATTAGTGGGTATTTCATTGGATATGCCGAAAAGTCTAAGGGTTATAGGTTTTATTGTCCATCTCATAGTACAAGGATTGTGGAATCAAGAAATGCTAAATTTCATGAGAATGACTTGATCAGTGGGAGTGACCTAATTCAGGACATTGTCCTGGAGAGGGATCATCATGAAGTTTCACCTTCTGATTCAAGTGGCAGATTGGTTGTCATTCACACTCCTCAAGTTTAATTGAGTGTTACACAACCAGTGATAGAAATTCCACAAAATATCGATCAAAATATGGTAGATCATAATGAGGAAAAGGTTCACCATGAGGATGAACAACTTCTATTAAGAATATCTATTCGTGAAAGGAGATCGGCTATTCCTGATGATTATGAAGTATATCTACAATTATTGGATTATAATGTTGGAGCTGATAATGATCCTATGTCGTTTTCACAAGCCGTAAGTTCTACAGATTCTAACTTATGGATGAATGCTATGAAAGATGAGATGAATTCTATGGCATCTAATGGAGTTTGGGATCTCGTTGTATTGCCTGATGGTGTAAAACCTATTGGGTGCAAGTGGGTCTATAAGACTAAAAGAGATTCACTTGGCAACATCGAGAGACATAAGGCAAGACTCGTTGCTAAAGGATTCACTCAAAGGGAAGGAATTGACTACACGGAGACCTTTTCTCCTGTATCAAAGAAAGATTCCTTTCGAATTGTCATGGCATTAGTAGCTCATTTTGATTACGAGTTACATCAGATGGATGTGAAAACAACATTTCTCAATGGTGATTTAGAGGAAGAGGTTTATATGAAACAACCTGAAGGATTCTTCTCTAAAAATGGTGAGCATTTGTTTTGTAAGCTAAATAAATCCATATAAGGTTTAAAACAAGCTTCCCGCCAATGGTATAAGAAATTCCATGAAGTTATTTTTTCATTCGGTTTCGAAGAAAATATAATGGATCAATATATATATCTTAAGGTCAGTGGGAGTAAAGTTTGTTTTCTAGTGTTGTATGTGGATGATATTATGCTAGCAACCAATGATAAAGGGTTGCTACATGAGGTGAAACAATTCCTTTCAAGTAATTTTGATATGAAGGATATGTGTAATACTCCGTATTTATGAGTCTTCGGGTACTCTATCGAGTAGGCCTTACTCTGTCGAGTAAGGGTAAGTTGCGTTTTAAAATAGTTTCTGACCTGTTGGGTACTCGATCGAGTAACTAGGATACTCGATCGAGTAAGGGGGTACTCGATCGAGTACCTTAGGTACTCGATCGAGTAGCCGGTTCTGAGGAGTTTTTCTCGGGTTTTGTTAATTATGCGATTAAGATATATAACCTTTTCCGTCATCATTCTAAACACTTTTGCAAAACCTAATTTACTGTCAAAGAGAGAAAGCAAGTACGTTCATCATCTTAATCGCATTGTTAGCAAATCCCGGAGTTTGGAAGGTCGGTTTTTGACACGTCTGTCGCGTACCTGTCAAAAATAACCAACTGGCTCTAACTAATATAGCTAGGGAAGTCGGGTCGAATCCACAGAGAGGTAGGAATTTGTCTGCTAGAACTAGGTTCGTCTAAGTAACCAATTTTGGGGGTTATAAAATGTGATCTCTAACTAAGAGAATAAGGAAAGAGAAATAAAGGGAAGGAGTTTAACAGATAAAGGAGAATAGCTAAGACAACGGTTCACCATAATCATCCTATTTAGTAATCTAGATCCCAGTCAATGCGATACTAAGGGGTAGCGAATGTCACCTTTCGGTCCTTAATTCACCCTAAAGTGTAAACAGTTTAACTTTCGCCCTCGCTGCAATACTCTATTGTTCGCTACTAGTCTGCCCCTTCCAACCTTTCGGTCCAGGTCAAGGTCCACTAGGAATAAAGGTCTAATTGCGTCGACTCAATTAGGCAATTACAATTATTTGTAGCACTTAAACAACAAAGACGACACTGGAATTAACCTAGTCAACCGATCACTCTCCCTTCAAATCATGGGTCCCCTATAGTCTTAGCATAGGAAATTAGCTACTCATAATCGCCGAATTAACAATTACAATAACTGAACAATTAAATCTAAGCATGATGAATAATCTAATTGACTGAACAATTGTAAAGTAAAGAGGGAAAAAGAATTAAAAGCAATAAATACGACTAAGAAATAAATAGATCGATAATACCGAATCCGAGTAGCAAAGTAGAGAATAGAAATCCAAAGAATAGTGACAGAAGTAGCAGTGGAAATGTACGTAGTGAAGAGACGAGAGTAACGTGATGTTCCCCTCAGTCTTATACTGAAAAATTGTCTTAAACCTAATCTATGGACTGATTACAAAAGCCCATAAAAGATTAGGCGGAAATAAACCAAAAGCACACGAGATCCCCTCAATCGAGCAGAGAGATTACTCGATCGAACTCCAAGTCACTCGATCGAGCTAGAGCAACCTCTCGATCGAGCACTCGCTCATTGAACTTCCTCGATCGACTCCTTAAGCTGGTCGATCGACCAATCTTGAGTGTATAAAGCATTCGATCGAGCGAGAAACCACTCGATCGAGCTACAGGCGCGTCAGGACTTGTAATCCTTCCTTTACTCAAACCTTATGCGTCCTCCATGTGTAAGATTTCTAAGCTCCGGCTCCTTATCTCCCATGAATGCGTACAATTGGGACAATTAAGGCTTGATTTAGCTCCTTCTCGGCCAATTCCTGCAAATCACAATAAACGGACCAAAGTAGAATATTCGGGGGTATTTGTAGCCGGATGCTACATAAAAAGCACGTAAATGCGTGTAAAAAAAAGGTGAAAACCTTATATAAAAGACACGCATCAAATCTCCCCAAACCAAACCTTTGCTTGTCCCCAAGCAAATATGAATGCAACTAAGGGTAAACAATAGAACGGGACCAACGCATCAGCTACAAATCATCCACTAGAACCAATTTAATGCAACAAAATGACAAAGTGGCAAATCGAAAAGTGCAAACGAGTTAAATTAATGTTTCAAGCTTATCAACCAGTTGACCTTGCAAGATTCAAAAATGTCGGACTCTCACGGGTCGCTCGTCACTCAAAATCAGGTACAAGGTGAGTATAAACGTGAAAGATAGGAAAGAATCGGACACTCACCTAACTCGACCTATAAGAACATGCATGCAGTTAACATGAATAAAGTCTCTACAACCGTACATATGCATTCCAACCATACTAATGACCAAGACACGTGCCGAGGACTTACATTTGGGTTAGTGAGGTAATGGGTAAGAAGGGGCTAAAATGAATTTGGATATGTGGGGTTAAAAGCTAGGCTAGCAACAACGGATCCAAATATAGACTGCATCCCAACTTCGTACTCATAACAGCAAGATGAAACGGTGCAAAATTATGCACTAAACTCACAAAACCAAAAGCCGTCAACTCCCCATAAGATATAAATAAGGCATGGGAGTGTGAAACATTGTGCAATTCTCATTTTCTTTCTTCATTGTTTTTTTTTTTCTTTTTGAATTTTTCTGTCTCTTTTTTTTTTCTTTCTTTTCTTTTCCGCACTTTTCGTTTTTTCGTTCCATTTTTTCACAATTCAGCACATTTTTTCTTTCTTTCCCCTCAATTCTTCCACCATCTTCTGAAGTCAGATGAAATAACCATATTGCAATAACACACTCCAAGAACTACTCGTTACTAGCTCAGCTAGGGTAGGAAATATTATAGAAAGTAGTTGATAGGATAAAAAGGCAATTTGGCTATGTGAGGCTCATGGGTAGAATGAAATAAGGGGAACTGCCTCTCCTAACACGTGTCACCATCCACAGACCGAATGCATACAGGTATTAAGAAGACTAGACTCATGCTTATGCAAATTGATGTTACATGTCTTAAAGAGAGTACTACTCACATCCTAAATGAAACCGGTCATGAATGTCACCAGTTTAAAAAAGCTCTAACCTCAGAATGTAATGTAGCTTGCCGACATAAAGAATCAAGTCTATTCGTTCAGATAAGAGAGAAACAGAAACTCGTAGATTATGCACATAATCATGCCGCTAAATGTCAAGAATATGCCAGGCTCGAGTAAGGATTCAAGGTAGCGTCAATGTTCAAACGTTCCGACTCAATTTTAAACATGAAAATTTTGAAAATTTTTTTTATTTTATTATGATTTTTATATGAATTTTTTTTTGAATTAATTAAAACAACAATGCATGCGGAAATAAATAAACGTGTAAGCAAAAATGCAAGAAACATGCAGACACAGATATGGATGCATACCTCCCCAAACCAAACCGTACAATGCCCTCATTGTACCAAAAATAGGGAAAGAAATGCAAACTGAAAAGAAAAGGAAAAGTGGAGTCGGAAAACTTACAAAACGTCATATAGCGGGACCTCCCCAAACCGACCATGAACATGGGAGGTCAAAGAAAGTCAAACAGTGGCTTTGTAGACGTAAAACAGCGGCTGGAGGTCATAACTACTCGATCGAGCGCCTGGAACAGCTCGATCGAGTGAGCCAGTGTATTGGAAGGGCTCGATCGACTGACGACCCACTCGTTCGAGTGAGCACGGGTAGGGATCTGGTCGATCGAGGACATCATCCCTCGATCGAGTAGCAGCCGCATCAGAAAGTGCTCGATCGAACACAAAAATCCTTCGATCGAGTACCTTAACCTGCAAAGGACGCATAAAAGCAAGGAAGGCACAAAAATTGTTCATAAAGCAGCGTCTAATGTTTAACGTAAAACGAAAGGAAAACAAATAGTTCAACAAAAGTACAAATAAAACTGTCCGGGCTGCCTCCCGGAGAGCGCTGGTTTAAGAGGTCCCGCACGACCTTTCTGGTATCAAGTAACTGGCGCGTCGAGCTCGTCGAAGCGTAGGACTTCAACGCGGTTATCCGCTTCACTCGCCTCATGGTAATGCTTCACGTATTGGCCATTCACCTTGAATCTATGACCCTCGGAATCTTCAAGCTCCACGGATCAAATTTAGTGACAAACATCACCGTATATGGACCACTCCACCTGGACTTCAGCTTGCCAGGGAATAATCTCAAACGGGCATTAAACAGCAACACCTTCTGCCCCACATGAAACTCCCGAGGTAGGATTCTCTTGTCATGCCATCTCTTCGTCTTTTCCTTGTAAATGCGCGAGCTGTCATAGGCATTGAGCCTAAACTCTTCCAATTCATCTAGCTGCAAAAGACGATTCTGACCACACAGTTTAGGATCATAATTAAGCTCACGAATTGCCCACCAGGCCTTACATTCCATTTCAGCAACAGTAAGTGACACGATTTCCCATAAACTAACCTATAAGGTGATGCACCAATTGGTGTCTTAAAAGCAGTTCTATAAGCCCATAATGTGTCATCTAGCTTAAGACTCCAGTCTTTCCGTGATTTAGAAACTACTTTAGACAGGATCTCTTTCAGCTCACGATTAGAGACCTCTACCTGACCACTAGTTTGGGGATGATACCCCAAACCACGCCGGTGTTGGACACCAACTCTAGACAGTATGGAAGTGAGATTCTTTTCCTTAAAATGCATCCCCCCATCACTAATGACGACCCTAGGGACACCAAAATGGGGGAATATGATCTTCTTGAACATTTTTATCACGGTCTTACCGTCACAATGAGGCGAAGCAATTGCCTCAACCCATTTTGACACATAGTCTACAGCTACTAAGATGTACTGTTACCTTTACTTTGGACGGAACGGTCCTGGAAATCGATGCCCCGGACATCGAAAACCTCAACTTCTAAGATGCCATTTTGTGGCATCTCATGTCTCTTCGAAATGTTCCCGATCGTTGGCAAGCATCACAAGTCTGAAACAAAAGACTTGGCGTCGGAAACAAAGAAGGCCAAGAAAACCAGGATGAAGTACCTTAGCCACGGTGCGCGATGGACCGTGGTGACCACCATATGAAGAGGAGTGACAGCCTTCCAGGACTATTTTGGTCTCCCACTGCGGAATACACCGTCCAGAGAGACCGTCTGCACATTCCTTAAACAAGTAAGGATCATCCCGAAACGCTTAGCGTTATACGAAACGCTTCTTTTGCGATGAGAAAGGTCAAAGCACTTGCCACGACAACGAAGTTAGCTATATCTGCATACCAAGGTTCTTGGTCAACAATAGACGATATAACAAAGAATTAAAGTATCATCGGAAAAGAATCATCAATAGGTAGAGAATCTTCCCCTTCTTGTCGCATCAATCGCGACAAGTGATCAGCTACAACGTTCTCAGCTCCTTTCTTGTCCTTAATCTGCAAATTAAACTCCTGAAGGAGGAGTATCCATCTCGAGTAGCGCGGTTTAGCCTCCTTCTTAGCAAGGAGATGCCTCAAAGCTGCATGGTCGGTAAAAATGTGACTTCGACCCAACTAAATAAGTACGAAACTTCTAAGGCATAAACTACGACTAACGGCTCCTTCTCGATGGTAGTGTACTTCACTTGAGCCTCATCCAGAGTTCGGCTCGCATAGTAAATAGCATTCAAGGCTTTGTCTTTCCTCTGGCCTAGCACCGCTCCTAGTGCATAGTCACTCGCGTCGCACATGATCTCGAACGGCAAGTCCCAGGTTGGGAGGTCAGTATGATCGGCGCGAGACTAAGGCCCGCTTTAACCTTTGTTAAAAGCGAAAAGACAAGCGTCGATAAACACAAAAGGGGCATCTTTAAGCAACAAATGTGTAAGTGGTTTAGCAATTTTGGAGAAATCCTTGATAAACCGTGATAAAAGCCAGCGTGACCAAGGAAGCTCCTCACCCCCTTAACATTAACAGGAGGTGGTAATTGTTGAATCACTTCCACTTTTGCTTTATCAACTTCTATTCCCCTATCGAAACTAAGTGCCCTAAGACAACTCCCTCGTTGACCATAAAGTGGCACTTCCCCCGATTCAAAGACAAGATTAACCTCAATACAAATGTTGCAACACTTTTTCAAGGTTAGACAGACAATCAGAAAAATCACTTCCATATACACTAAAGTCATCCATAAAAACTTCCATGATAGACTCAATATACTCTGAAATATCCCCATCATACACCTTTGGAAGGTGGCGGGGGCATTACACAAACCAAAAGGCATTCTCGCGATACGCAAAAACGCCCTTAGGACAAGTAAATGTAGTCTTGGCCTCGATCATCTCAGGTGGATAGGGATCCGAAAGAACCACGAGTACCCGTCTAAATAGGAGAAAAATTTATGAGAAGCTAACCTTTCTACCATTTGATCAATAAAAGGAAGGGGAAAGTGATCTTTCTTGGTGGCGGCATTCACTGTCGTAGTCTATGCACATCCGCCAACCAGTAACTACTCGGGTAGGTATTAATTCATTCTTCTCATTCTTAACTACGCTTGTCCCTCCTTTCTTCGGGACTACCCGTCTTCGGGCTTACCCATCTAGAATTACCTACAGAATAAATAATACCTGCATCCAGCAGCTTCATTACCTCGGCCATCACAACATCCTCGCATCTTCCTGGTTCACCGACGCCGACCCTGTCTCATGCAAGGTTTGTGATCCTCCTCCACTCTATCCTGTGCGTGCATACAAATATCGGACTAATCCCCGTGATATCATCCAGATGAATAGCCCATTGCTTTCTGTTTTTCTTAAGTCTGACTAACAAAGAAGTCACCGATCATCACTAAGCTTAGCACTAACAATGACCGGATATCTTTGCTCTGTATCGTCAAGAAAAGCATATTTAAGATGAGATGGGAGAGGCTTACGTTCCGGTACCTTTACCTCAATGGAGCAAAGAGTGCTGATCATTTGTTCCACCTGCTCTCCCTCATGCTCATCTAAATCATCAACAAGCAAATCCAACGCAGCGTCATCGTCCTCGGGCTATCTCGCACACTCATCAAAAAGCATGAGAGCTTCCAATGGGTCCTTCATAAAAGAACCCGACCAAAAGTCATAAATAGACTCATCAATGATATCGACCGAATAGCATGTGTCCTCTATCATTGGGTGGGCTAAAGTACTGGGCAAACCGAATGTGATAGCGTCATCCCCTCTCGCAAGAGTCGACGCCCTTGTCGACATCAATAACGGCCCCAAATTGTACAAAGGAACGGTCTTCCTAAAATAATTTGGGTCCGGGTGTCCTCGGCTATATCCAAAACAATGAAATCTCCTGGGATGTAAAGCTTGCCTATTTTCACAGGCACATCCTCCAAGACACCTAAAGGTCTCCTAACGGATCTATCGGCCATCTGTAGGGTAATGTTAGTCACCTTGAAGTGACTCATCTTCAATTTCTTGCAAAAGAAGAGGCATGACACCGACACTGCACCTAAATCGCAGAGGGCATTATCAATAACCATATTACCTATGACACAAGTAATAGAAAAGTCTGCCCGGTCTTTCATTTTTGGAGGGGCCTTATTTAACAAATAGGTTACTAGACTCTTCCATAAATGAAATCGTCTCAAATTCACTCAAATTTCTCTTACGCGTCACAATATCTTTCATAAACTTAGCGTAAGTGGGTACCGAGTAACAAGTTCGAAAAAGGGACAGTTACACAAGGTTCTTCACGATGTCCACAAACTTACCATATCATTTGCTCGATCCTTGCGTCCTTCGGGACGACTCGGGAAGGGTACCCTGGTAGCGATGAGCGGTCCCGCAACCTTTTCTTTACCCTTATCAATGCGTGACATCTCCACAAAGCGGGGAAGATGACACGGTGGCGGTATTGGATAGTAAATTAGGATTCCCGCCACTTACAGCACTGGGTCGAGTACTTTTACTGGTCGATCGACCAGTTTCTTCTTCAATTTCATTCGATCGACCCGTCTTGACACTCGATCGAGTGCTTCCTTCGGCATAGTCACTCGATCGACCAACTAGGAGTTCTGTACTTCTCGATCGACCGCCATTGTCACTCGATCGAGTGACTGGATGATTAGAACTACTCGATCGAGTAGATGAGTTGCTCGATCGAGTGGTTACTTTGCACGCAGCAAGTATTTCCTGCAAGAACTCGTCTAGATCATCATCTGAGTCATCATTAGCTGCCAAAACCTCGGCTTCTTCATGAGGAGGGTCACTTTGAAAGTTCATTGCACTGGCTGGATCGCAAATTGGGAGAAACTTGGCTTGATCCGTCGCGTGTGTCAACTGCGCGACTTGCTCTTTCAACTCCGATATAACCGTATCAGACTTCTGTGACATACTCATCATAATGGATTTCAACTCGGCAATTTCTGCTCTTGCAGAGGGAGAGACCGGTTGTGGTACGGGCGTAGAAGGGGTAGAAACGCTCTTTATCTCGTCATATAGCTGGGAGAAAGGAACTCCCTGCTTGAACTTCTTATATGCAAGGGCACGCTCTACACCTGCCGTGCATTCGTAAAGGTCATGCCCTTCCTCGCCGCATCTACCACATGGCTCTGTATGCTCTGTAATCGTAGGCATCTTGGCAAATATGCTAATAACCTGCAAAACTAATCAAAGCTTCGCAGAAAATGAGATCAGCCTCAAGGAATGAATTCCTTGAGACGAGAGACAAACTTAATTAAAGCAACAAATATGCGCCACCTCCCCGAACGGCGCCAAAATTTGACACGTCCTCGTCGCGCACTGTCAAAAATAACCAACCGGCTCTAACTAATATAGCTAGGGAAGTCGGGTCGAATCCACAGAGAGGTAGGAATTTGTCTGCTAGAACTAGGTTCGTCTAAGTAACCAATTTTGGGGGTTATAAAATGTGATCTCTAACTAAGAGAATAAGGAAAGAGAAATAAAGGGAAGGAGTTTAACAGATAAAGGAGAATAGCTAAGACAACGGTTCACCATAATCATCCGGTCGAGTAATCTAGATCCCAGTCAATGCGAAAGATCTAAGGGGTAGCGAAGGTCACCTTTCGGTCCTTAATTCACCCTAAAGTGTAAACAGTTTAACTTTCGCCCTCATTGCAATACTCTATTGTTCGCTACTAGTCTGCCCCTTCCAACCTTTCGGTCCAGGTCAAGGTCCACTAGGAATAAAGGTCTAATTGCGTCGACTCAATTAGGCAATTACAATTATTTGTAGCACTTAAACAACAAAGACGACACTGGAATTAACCTAGTCAACCGATCACTCTCCCTTCAAATCATGGGTCCCCTATAGTCTTAGCATAGGAAATTAGCTACTCATAATCGCCGAATTAACAATTACAATAACTGAACAATTAAATCTAAGCATGATGAATAATCTAATTGACTGAACAATTGTAAAGTAAAGAGGGAAAAAGAATTAAAAGCAATAAATACGACTAAGAAATAAATAGATCGATAATACCGAATCCGAGTAGCAAAGTAGAGAATAGAAATCCAAAGAATAGTGACAGAAGTAGCAGTGGAAATGTACGTAGTGAAGAGACGAGAGTAACGTGATGTTCCCCTCAGTCTTATACTGAAAAATTGTCTTAAACCTAATCTATGGACTGATTACAAAAGCCCATAAAAGATTAGGCGGAAATAAACCAAAAGCACACGAGATCCCCTCAATCGAGCAGAGAGATTACTCGATCGAACTCCAAGTCACTCGATCGAGCTAGAGCAACCTCTCGATCGAGCACTGCTCGCTGAACTTCCTCGATCGACTCCTTAAGCTGGTCGATCGACCAATCTTGAGTGTATAAAGCATTCGATCGAGCAGTAAACCACTCGATCGAGCTACATAGGCGCGTCAGGACTTGTAATCCTTCCTTTACTCAGCTCATGCGTCCTCCATGTGTAAGATTTCTAAGCTCCGGCTCCTTATCTCCCATGAATGCGTACAATTGGGACAATTAAGGCTTGATTTAGCTCCTTCTCGGCCAATTCCTGCAAATCACAATAAACGGACCAAAGTAGAATATTCGGGGGTATTTGTAGCCAGATGCTACATAAAAAGCACAGAAATGCGTGTAAAAAAAAGGTGAAAACCTTATATAAAAGACACGCATCAGTTTTCATCGTTTGTTATACCGTTGAGATCCTTGCGTCAAGGGTAAGATCTATGTACCCTTTTGTTGTCTTTCCTTTGATTTGGTTAAACCCTAATATAGGGATTTTGGGGTTTTTGAGTAGTTTGTGATTTGGTAGCATTTGTATGTTGTATGATAGGAGGAGGTTTCGTAGAAGAAGCTTTTTGATACAGCTGTAGAGACCGTCTGATAGTTGTGCTTTCCAGGTAGGATTTCCTACTCAGTATTAGTCCCATAATGGGATGATTGTTGATGTGTTGAGATTGATTGTTTGATATAGTAATTGTGTTGTGACGGCTGTGATTGTGATTGTTTGTCTATGGCTCTCGAGATGCGTTCTCGGCTGAGTGGAGTCACTTGCGGGAGTGGCTTCACGCCCTAGTTTCGCCCTTCGTGGAACCCGCCACGGAAGGGGATGTGCACATTAATGGACAGGGTTATCGCTCGGTATGATGAGCGGGGCTTAGGTGGGAACGGCTGCGGTCCCCCACTGGCAGGGCTGGTCCAGTGGACAGTCGATGATTGAGATTGTGGTGATTGGAGTGATTGTGTGTGTGTGACGGTTAAGCTGTCTGTTTATCTTATTGTTGATATATATATAAGTTGTGTGATTAGTACTGACCCCGTTGTTGTTTTGTAAAACCTGCGGTGATCCATTCGGGGATGGTGAGCAGTAATTGAGCAGGTTTGAGTTGAGTACTGGGATAGCTGGGATGTGCCACCGTCTGATGATAGAAGTCTTCCGCTGTAGTCTTATAGTTTTATGACAGTTCAGTATTTCAGTAGACAGTTGGTTTTAAAGAACTTGTACCCGTATTTTGGGATTTGGTTTCAGTTGTACTTTTCACTAAAGCTATATTATTTAAGTTGTTTCGTTATTGTCTTATGAGTATCATGCCTCGGGCAACCGAGATGGTAGCATCCTTATACCTGAGTGGTCCTGGTAAGGCACTTGGAGTATGGGGGTGTTACAAATGGTATCAGAGCGACGATCCTGAAACCTGTAACCAATGAATCTAATGAACATAGGGAGTCAATTAAAATGAACCCGGGGTAAAGGTTGTAGGAGCTAATGCAAAGGCTTGGGAGACGTCCTGAAGTCGCGAACTCACCCTACAATTATGAACCGGTCACATGGGGGGGGTGTATGTCAAGGTCGTATGTGTTGTTTGGTTAACTTGTGTGTAAATGTGATGAAGTGTGTGTAACTGTTGGATGCTTGAAATAGAAAGTTGAGAATGTGAAAGAAAGGTTGATGATATATGTAGAACGATTGTTGAAATGATAACATGATGGATGTTTACAATGTGGCGTTTAATAACATGATATAATGATTTCGTAGATCGTATGAAAAGATGCGTAGCATTAAATGCTGAGTTATGATATAACGATGGTTTTATAAAGTTTTTAGCATGTTAGAATATGATATAGCATGCGGGTAGCGTTTTCGAGTTAGCATGACTCGATCGAGTGGGACTGACTTGATCGGGTGGGTTTTTGACGAATTTGAGTCCAGAATCGTGTTTTTGGGCACTCGATCGAGTACCTCGGGCACTCGATCGAGTAGGGGGTCACTCGATCTAGCTACTCGGTCGAGTATGTTAGAGATCAGAAGGTTTGTTTGGGGTCTGATGTTGGGGCACTCGATCGAGTATGCAGGGCACTCGATCGAGTAGCCCGTTACTCGATCGAGTAGGTTTGGGAACTCGATCGAGTAGGGTCTGGGCAGCTTGTTCTCGTGTTTTGAGGTTTTAGCGCGTATGTTTATATCCACCCCTTTTCTGATATAGTTTCAAGATGCCGCCCAAGAAGACTGCGTTGTATGCGAGAGCTGAGCTTATGAACATAGATGACATTGTTAAGATGTTGGAGCATCAGGATGCTCTTACTGAGGCTTTAAAGACTGTGGGGAAAGATAAGGATAAGGATAAGGAGAAAGAGAAAGAGGTTGATCACTCTAAAATCAGCCTCTATATAGCAAGGTTTAACCCGAAAGAGTACAAGGGGGTTGGGGAGCCTAACCTTCTTGATAGCTGGCTTAGGAAGATGGAGAACATATTAGATTTGGTTCACTGTCCTGATGAGATGAGAGTGGAGCAGGCTGCGTTCTATCTGAGGGAGGCAGCTGACAAGTGGTGGGATACGGTGAAAGTGAGTGCTAAGAAGTTGTATGTGAACCAAGGTTTACCTGATATACCTTGGGAAGAGTTTCGTAGGGCTATGAGGAAGGAATTTGTACCGGAGCATGTGAGGAGTAAGTTGAGAGAAGAGTTTGACAGTTTTAAGATGACCGCTGATATGTCTGTGTCCGAGTACTACAGGCAGTTCAATGAGAAGTCTAGGTATGCTGAGGATATGGGTTTGAGTGAGGAGAATCTGGCGCTGAGGTTTGAGAGGGGGTTGACCTCTAAGATTATGGATAAGTTACCCGTGGGAGTCCTTACTGATGTTAAGGAAGCTTATGAGAGGGCTGGGAGAGCTGAGAGGTTGGTGGAGATGGCTCAGGAGAGGTTAGGTGGTGAGAAAAGGAAGTCTGAGAGCGAGGGTGGTGGCCAATCTAGTCACAAGAAAGGCAACCACATCAGTCTAGAGGGTTTTCTTCTGGGTCAGGGTTCAGTGCTGGGGCTTCCTTTGGGTGTGGCCGTGGAGGTGGTAGTAGTAGTAGTTGGGGAACGACCTGCTTTAGTTGTGGTGGTGTAGGCCACAAGAGACATGAGTGCACAAGTGCACCGGGAACTTTCCAGAGACCTGCACAGACCAATGCAAGCAATAGACCAACTGGGTCGTGGTCAAACCGGGGAAGTCAGAGCTACCAGAGTGGAGGCAACCGCAACGGCGGTAATTCTTATCAGAAACCACCAGCGAACAACAACAACAATCAAGGGTCGGGTGCTAAGCCGACCACATCACCAAGATCGATCTTGTCCAGGAGGTGGACAGAAGACCAGTGGAAAGTTATTCATGATGGAGAAGAAAGCAGCTGAAGATGATGCACACGTTATCACGGGTACTTTTCTTGTTAATGGTATTCATACCTTTGTTTTGTTTGATTCGGGGGCTTCTCAGTCGTTTGTGTCTTCGAGTCATGTTAAACGGTTGGGTTTGAGGGTGTATGAGTCTGTTAATGAGAAACTTTTTATACCTTCGGGTGAGTCTGTATCTTGTGGGAGGTTATATAGGGATGTACCTATGATAGTTGGGCAAGTTGATTACCATGTAGACTTGCTAGAGTTTCCTTTTGACGGTTTTGAGATGATAGTTGGGATGGATTGGATGGGAAAGTATAAAGCTAAGATAGACTGTCATCAAAATAAAGTGTATTTAAGAGGTCCTAAGGGCGTTAGTGTGTCTTATCGTGGGTTTCTAGTCAAACCCAAAGTTAAGTTGATTGCAGCTGTTACCTTAAAGTCATATCTGAGGAAGGGATGTCCTTTGATATTGTGCCATGTGAGAGATGACCGGATAGAGGGTCCGACGGTTGATCAGATACCAGTGGTGGGAGAGTTTGAGGATGTGTTTCCGGAAGAGATTCCGGGGTTGCCGCCGAGAAGAGAGATAGATTTCACAGTTGAGTTGAAACCAGGGACGGGGCCAATCTCTAAGGCACCGTACCGTATGGGTTCTAAGGAGATGGAGGAGCTTAGGAAGCAGTTGGATGATCTGATAGAGAGGGGATACATTAGACCTAGTGTATTGCCGTGGGGAGCACCAGTTCTTTTTGTGAAGAAGAAAGATGGGAGTTTGAGGTTGTGCATAGACTATAGAGAGTTTAACCGAGTGACGGTGAAGAACAAGTATCCTTTGCCAAGGATAGATGACTTGTTTGATCAGTTGAGTGGTGCATCAGTCTTTTCTAAGATTGATTTGAGGTCGGGGTACCATCAGGTGAAGATTAAAGAGGTGGACATACCAAAGACAGCTTTCACGTCGAGGTATGGCCATTATGAGTATGTGGTGATGCCGTTTGGGTTGTCTAATGCACCGGCAGTGTTTATGGATTTGATGAATAGGATCTTTAGACAGTTTTTGGATAAGTTTGTAGTGGTGTTTATCGATGATATCTTAGTCTACTCCAAGACTAAGGAGGAGCATGAGGAGCATCTGAGGGTTGTGTTGCAGACTTTGAGGGAGCATGAGCTATATGCTAAGCTATCCAAGTGTGAGTTCTGGTTAGAGAAAGTTGCTTTTCTGGGGCATGTGATCTCTAAAGATGGAGTAGCTGTGGATCCGGCAAAGATTGAAGCAGTGACAAAGTGGGAAGCACCAAAGAATGTTGCTGAGATCAAAAGTTTCTTGGGTTTAGCTGGATACTACAGACAGTTCGTGAAAGATTTCTCCAAGATAGTTAGACCTATGACAGCGTTGATGAGGAAAGAGAACAGGTTTCGTTGGGATGAGATTTGTGAGACAGCGTTCCAAACATTAAAGGAGCGTTTGACCACAGCTCCTATCTTAGCTTTACCTGAGGGGATTGAGAACTTTGAGGTTTATACGGATGCCTCAAATAATGGGTTGGGATGTGTGTTGATGCAGAACGGTAAGGTGATTGCCTATGCTTCTAGGCAATTGAAGCCTTATGAGGAGAACTACCCTACTCATGATCTGGAGTTGGGTGCAGTGGTGTTTGCTCTCAAGATTTGGAGACATTACCTTTATGGAGCAATCTTTAAGGTATTTTCTGATCACAAGAGTCTCAAGTACATCTTCACTCAAAAGGAGTTGAACATGAGACAGAGGAGGTGGATGGAGTTGATTGGCGACTATGACATGGAAATTATCTACCATGAAGGGAAGGCCAATGTGGTTGCTGATGCTTTGAGTAGGAAGAGTGTACATTCTTTGTGTACAGCTCTATCTTTGATGAGGCTGATAGATGAGGTAGCGAGGTTTGGGATACATATGATGTAGAAAGGAGATGCCATGGGTGATCTGACAGTACAGCTTGAGTTTTATGATGACATTCGCGGTAAGCAGGCGTTGGATCCTAAGATGATTGAGTGGAGAGCTGGAGTAGAGAAAGGGACAGTGTCTCGATTCTCTATTCATACAGATGGTAGTTTGAGGTTTGATGGTAGGTGGTGTGTTCCTAATGATGAGGAGTTGAAAAAGACTATCATGACAGAGGCACATTGCACACCATATTCAGTTCATCCAGGTGGAGACAAATTGTACAAGGATTTGAAGAATACGTTTTGGTGGCCTCGGATGAAGAAAGAGACAGCTGAGTTTGTGGCCCGTTGTTTGACATACCAGAGAGTTAAAAGAGAACAGCGACGACCATAAGGTAAGATTCAGTCTTTGACGGTACCTGAGTGGAAGTGGGAATCCATTTCCATGGATTTTATCGTGGGTTTGCCAAAGAGTCAACAAGGTAACAATATGATATGGGTGATAGTGGATCGACTGACCAAGTCAGCTCACTTTGTTCCAATGAAAGATACATGGACTAAAGCACAATTGGCTATGGCCTATCGAAAGAACGTGCTTAAGTTACATGGAGTCCCTAAGGACATAGTGTCTGACAGAGATGCGAGATTTATATCAAGGTTTTGGAAAGAGTTGCAGGAATCGTTGGGAACAACTTTGAAGATGAGTACAAAGATTTCATCCTGCGACAGACAGACGGCGATCGAGAGAACAATCAAAACACTTGAGGATATGCTACGAGCTTATGTGATGGATTTTGGTGGTAGCTGGGAACAGAGGTTGGACTTGATAGAGTTTTCTTACAACAACAGCTATCACACTAGTATTGGTATGGCACCGTTTGAGGCTTTGTATGGGAGGAGATGTAGGAGTCCAATTTGTTGGGACGATAGTGCTGAGGCAGTGGTTTTAGGACCAGAGATGGTGCATGAGATGGTGGAACAGATTAAGATGATCAGGGAACGGATGAGAGCAGCTCAGGATAGGCAAAAGAGTTATGCAGATCTACATCGCCGAGATATAGAGTTTCAGGTTGGGGACAAGGTTCTTTTGAAAGTGTCTCCTATGCGTGGGGTTATGAGATTTGGGAAGAAAGGCAAGCTAAGTCAGAAGTTTATAGGGCCTTATGAGATCTTAGAGCGAGTTGGGGAAGTTGCATATCGTCTGGCTTTACCAGTTGCGCTAGAGAGAGTGCATAATGTGTTTCATGTATCGCAACTGCGGAAGTATGTGAGTGATCCGTCACATGTGTTAGAGGCAGAGAACTTAGAGCTAGATGAGTCCTTATCATATCTTGAGGTGCCTAAGCAGATTCTTGACCGAAAGGTTAGGAAGACTAGGAGTGGTGAGACAGTTTTGCTTAAGATCCTTTGGTCTAACCACGAGACTGAGGAAGCTACATGGGAGCCAGAGGAAGCTATGAAAAAGCGTTACCCTTTTCTTTTTGATCAGGTATGTATGGTTACGGGGACATAACCTTGTTTCTTTTAGGGGAGTAGGAGATGATCGCGAAGAGTTTTTAAGAGTTTTATACCCTTTTTGTATGTTGCGTCGGTATGTTTGTCGGGATGAGTTGGGTTAGTAACATGTTTTATGTTGAGTTTTGTTTTGGTTGTTGAGTCGGAAGTGTTGTAGGAGTACCTTTGTTTAGTAGTGGTTTGAACTTCGGGGACGAAGTTCTTTTTAAGGAGGGAAGACTGTAATACTCCGTATTTATGAGTCTTCGGGTACTCTATCGAGTAGGCCTTACTCTGTCGAGTAAGGGTAAGTTGCGTTTTAAAATAGTTTCTGACCCTGTTGGGTACTCGATCGAGTAACTAGGATACTCGATCGAGTAAGGGGGGTACTCGATCGAGTACCTTAGGTACTCGATCGAGTAGCCGGTTTACGGGGAGTTTTTCTCGGGTTTTGTTAATTATGCGATTAAGATATATAACCTTTTCCGTCATCATTCTAAACACTTTTGCAAAACCTAATTTACTGTCAAAGAGAGAAAGCAAGTACGTTCATCATCTTAATCGCATTGTTAGCAAATCCCGGAGTTTGGAAGGTCGGTTTTCATCGTTTGTTATACCGTTGAGATCCTTACGTCAAGGGTAAGATCTATGTACCCTTTTGTTGTCTTTCCTTTGATTTGGTTAAACCCTAATATAGGGATTTTGGGGTTTTTGAGTAGTTTGTGATTTGGTAGCATTTGTATGTTGTATGATAGGAGGAGGTTTCGTAGAAGAAG
The DNA here is from genome assembly GCF_048544455.1 of Silene latifolia. Lineage (NCBI taxonomy): Eukaryota > Viridiplantae > Streptophyta > Magnoliopsida > Caryophyllales > Caryophyllaceae > Silene > Silene latifolia. Next base: position 105,984,796 of record NC_133532.1, on the reverse strand, counting down.
CTTTTTGATACAGCTGTAGAGACCGTCTGATAGTTGTGCTTTCCTGGTAGGATTTCCTACTCAGTATTAGTCCTATAATGGGATGATTGTTGATGTGTTGAGATTGATTGTTCGATATAGTAATTGTGTTGTGACGGCTGTGATTGTGATTGTTTGTCTATGGCTCTCGAGATGCGTTCTCGGCTGAGTGGAGTCACTTGCGGGAGTGGCTTCACGCCCTAGTTTTGCCCTTCGTGGAACCCGCCACGGAAGGGGATGTGCACATTAATGGACAGGGTTATCGCTCGGTATGATGAGCGGGGCTTAGGTGGGAACGGCTGCGGTCCCCCACTGGCAGGGCTGGTCCAGTGGACAGTCGATGATTGAGATTGTGGTGATTGGAGTGATTGTGTGTGTGTGACGGTTAAGCTGTCTGTTTATCTTATTGTTGATATATATATATATAAGTTGTGTGATTAGTACTGACCCCGTTGTTGTTTTGTAAAACCTGCGGTGATCCATTTGGGGATGGTGAGCAGTAATTGAGCAGGTTTGAGTTGAGTACTGGGATAGCTGGGATGTGCCACCGTCTGACGATAGAAGTCTTCCGCTGTAGTCTTATAGTTTTATGACATTTCAGTATTTCAGTAGACAGTTGGTTTTAAAGAACTTGTACCCGTATTTTAGGATTTGGTTTCAGTTGTACTTTTCACTAAAGCTATATTATTTAAGTTGTTTCGTTATTGTCTTATGAGTATCATGCCTCGGGCAACCGAGATGGTAGCATCCTTATACCTGAGTGGTCCTGGTAAGGCACTTGGAGTATGGGGGTGTTACAATATGGGTGAGACATCTTATGTCATTGGCATTAAGATCCATAGAGATAGATCTCGAGGCATTTTGAGATTGTCTCAAGCGGCCTATATCAATAAAGTACTTGAAAGATTCAGGATGAAAGATTGTTCACCAAGTGTAGTACCAATTGTGAAAGGTGACCGGTTCTGCTTGGACCAGTGCCCCAGGAATGACATTGAAAGAGAACAAATGAAGAATATTCCATATGCTTCAGCTGTTGGTAGCATTATGTATGCTCAGTGTGCAGTACTAGACCCGACATTGCATATGCGGTTGGAGTGTTAGGAAGATATCAGAATAACCCAGGTCTTGATCACTGGAAGGCTGCAAAGAAAGTGTTGAGATACCTTCAAGGTACTAAGGATTACATGCTTATGTTTAGACGGACTGAGAATCTTGAAGTACTAGGTTATTCCGACTCCGACTACGCTGGTTGCATAGATTCACGTAAATCCACATCAGGATATGTGTTTATGCTAGTTGATGGAGCTGTGTCATGGAGGAGTGTGAAGCAAACCTTGACGGCTACTTCTACTATGGAGGCTGAGTTCGTATCTTGTTTTGAGGCTACCTCATATGGTGTTTGGTTAAAAAGTTTCATATCTGGGTTTAGAGTTATTGACTCTATTTGTAGGCCACTGAGAATGTATTGTGATAATTCAGCTGCTGTGTTTATGGCTAAGAATAATAAAAGTGGAAGTCGAAGTAAACATATCGACATAAAGTATCTAGCCATAAAGGAGCGTGTTCAGGAAAAGAAAGTGATCATTGAACACATTAGCACAGAGTTGATGATTGCAGATCCCATGACTAAAGGCATGCCAATTAAGACTTTCAAGGATCATGTAGTGAGAATGGGACTTGGTTCCATTATGTAGTACATTCATTAAGTTTTTGTAAGAAACTTTTATTGAGTTGGATATTTTTTCATTTGGATTTATATGCGCATATTTATTAAAGTTATGTTGAGAAATATCATTTTGTTTGAACCTCGAGTAAACATGGGGTTTACTCATTAAGTTTAATGTGTGTGGTGTAAGTGACTTGATATATTGTGATACATGGAAGATTAATTCTTGCTCTAAGAGAATTCGTCGCCATGATCCATATGTTGTGTCTCTTGTTAAATGGACCAAGTGGGAGAATGTAAGATATTCCATAAAATAAATAAGTATTTTATTAATATTTAATTAAGTTATTTTATGGAAATTAAATTGGTCCATTGTATGGTGGAATTTACCTAGGATTTTGTTTCCACTATTGTCTCCCATAAGTTACCACTCACAATTTAGGAAACTGTCCCGTTGACTCTTTGATGGCAAGAGTCTATATAAGGGGAACATATTTATTCTGATTAAGGTTCACCAAGCCTACCTCATTAAGAAAATACATCATCTAAATTGTGAGGTTGAGGGTTTGGAAACCAAGTCAGATTTGGGGCATAAGAAATTGGGTTATTCATTAAGACGGATCAATTATTTCAAGCAATAGCTGGAGGTAAGTAATCGATCTCTTTTATCGCTTCCGCATTCAGTTTATACATGTTCATTATAAGACTAGAACATGTTAATTTTAGACTATAAAACTTACATATAGAGGATGAAAAAGTTTGGTAGTGGATGAACAAGAGTAGGTAATTTAATAGGGTTTTGTTTACATTTTATAAGAAGCTAAGGCTTAAATTAGGTAACTTGAGAAGACTAGGAAACTTGATTGCCCCATATGCCTAAAATACTCAAAAAAACGTAACACTTTTAATAAGCTTTAAATAAATTCCTAAATTAAATTTAATAATAGAAAATATATTATCTTTAATATAAAAATATGTTAAAAATTATTGAGATGTTACACTCTTTCCCCGTTAAAAAGAACTTCGTCCACAAACACTTTTAAAAGTCAAGCCAAACACACTTTTAAAAAATTGTTTGGCTTGACTTTTAAAATTGTTTGTGGACTTAAAAACAATTTTTTTGCCAAACACATCATTTTTTAAAAGCGAAAATAAAAAAAATCAAAAGAACAAAAAACCATCTTTTTACCCATAAAATAGAAGCAGTAATTTGGTGCTTCTGCTTTTGAACAACACTTTTACAAAATTAAGCTTGAATAACAAAAACTCTTTTTCAACAAGTTACGTCAAACATGCTCTAAGACTCTGTTTGGTAAATCTAGCTGAAAAAGTAGCTGAAACATGAAAAGTTAGCTGATAAGACGGCTGAAAATTAGGAGCTGATTATATAAAAAAAATGTTTAACAAATTAACTGAAAATGTAGCTTATTGTGGTAAAATGATATAGTAATTATATAATATTATAGATTTAAGGAGTAAAATGAAATATTCATTAGAATCAGGTACCTAAAATCTCAAATGGTACCATATGTAGCATTTCATTTCAGGGAGCTTATTTGAGCATATAAGCTACTTATCAAATAACTACAAAAATATAAGCTACCTAAAATTTTGGTCAAATAAAATATTTTGACCAAATAAAATAAGCTACTTATTCAATACCTACAAAAATATAAGTTACCTAAAATTTTGATCATTTAAGTTACTTTGACCAGATAAAGTAGTTAAAATGTACGGCCAAACACCAATTTACCACTATATATTTTTTTTAATAACAAAATGTGTCAGCTGCTCCGTTGCCAAAGAAAAAAAAGGTATCAGCTCAACATTTCATAATAAATACACACAACTGCACAAGGTAGCATAACCCACAAGACAATTATCAACTACGGCGGCCGATAGCTGGCGGCTACTTGACAATCGATCACCAGTTTACCACTGACGACGTAGAACAATATACAACTTCTTTAAGTTACAACAACATATTTAGTGTTTCTTATTAATTTAGTGAGACTTTCTGTCTTTCTTTCTTCATTTTAGGAAAGAATGGTGTTGATGTAATATACTTCATCCGTCCCGTTTATTTGTTTTCTTACTAGTTTTTACCCGTGCAAAAAATGCACGAGTCTTTTTAAAATTCTAATATTGGAAGTATAAGAGAATATTTAGATAATATACATTCGTGTTTTGTGTAAATTTTACGTTTCTACTTTTAAAAGATCAATTATGAGTAAAATAAGTTAAATTATTCATCTACTCCATGCACATTATAATCTTCGCGCTTTGGTTAGTAATGTAAGGGTCTTATTTTCGATAATAGCTGGACGGTGGAGATGGAGCATAGCTATAAAAAGGCTAATAGAGCGTTGGATTGGCTTGCGAATCAGGGAATAGGTGTGGACAGCGGGCCGCCCACGGGGGCGCTTGGTGAGAAACGGGACAAGCGTTTGCATTTCGTATGGAGTCGCCACCAATTTTTATGGGAAATTGGAACCGTTCGAATACCTCGTGTCATGTCAAGACACAAAGTAAAGACATGAACACTAAGCAATCGTTACCCTTAGCATTCTATGTCTAGAATGACTCTCGTGGATGCCAATGAACACGGGTGCTCACGGAGATCTGGAGTAAGGGGTGAGGGTACGTATTAGGAAGCTCTTTTGATCGAACACCTAATCCCGCCCGCCTCGATAGCGGCCTCTACTAATGATTAGGGAAGTTATTCGTACTTGATATATCGTCGGCTATATGCATGCAATGCAACATCCAAGTTTAAACCTAACATGTGAGAATTTATACTAAGTCGGTTGACACGTAATTAGCACACAATTGGGTCGAAGTTGGATTTAATGCTCATTTACATGTGAAAGCATACAAACAATAAAAGAAATACAATAACTATGAATTACAATAACGAAAATTACAATAATTACAATGGAATAGGCGATTTATGTCGAAAATACCGCTAAAACGGATGATTTGAGAAAAAGAAATAAAAGAATAAAAGAATAAAATAAATTAACGAACAGGAATTGGAAGGTGATAATACGGATATTAGTTAATTAATCGTAGCCTAATTAATTACGTCAAGGCGAAAAGGAGTTCGAGGCGAACTCATCACTGAATGACGCAGCAGGATCGCGCCCTCGAAGAAGAGCGCGTGACATTCGCTGCTCCAAGGGTGAATTCTGGCTGTGAAGCCGGAACTGCAAACCGTTAATGTCGATTGGTAAATTTGATGATTGATTGATAATATTTACTCGGATGAAAGTGATTAACAGATTAATTATATGTGAACGATGGTCATAAAAGCGATAAAACACGGATGAGACGGATGTAAACGAATTATCTACATGATGAAGCGATGTTAATGAATGAGTCCTCTGTTGAAATAAATTAACTAGTCTAAACATGATGAATATACAACGAATATACGACAAACATGTGAATAAACAAACGAAAACTATATCAATGACGAATCCCAGAAACCCAATATGAACAAATTGAATCTCTGAAATCCGGGTTTGAATTTAATGACGAAAACCCGTAAATATGGATTATTTAGGATTTAAGTCGGACTTATGATGATTAAAACAAGTTAATGATGAATGATTAATATGATACAATATACATGTGAATTATCAATGGCGATTATATCAAAGAATTAACGGACGAACAAATGACAAAACGAATTGCAGAGGACGAGGAAGAAGAAAAGAAGCAGGAACTGCGGCAGCCTCACGAAGAGGCGCAGCAGGAACTGCGCTCCTTCGAAGAGGCGCGGCGATTCTTTGCGTCTTTTCTCGACGTCATCTCACTGGAAATCCGCAAAAAACAGGTTTTAACAAAGGGTTTTAGAAATCGATTTTAACGGTATTTTCGACGTAAATCTTACAATGATGATACGATAAATAAAATACAATAAATAAAGAGAATTATTACACCCTCAGACTTACATGTTGACGGAACGAGATGAACTAAGATATCGACTAGTGATGCTCGACGCGAATGCAAAGAGAGTGCCCTCGTAAGAGGAAAACGATTGATTAATTAAAGTTGATTGAGTGTAGTTGGTCAAATTGGTCGGTCATGCAACGGAGAGGCTGGTACCCGGAAAGATCCGAGCTTAAGTGGTCGGAAGTCCAAGCACGTAGGCGCCAATTAGTAAGAACGAAGTCTAGAATGCAAAGGGAGAAGAGAAGGGCGGACACTCGCGTGAGAAATATGAGGAGCGAAAGCTCCTATTTATACTAATCACGTGAAGGAATAGGGTTTCGGAGACTCTTTGGAAGTGAATCTCGGAAAGATATGAAAAAGAGACGTAAATCATGCAAAGAAGGGCACGGGAAAAGGCGCGGCCGATACTGCGTCTCTTGGAAGAGGCGCGCGGACTGCTGCGTCTATTCCCGAAAGGTTTCCTCTGTTTGAAGAAAGATTTCCGCGTTTGAGTTATGGTAGGACGGAAATAATTCGATTATCTTATGAATATTACGGGATATTATTTGCCAAAAGATAAAATTTATGAAATATGGAATAGAAACATCCGGAACATTCCAGAATATTCTGACTCGGGATTTAACAGTTATCAGAAATGGAGACGGTTTTTGACCCGGACTCCGAATGTACTCTAATTACTGCCAAAACGACCGTATAAGGACGTAGATGACAACTAAGAGGTCGACATTAATATTTGAGCAATCACTTGACGATAATCTTACGAATTGTCACAAATCGTTCCGCGTATCAAACATGCGGCCCAATCATCACCGGGTGGTTTGCGGGAGGTGCAGAAATGAGGTATCTACAGAGCCCCCACTTTGACTGAGGCTTGGACAAGGCGAAAGTCAAAGTATAGCCATCAGGTCAATCGAAGATTACAACCTGACGACTATGGCGACGCGAGGCGGCTCAAGGGGTCTCGAACCAAGGACTGTCGTCGGGAACATTTTAGAGTCTGTCGACTATCGGGAGGGTCGTTTAAAGTCCATTAGACTACGTAAGGAAGCTCGCCAGACCATAAGAAGAAACCATACCGAGATACCCCAGGTGAAGCGGGATCAAGACGCTTCGGCAAAACTCTTTGGTCTGAAGATAACTTGGTGTCTGAAGGCATTAGGGGTCACAGGGAACTTTGGTCGAACTCTGCGGGGAAACAAGAAATATTGAAAGCAGCAGGACGTCAGTAGAAACTGCTGGGGAATCCGCTTGCGTCGGTCTCACGCGAACTTCTGGCAAAACTTGAGGTTGAATCTGCTTGCGTCGGTCTCAAACAAACTCTTGCTGGGGAATATTTTGACGACTCGGAACATCTAGATCGTCGGGGGGGAAATCTTGAGTGAGCAGTACTGCAAAATACTACTGCGCTGGATATAATGATCTTGAGCAATACTGCAAAATACTGCAGCGCGGGATAAAATGCGGGCCGGAACGAAAGAAAATCATCGAAACGGACCAAAAGAATATAATAGCGTTGAAGAAGAGGCGCACCAAAGATGGGCCCACGAATAACGAACTCATAACGAATTTTTGAAAATCCGTATGGAGGGAACACAAGGAAGAGGCGCAGCAAGAGCTGTGTCTCTTGGAAGAGGCGCAGCCTTTCGCTTTCTCGTCTTTTCCCCAATTTGGCTATTTCTGCGTAAAAACGCGAACTCAGAAGGATTGTGTTTCATTATTTCGAAACATAATTCTTGCATTTCTCTCTCAAATCTTCACCATTTCCGTCAAGGTTTGATTCAAAAGCTTGCTTTAAACATGACTAATCGAGGTATGTGTCTTAATCTTGCATTAATCTTCTGCATTTGTCGAATTTTGAGCCGCGAGATTTAGGGTTTTCGACCCTTTTGATCGAAAATTTGGGGCTTTTCCCCCAAATGGATTTGCTTTGCCAAATTGATGCTAGAAATGGATAGTAGGTGATGTTAGGAACATAACCATGCGTTTGCTTCGAATTTTCATCGAGTTTTGAGCCTTTGAGTGAATTTTGAGACGGTTTTACAGCTAGACCGTAAATTGCTTCGAAAATAGCCTTAGGATTGCCCATTTGCGATGAAACTTGTTATTTGGGATCCTTGGATGCTGGGTAAACTTTATACCATCTCGGAATTTTGGTTTGTGACAACTTTTTCAGGACACCTTTTTAGGGCACAATCGCCGTTATAACGAAATGCTGCCGAATTTTCGACTCGAACCCGGAACTAGGCCTTGAACTGGACTTGACTTGACCCAATTTATCACATGAGTGATTGGGTTGGCGGGAATATGGCCAAAGATGGCCAGAAAGGGGGCGATTTCAGGGCCTTGAGGGCTCGAAAACCCCTTAACAAAGGCTTGTCGTCGTATGACGCGGCCTGAATTTGCTTTAACGTTGCAGGTGATGAGGCTTCTACTTCTGGGAGAGCTCCCATGGAGATAGATGTTGTTACGGTTGAGGAGGCTTTAGAGCAGGCCTTCACCGCTGCGGTGATGGCTGCTGGAGACGAGACTCACGAGGAGGAGGTTGCCGAGGAGGAGGAGGCCCCGAGACGGGCTAACGTCGGGCGAGGAGGTCGTCAGCTGAGGGGAGCTCCTGCGTGGGCCGAGACCTGGGAGAGTAGGCACCTCGTGTGGGCTGCAGAGGGTCACCTGTCCTATAGGACGGTGAAGAGCTTGGTAAATAAGAATTTACTACTCATTACCTATTCTCTTTCATTCTTTTTGTCCAAACTTCTTTCGAATTTCATTTAAAACTAAAGATAGCCTTGTTTCAAATCATAATAGGAGGCCGGGAACATCAGGTCGTTCTCGGGTTACACGACAAAATGGAGCACTACGAGCAGCGGTCGGCGGAGGAGAGGGCCATGATCGAGCGTGGAGCGTTCGGTCCTGCAGTTCAGTGCCGGAGGGATATCGTGAAGAGGAAGTTGCGGGCCAACCTTAGCCTGGTCCGCGCTTTCTTGGATCGATTCTGGGATACGACTTCCACGTTTCACCTACCTTTCGGTGAGGTGGGAGTTACTCTGGAGGATTACGGCATGATTTCTGGTCTACCGTGTGGGGCCCGAGGAGATGGTGTGGCCGAAGACGCCATGAGGGCGGATTCGGCCGAGGCGAGGAGATTGATCGGCTGGAACTTATCGCCGAAGGTCTGTTGCGATGTGGGTTTGGTACCCGTACCTCGTCCGAGAGTACTTTGCGGGGAAGACCCCGGCCGGTGACGATCGATGGGAGGGAGACAGCTCCTCCTCCTCCTGTCAGGTGACGGAGGGCTCGTCACGTGGCTTTGGTGGTTCCTGTCTTCGATTTACCTCGGAGACAAGGGCGAGAGGCTATCGACGAAGCTTCTTCCCTTTCTTTCTGACCTGAGTTCCCTAGGGCGTTGGGACTGGGTCACTGCTGGTTTTGCGGTCCTCATCCGCTTTATGAGGGCCATGGTTCGTCCGGAGTTGATGGAGAAGGGGACTTCTCCTGGCGTTGTCGGACACAGGCTCTTTGTTGGAGGTATGAACCTTCCTTTAGACCAAAGTAAATTCCTTTCTTTATCAAATCACGAAAGATCGTCATTGATTATTCTTTTTACGAGCATGGGTGTACTCTTACTTCCCGAGTCTCGCGCCCAAGAGGACGGAGCCGTTGGAGAGGGCCTATCCGTGGTGAGGATTGGGTCATGTGTTGGACGAAGAGCAAGCGTTCTTCTCACAATGTCTACCGGCGGGACGTGAACGCTCTTCAGCTGAGCAGCGTGAGTATCCCATTTGTATTCATTTATTCTTCTTATACTTTGCTTTTTAATTGATCATAGGAATGACCTTTGCCTTTATATTGTCGCAGTGGGTGCCCAGACCTTGGGCGGAGTACGTTAGAGCGCCTCCTTTTGTCGTTGAGGTCCTTCGACCTAGGAGCCCGAGCAGGCTGCTGCTGTGGACGTCGATGACATGGTAACAACCTTGCGCAATCCTAACGCAATACCCAAAGAACGCGTACCATTGATCTTCTCTCAAAATGCCACTATGCAAGAAGTAGTCACCGTGGTTGATAAACTAGTCGATCAAATCATAAGACTAGAAAGTGATATCATGAGAATGAAGGAACTAGCTGCAGTCAATGGGGTTTGGGCCGATGACGATGAAGACGAATATCTCATTGAAAACTCCTTAGTCAAGGAAATAGTCCAAAATGGTGAAGACCAAGATGTGGATCACCTAACTCGTTCGGGTCGTCCATATCAAAGCACTACTCAAAACGGTCCAACCAACGTCATCACACCAAATGACAACGAAGATGACCCCACTGATCATTTGCTCAAGCAATTACGAAAACCAAGGCTGATCTTTCAGGTCGGCAACTAGTGGCAAGCTCATTTCCACATCGCCAAGCTTTACTGCAAGCTTTGGCCAAATTGAATGTAGCACATAACTCCACTCCTGAAGATGTAGTCAACTTGGTCTTCCAAGAATCACCTAAGCTAAGTAATCCTATTACTTTCTCGGATGAAGACTTGCCACCTTTTGGCGCTAGTCACAACCTTGCTCTATACATCACTGTCATTTGTCTAAAGAAAAATGTGCCAATGACCTTGGTAGACGATGGCTCATGCGGTCAACGTCATATACCCCTCAAAACGGCATACAAACTAGGCATGAAAGAGTTGGATTGGACTCCTACCAATCAAGGTGTACGTGCATATGACGGTACACGACGAAAGGTGGTAGGACTCGCTAACCTAACCATAGCCACGGGACCAATCGAACGGAAGGTTAACTTCCAAATAGTGGACATCGAAGCTTCATTCAACATACTTCTGGGAAGGCCTTGGATTCACGCTTCCAAAGCGGTAACATCCACCCTTCATCAAAAAATCAAGATTCCACTAAATGGCAAAGTTGTGACGATCACTTCGTCACCCATCAAGGCGATGTCGAGAAGCAATCAAACAATCAAGTCCTTGCGGATCCCATATACGAACTTGGGGGCTTCCAAAGTGTAAACGTCATAGAAAGTGAGTTGGCACCCTTATACTATAATCCCTACTCTAACTTGGTGGTCAACCACATACTCAAATCCCGGGATACTTCCTGGAATGCCTTTAAACCCAATTCGGAAGAACACCTTCGCACCATACAAGGAAGGCAACTCGGCAAGGATACCACTTGGACTAGGGTACAAACCCACAAAAGAGGAAGTTCTCGAAATGCTTGCCCAAGTCCAAAATTGCAAGCACGTGGGAGTCCAAATGAGGCCATATCTCCCCACTCTAAATGGGTACTTTGTCCAAGAAGGAAGTTCAGAACCCTTTCATGGATTTCCCGAACCTTGGCATTATCTTGAGAGGAAGTTAGCCGGAATCGAGATCTTTCACGATTGCTACTTCATTCCTCCCGAAACGGTTCCTACCGTCAAAACCCGTCAAGCACCTTGCTTCGACGAACAAGCTGTGAGCCTATTGTTTGGAGAAGATCGATTCATTAGGGCCGCGCAGGATGAGATCATTACTATGATACTTCAGGACGATCGCTTCAACCCCACCGCGTTGATCACAGAAATCAACACAAAGCAACAGAAAGGGTGGAGAAAATCTATCAAACGGACCAACAACCAAGGAAGGCTCTTTAAGCTCACCACTGGAGAAGGAGAGATGTTCAAAGGAGAACCAGAAGACGACGAGTTCGAGTCGGAGTCGGAGTCAGAGTCAGAGTCTAGAGGAGTCATTAGAGAATCTACTCCTGTTGTCATCCCCACTCCCTTCGTTTCTCCTAGCTTAGCCTCGAGTAGTCACGGTAGTTCGGGAAATGTCCCAACTACTGTCCCTTTGCCGCCACTGACCATGGATCAGTTGGCTTCTTTGTTTCAACTTTACTCAAATCTTAATATGAATAAATCAGGTTCTGCTTACTCTCTGTGTTCTTTCGAGTGCAATTCTGTTTATGATGATACGAGATGACCAAGACCCAGACTTGACCGAAATACCTCCCTACGTAGCCAAAGAAATATTACAAGAAGGGGAAGGGGGACCAGTAATAGAAGATACCGAACCCATCAATGTTGGAACCGAACTAGAACCCAAAGAACTTAGGATAGGGACTACCTTGAGCTCTACCGAAAGGGCCGATTTCATAGACCTCCTAAATGAATTCAAAGACGTCTTCGCTTGGTCCTACAAAGACATGCCAGGGATCAACAGAGATATTGCCGAACATAGGATTCCGATTAAGCCGGGTTTCAAACCTGTGAAACAGAAGCTTCGACGAATGAGAACAGAATGGGCTCTAAAGATTAAGGAAGAAGTGGACAAACAATTCAAAGCCGGGTTCATCAAAGTTTCCGAGTACTCTGACTGGGTAGCTAACATAGTACCTGTGCCCAAAAAGGACGGGAGAATCCGTGTTTGTGTTGACTTCAGGGACTTGAACAAAGCGAGTCCGAAAGATGACTTCCCTCTACCTCACATTGACATATTGGTGGACAATACTGCAGACCACGCATTACTATCCTTCATGGATGGATATGCGGGTTATAACCAAATCAAGATGGCCATGGAAGATATGCACAAGACCGCATTCGTCACCCAATGGGGAACATATTGCTATACAGTAATGCCATTCGGATTGATTAACGCCGGAGCTACATACCAACGCACCGCAACTACACTCCTACATGATATGATGCACAAAGAAGTTGAGGTATATGTAGACGACATGATCGTCAAATCCAAGGAAAGAGAGGGACATATTGCAAACCTTCGCAAGTTCTTTGCGAGGCTACGAAAGTACAACATGAGACTCAATCCTCAGAAATGCACATTCGGGGTAACATCCGGAAAACTCCTGGGATATGTCGTTAGCCAACGCGGTATAGAAATAGATCCCTCAAAAATCAAAGCTCTGATCGAAATGCCACAACCTCAAACAGAAAAAGAAGTCAGAGGATTCCTGGGAAAAGTACAGTACATAAGTCGATTCATATCGAAACTCACGATGATTTGTGAGCCTATCTTCAAGAAACTCAAGAAAACAGACCACACCATGTGGGATGATGATTGTCAAAAGGCGTTTGACCGAATCAAGGAGATATTGGCTAAACCACCAGTGCTCATGCCACCGCAACGAGATCAACCTCTTGGTTTATATCTCACAGTAACTGAAACCGCCATGGGTGCCATGCTAGCTCAAACTGTAGGAAGCGAAGAAAGAGCTATTTACTATCTAAGTAAGAAGTTTTTGGAGTATGAGTGCAAATACTCGCAACTCGAAAAGACATGCCTCGCTCTTGTGTGGGCAACGAAGAAGCTACGTCACTACATGCTTAGCTACTCCGTCAAGATATACTCCAAAATGGATCCAGTCAAATACCTCTTCGAGAAGCCCGTCCTCAACGGACGTCTGGCAAGATGGACTCTGATGCTCTCAGAATTCGACCTTAAACATGTGCCACTGAAAGTTATAAAAGGTCGCGCCGTCGCCGAATTCTTCGCAGAAAATCCCATCAACGACGCACAAACCATAGATACTTGGTCATTTCCCGACGAGGATATACTTCAAACAGACGTAGACTCCTGGGACCTATACTTTGACGGAGCATCAAACTTAAGAGGATTTGGGATAGGAGTGTTGCTCATTTCTCCTGAAGGTGAGCATACACCGATTGCTGTCAAACTCGATTTCGAGGTGACAAACAACGCCGCAGAATACGAAGCTTGTCTCATTGGGCTACAAGCGGCAGTAAGCTTAGGTATCAAAAACCTCCGAGTACATGGGGATTCATCACTGATCATCAACCAAGTTACAGGATCCTGGAAAATCCGAAGCGAAAGCCTCGCACCCTATCAAGCTAGGATAGACCAAGTCGCTCAATTCTTTGATCACGTAACATACCTACACCTACCTCGGGAGGAAAATCAATTTGCAGACGCTCTTGCGAAACTTGCATCTCTAATAAATATGCCAGATCACATGATAGACATGCCCTTGTGTATCGAGCGACGGTCGAGCGGCTTATGTCCATCAAATCACCGATGAAGAAGAAATCGCACAGGAACCCTGGTTCCAAGCAATCCTAAATTTCAAGCTTAATGGTACCTATCCACCGGATATGGACAAAAGGGGACAACGTGCTATACGCCTATTAGCTTCCCAATACATTCTGATGCAAGGAGAATTATACAAAAGAACACCTCTTGGTGTAGTCCTACGTTGCCTTGATCATTCACGGGCGCGAAAGGTGATGGAAGAAGTCCACGACGGAGAATGCGGTCCTCACATGAGTGGGCCCATGATGGCAAAGAAAATCTCACGCTTAGGGTATTATTGGACCACAATGGAATCCGATTGCATCAAATACGTGAGACATTGCCACAATTGCCAAATCTTCGGGAATGTACAACATGTCCCTCCTTCGTTGCTATACACAATGACATCTCCTTGGCCATTTTCTGCATGGGGAATTGACATAATCGGAAAATAACCCCGGTAACAGGAGGTCACTGTTTCATTCTAGTAGCAATCGACTATTTCACCAAGTGGGTAGAAGCGGCTTCCTACACTAGTCTTACGGCTAAAAATGTGGTCAAATTCATACAAAACAACATCATCTGTCGATATGGTTGCCCACATGAGATCATCAGCGATAATGGGTCACACTTCCAAGCCGAAACCGAGCAATTGCTAGCCAAATATAAGATTAAGCATCACCACTCTTCGCCCTATAGACCACAGACTAACGGCGCGGTAGAAGCGGCAAACAAGAGCGTTGTCACAATTCTCAAGAAAATGACTGACAACTATAGAGATTGGCCAAGCAAGATACCCTTTGCTTTGTGGGGGTACCGTACATCTGTTAGAACACCCACTGGGCTACTCCTTTCTATTTGACCTACGGCATGGAAGCCGTACAACCACTCGAGCTAGAAATACCATCCTTACGTATTTTACTCGAAAGTCAAATCCCTGAAGCCGATTGGAAGAGGGATAGATATGAAGAACTCATCCTCCTGGATGAACGTAGGCTACGCGCCTTACATAATGTCCAAACATATCAAGCACGTATCAAACGAGCTTTCAACAAAAGGGTTAGGCCAAGAAACATCAAAGAAGGAGACTTAGTACTCAAATCGGTTAGAGCTCTTTTACCTGTCGACCCAAGGGGAAAATTCAAACCTAATTGGGCCGGACCATATCTAGTCAAATCCATACTCCCGGGGGGTGCGGTTAGAATCACAGACCTAGATGGGAATGAGTTTTCAAATCCCACAAACCTTGACCAATTGAAACGATACTATGCCTAGAATAGGACCACACGCGCCTCGCGTAAACCCATGTGTCGCTCTTGTGGCACTAAATAAACGGCCCCTGGCCGAGCTGAAATAAGCTAGTGTCACTATGCTCTTGCATTTTGACAAGATTGTCATCCTCATATCATCAAATAAACTAAATTCGCACCTTGAGAACAAGCAAAAGCTCATGCTTATTTTCTATGTTCATTACAAGCTCTTGCTTCGAACAATTATTCTTTTACATTTACTCGAACTACGCGCAAGGGTTTGATTTCACTTTTTTTAAGTGAATACGTAGGCAATCCTTCACGGGATTCAACCCATTATATCTAAAATGTAAATAGAAGGACATTTGCATTGCATTTGAAATTCGACAAGAATAATAAAAGAAAATCACAACGGTTTCATAACCATTTAACCTATTTTTATTCCATTCGCTTTCTAATAATAATAGTACGTTACATAATAAAAATAGAATAGGCTAGGATTCTAAAAATCCCTCCTTTTTATTACAACAATAATAATAATAATCAAATAATAAATAAAGACTCGGGCTATTCCTCCATCTTCCCCTTGCCCTTGTCATTCTTGTCATATTTCCCGTCACGACCTCGAGCCGGACGCTCTTGCACCACTTCAGACCTAATCACCAACGGTCTTTCTCGAGGCCTGACTCTTCCATTCTTGACAACCACCATTTCCGCAACAGGAGTAGTCTTTGATTTCTTCGAAGGATGAATGACCTGAAATCCAGCTTCTTCTTCTCCCTCTGTCAGATGCTTCTCCTTCTCTTTCTCTCCTTCGCGCACCTTGTAGTCAACAGGCTCGCGTTTCCTCAGTCTTTCGCGTTCTTCCGAAGTTGCAGCCTTTCTCCACCTCAGATAGGAATCCGACACCCACAAAGCATTGGCGGAGAAGCTCAAGAACCACATGTTTCTTTGGGCCCATTTAATGGCCCACTCTCTTGACTCTCGGTGGTAAGCGCTACGAGCGATCTGCGGAACGGTATCAAGCCTCGGGATAGTCTGCTTCAGCCCAACTTGCCTCATCAATCTTTCCGGAAAGATGCATACCATGAACTCCAATCCCGAATGCGCACGGACCTAGTGGGATCCAAAGAAGACACTCCGGTGGATGGACTTGAGGTGCCACCACGGTGCGACCCACCTAATCAACGGGCCATCATCATTCTTGACTTGTTCTTCCAATAGTCACGGACACCGAGTGAAGTCCACCATGTACAACCGCGTCCTCATCGCAATCATACGGGAATGATAGGAAAGTGCATGAAACAGGGGCTCGAGCGATGGAGCTGTTCCATAAGCCAAACCTACCAAAAGCAGGTATTAGACACCAAAACAAAAAAAAAAAAAAAAAAAAAAAAAAAAAAAAAAAAAAAAAAAAGAAAAAAAAAAAAAAAAAAAAAAAAAAAAAAAAAAAAAAAAAAGGTGTCTTTTACCTGTAAGATAACGGAACTCCCCAAAAGTGGCAGATCGCGGTTGGATTTCCTATTATCCAAACCCAAGATAATCTCCCCTAAGCATAAACAAGCTGGGCTCCTGCGCAGCTCCATTTGCTCGATAAGACCCAAAAGACGGGGATCACCTCGCAAATCTTCATCAACGTGTCCGTGGAAGACATACACATGCAGCAAACAAAAGCCAAATGCCCTCCTCCTGGCAACATAGGAAACAGTAGGGTCGGCCCTGTTAATGAATCGGTCTACAAAGTCCAGCATTCTCACGCCTTTCGGGGTAACTAGACGATCCACCTCGAGTCTAGTCAATCCGAGCAAGTCCCTGAATTTGCTCTTATACCCTTGTGAAGTAGAAGGAATGGCAGGTAAATGCTCGGGGTCCCACCCGCCAATAGCGACAATTTCTTCCTAGGAAAGGACAAATATCACCACACGGGAACGCGAAAACATGATAATTTGGGTCCCAATAGTCAAGGCAAGCATCCAAGAACGGTTTTACAACCTTAATGAGTTTCAAACTCAATAGAGACCCAAGGTTATGAGCACCCATGTCGTGCTTCTCAATATTCGAGAATTCATTAGTCCATTCCTTCAAGCGGATCTCCAAAGTATTCATGATGACAATTTTCTCTTGAAAATTTATTTTGGGAGTTTTTATGTGGATTAACGGAGAAGAGACGGAAGAATTATATGATTTAAATCTTCGTCGACGCTTCTATTTATACTAATTGTTGTTTCCAAAAATCCGCCAGAAAAGACCGGCTTGGGAACAGTCTTTGCCTATTCAAAGGGACGCAGCTCATGCTTCGCTAACGCCTCTTCCCCGGCTCACTTTGCGATTTCCGCGTTTGGATCTTTCCTAATTCTATAACGAATAATTTCCTATTCCTACGGGATTTTATTTTGGTAAATACGAGCAGTTTACCATGTTTCAAGTTTCCTAAATTCGCGGGCACGCATTTCGAGGCGACGTCGACACCTTCGCCATTTTCATCGCACTTAATTCTTCTTTTTATTATTATTTTAATTCATTTATTTATTCTTAGGAAATAAATTTCATTTTTTTTCATTTTTAGGAAGTAAATTTCATTTTTAGGAAATAATTTTCTTTTGTTTTCATTTTTAACGAATTTCAACATTTTCATTTCTACACTTATAGATTTCTCTTTTTTCTTTTTTTTTAGGGGGTAACCCTCCCTACCGTCCGGTCATTTCCGGCAATTTTTTTGCATTTTTGTGTCCTTTTGAGTCTCATTTTGCGCTGATTTAAGGCCATATGTATATAAAATGTATGTTTTGCGTAATTTCCATGTAAATTTCGGCAGCATGACGGCGTAAACCGTTGTCTACCAAACCTGTTCAAGAACTAACCTGCAGGTACAAGCAACACAACCCAAAGAAAGCAAAGGCACTCGGGCCATCATATATACAAATGTACAAGCAAGCAAGCGGGGGCTTGCGCCCCGAACAAAGTCCAAAAGTCCAAGCAAACTGGGGGCTTGCGCCCCAAACAGAGTCCAAAAATGTTCAAATCAAATGTCCAAATGTACAAGTCTGCAAAACTACACAAAACTACTGTTGGGCGCCCTCCAACTCGGCAACTCTTGCCGCAAGAACGGCATTCTCGGCGTCCCGAAACTCGAGCTCCCTCAACAAGCGAGCCGTCTCCTCCCGAGACTGGGCCAACTCTCGCTCCAGCTCGCGGTCACCCTGTAAACAAGAAATTGGCTCATGTCAATCAATTCAAGCAAGATCAAAAATCAAAAAAAAAAAAAAAAAAACCAAAAATCAAAAGAAATCAAATGAGGTTCATACCGACGACCTCGACCACCGACGAGTGCCTCGATGGCGTAGCTCGCGCCGGTTGGCCACCCTCTATAGTGCCACGAACCGGGACGGCGCAACTGCATTTTCAAGAGAAATTCTCGGAAATTGAACAAGTTCAATCAAATGTGTTCTTACACCAAAGTTATATAAACAAGAGGCTCACCCTCCGAATCGATCTTGCCCGGTCGTCTAGGCCAAAGATCCGCCACGGCTACGTCAAAGTCACGCACTGGAGATCGTCGTCCTCCCGGTCGCGTCGGTGTACTCAAGGGTCTCGGGGTACACTGGGGGCTCGATGCCCGCCGCCTCAACCTCCTGCAAAGACAAATAGCTCTCGTTAACCGACGATCTTTCGTCGCAAATCCGCTAAAATCAAATCAAACAAAAGTAAAAGTTACTCACCACTACCGGCCAGTACGCCAACCTCCCGTAGAGGAACGCCGAGTAGTCCTCGCCAGGGAGAAGAAGGTCATCGCCACTGGCACCAGCCAAGTCCGCCTCCTCTCGGCCTCGAAGGCTCCCTAAACATCGTCCTGGAGGGTCGACGGGACCGTCAACACGTCCCGAGAGCACCGACGAGCCAACCGCTCGCCCGGATACCACACAGACCCATCGACGTCCACAAGCAGACCTACTCGGGCTCCTAGGTCGAAGGACCTCAACGACAAAAGGAGGCGCTCTAGCGTACTCCGCCCAAGGTCCGGCACCCATTGCGACAATATAAAGGCAAAGGTCATTCCTATGATCAATTAAAAAGCAAAGTATAAGAAGAATAAATGAATACAAATGGGATACTCACGCTGCTCACCAAGAGCGTTCACGTCCCGCCGGTAGACATTGTGAGAAGAACGCTTGCTCTTCGTCCAGCACATGACCCAATCCCCCACCACGGGATAGGCCCTCTCCAACGGCTCCGTCCTCTTGGGCGCGAGACTCGGGAAGTAAGAGTACACCCATGCCTGCAGAAAATGAATAATCAATGACGATCTTTCGTGATTTGATAAAGAAAGGAATTTACTTTGGTCTAAAGGAAGGTTCATACCTCCAACGGAGCCTGTGTCCGACAACCACCGGAGAAGTCCCCTTCTCCATCAACTCCCGACGAACCATGGCCCTCATAAAGCGGATGAGGACCGCAAAACCAGCGATGACCCGTCCCCAACGCCCTAGGGAACTCGGTCGAAAGAAAGGGAAGAAGCTTCGTCGATAGCCTCTCGCCCTTGTCTCCGAGGTAAATCGAAGACAGGAACCACCAAAGCCACGGGCAGCCCTCTCTGCTCACCGTTTGTCTGAGGAGGAGGAGTCTGTCTCCCTCCCATCGATCGTCACCGGCGCCGGGTCTTCCCCGCAAAGTACTCTCGGACGTAGGTACTGGGTACCAAACCCGTCACTGCAACAGCCTTCGGCGATAAGTTCCAGCCGATCAATCTCCTCGCCTCGGCCGAATCCGCCCTCATGGCAGTCTTCGGCCACACCATCTCCTCGGTCCCACACGGTAGACCAGAAATCATGCCGTAATCCTCCAGAGTAACTCCCACCTCACCGAAAGGTAGGTGAAACGTGGAAGTCGTATCCCAGAATCGATCCAAGAAAGCGCGGACCAGGCTAAGGTTGGCCCGCAACTTCCTCTTCACGATATCCCTCCAGGACACGAACCGAGGGACCGAACGCTCCACGCTCGATTATGGCCCTCTCCTCCGCCGACAGCCGCTCGTAGTGCTCCATCGCTGTCGTGTAACCCGAGAACGACCTGATGTTCCCGGCCTCCTATTATGATTTGAAACAAGGCTATCTTTAGTTTTAAATGAAATTCGAAAGAAGTTTGGACAAAAAGAATGAAAGAGAATAGGTAATGAGTAGTGAATTCTTATTTACCAAGCTCTTCACCGTCTGTAGGGACAGGTGACCCTCTGCGCCCCACACGAGGTGCCTACTCTCCCGTGTCTCGGCCCACGCAGAGCTCCCCTCGGTGACGACCTCCTCGCCCGACGTTAGCCCGTCTCGGGGCCTCCTCCTCCTCGGACCTCCTCCTCGTGAGTCTCGTCTCCAGCGACCATCACCGCAGCGGTGAAAGCACGCTCTAAAGCCTCCTCAACCGTAACAACATCTATCTCCATGGGAGCTCTCCCGAAGTAGAAGCCTCATCACCGCAACGTTAAAGCAAATTCGGGCGCGTCATACGACGACAAGCCTTTGTTAAGGGGTTTTCGAGCCCTCAAGGCCCTGAAATCGCCCCCTTTCTGGCCATCTTTGGCCATATTCCCGCCAACCCAATCACTCATGTGATAAATTGAGTCAAGTCAAGTCCAGTTCAAGGCCTAGTTCCGGGTTCGAGTCGAAAATTCGGCAGCATTTCGTTATAACGGCGATTGTGCCCTAAAAAGGTGTCCTGAAAAAGTTGTCACAAACCAAAATTCCAAGATGGTAAAAAGTTTACCCAGCATCCAAGGATCCCAAATAACAAGTTTCATCGCAAATGGGCAATCCTAAGGCTATTTTCGAAGCAATTTACGGTCTAGCTGTAAAACCGTCTCAAAATTCACTCAAAGGCTCAAAACGCGATGAAAATTCGAAGCAAACGCATGGTTATGTTCCTAACATCACCTACTATCCATTTCTAGCATCAATTTGGCAAAGCAAATCCATTTGGGGGAAAAGCCCCAAATTTTCGATCAAAAGGGTCGAAAACCCTAAATCTCGCGGCTCAAAATTCGACAAATGTAGAAGATTAATGCAAGATTAAGACACATACCTCGATTAGTCATGTTTAAAGCAAGCTTTTGAATCAAACCTTGACGGAAATGGTGAAGATTTGAGAGAGAAATGCAAGAATTATGTTTCGAAATAATGAAACACAATCCTTCTGAGTTCGCGTTTTTACGCAGAAATAGCCAAATTGGGGAAAAGACGCAGCAGGCGCTGCGCCTCTTCCAAGAGACGCAGCTCTTGCTGCGCCTCTTCCTTGTGTTCCCTCCATACGGATTTTCAAAAATTCGTTATGAGTTCATTATTCGTGGGCCCATCTTTGGTGCGCCTCTTCTTCAACGCTATTATATTCTTTTGGTCCGTTTCGATGATTTTCTTTCGTTCCGGCCCGCATTTTATCCCGCGCAGCAGTATTTTGCAGTATTGCTCAAGATCATTATATCCAGCACAGTAGTATTTTGCAGTACTGCTCACTCAATATTTCTCCCCCGACGATCTAGATGTTCCGAGTCGTCAAAATATTCCCCAGCAAGAGTTTGTTTGAGACCGACGCAAGCAGATTCAACCTCAAGTTTTGCCAGAAGTTCGCGTGAGACCGACGCAAGCGGATTCCCCGCGAGTTTCTGCGACGTCCTGCTTTGCTTTCAATATTTCTTGTTTCCCCGCAGAGTTCGACCAAAGTTCCCTGTGACCCCTAATGCCTTCGGACACCAAGTTATCTTGGACCAAAGAGTTTTGCTTGAAGCGTCTTGATCCCGCTTCACCCGGGGGTATCTCGGGTATGGTTTCTTCTTATGGTCAAGCGAGCTTCCTTACGTAGTCTAATGGACTTTAAACGACCCTCCCGATAGTCGACGGACTCTAAAATGTTCCCGACGACGGTCCTTGGTTCGAACCCCTTGAGCGCCTCGCGTCGCCATAGTCGTCAAGTTGTAATCTTCGATTGACCTGATGGCTATACTTTGACTTTCGCCATGTCCAAGCCTCGGTCAAAGTGGGGCTCTCAGATACCTCATTTCCGCACCTCCCGCAAACCACCCGGTGATGATTGGGCCGCATGTTTGATACGCGGAACGATTTGTGACAATTCGTAAGATTATCGTCAAGTGATTGCTCAAATATTAATGTCGACCTCTTAGTTGTCATCTACGTCCCTATACGGTCGTTTTGACGGTAATTAGAGTACATTTGGAGTCCGGGTCTAAAACCGTCTCCATTTTCTGATAACTATTAAATCCCGAGTCAGAATATTCTGGAATGTTCCGGATGTTTCTATTCCATATTTCATAAATTTTATCTTTTGGCAAATAATATCCCGTAATATTCATAAGATAATCGAATTATTTCCGTCCTACCATAACTCAAACGCGGAAATCTTTCTTCACGGGGAGGAAACCTCCTGGGAATAGACGCAGTCTTTGCGCCTCTTCCAAGAGACGCAGATGGTCGCTGCTTTGCGCCTTTTCCCAAGCCCTTCTTTGCATGATTTACGTATCTTTTTCATATCTTTCCGAGATTCACTTCCAAAGAGTCTCCGAAACCCTATTCCTTCACGTGATTAGTATAAATAGGAGCTTTCGCTCCTCATATTTCTCACGCGAGTGTCCGCCCTTCTCTTCTCCCTTTGCATTCTAGACTTCGTTCTTACTAATTGGCGCCTACGTGCTTGGACTTCCGACCACGTAAGCTCGGATCTTTCCGGGTACCAGCCTCTCCGTTGCATGACCGACCAATTTGACCAACTACACTCAATCAACTTTAATTAATCAATCGTTTTCCTCTTACGAGGGCACTCTCTTTGCATTCGCGTCGAGCATCACTAGTCGATATCTTAGTTCATCTCGTTCCGTCAACATGTAAGTCTGAGGGTGTAATAATTCTCTTTATTTATTGTATTTTATTTATCGTATCATCATTGTAAGATTTACGTCGAAAATACCGTTAAAATCGATTTCTAAAACCCTTTGTTAAAACCTGTTTTTGCGGATTTCCAGTAGACAGACGTCGAGAAAAGACGCAGCAACTGCTGCGCCTCTTCGAAGGAGCGCGATTCTGCTGCGCGCTCTTCGTGAGGCTGCCGCAGTTCCTGCTTCTTTTCTTCTTCCTCGTCCTCTGCAATTCGTTTTGTCATTTGTTCGTCCGTTAATTCTTTGATATAATCGCCATTGATAATTCACATGTATATTGTATCATATTAATCATTCATCATTAACTTGTTTTAATCATCATAAGTCCGACTTAAATCCTAAATAATCCATATTTACGGGTTTTCGTCATTAAATTCAAACCCGGATTTCGAGAGATTCAATTTGTTCATATTGGGTTTAAGGGATTCGTCATTGATATAGTTTTCGTTTGTTTATTCACATGTTTGTCGTATATTCGTTGTATACTCATCATGTTTAGACTAGTTAATTTATTTCAACAGAGGACTCATTCATTAACATCGCTTCATCATGTAGATAATTCGTTTACATCCGTCTCATCCGTGTTTTATCGCTTTTATGACCATCGTTAACATATAATTAATCTGTTAATCACTTTCATCCGAGTAAATATTATCAATCAATCATCAAATTTACCAATCGACATTAACGGTTTGCGATTCCGCTTCACGCCACAAATTCACCCTTGGAACAGACGCAGCGTCTGCGCCTCTTCCGAGAGGGCGCGATCTCTTCGCTTTGTTCCAGGATGAGTTCTGCCTCTGAACTCCTTTTCTGCCTTGACGTAATTAATTAGGCTACGTATTAATTAACTAATATCCGTATTATCACCTTCCAATTCCTGTTCGTTAATTTATTTTATTCTTTTATTCTTTTATTTCTTTTTCTCAAATCATCCGTTTTAGCGGTATTTTCGACATAAATCGCCTATTCCATTGTAATTATTGTAATTTTCGTTATTGTAATTCATAGTTATTGTATTTCTTTTATTGTTTGTATGCTTTCACATGTAAATGAGCATTAAATCCAACTTCGACCCAATTGTGTGCTAATTACGTGTCAACCGACTTAGTATAAATTCTCACATGTTAGGTTTAAACTTGGATGTTGCATTGCATGCATATAGCCGACGATATATCAAGTACGAATAACTTCCCTAATCATTAGTAGAGGCCGCTATCGAGGCGGGCGGGATTAGGTGTTCGATCAAAAGAGCTTCCTAATACGTACCCGCACCCCTTACTCCAGATCTCCGTGAGCACCCGTGTTCATTGGCATCCACGAGAGTCATTCTAGACATAGAATGCTAAGGGTAACGATTGCTTAGTGTTCATGTCTTTACTTTGTGTCTTGACATGACACGAGGTATTCGAACGGTTCCAATTTCCCATAACAATTGGTGGCGACTCCATACGAAATGCAAACGCTTGTCCCGTTTCTCACCAAGCGCCCCCGTGGGCGGCCCGCTGTCCACAATAGGGCCGAGCATTACTAAAACATTTGCCGAGTATCCACCGGCTGAGCTTCGTAATATTCTACGTGAGGACATTCTTGAGGTGGTTATTCCCCGTGTAGTAGCTAATTAGTTTTTCGAGTTTGCCTTCATTTTTAATCTTTTTTACTCTCCCTGAGTAGTATATTTATTACTCCGTAATTGTTAACAAATGATTGGAAGATTATTGATCAAATGGTACCTTATTTTTTTCCTTATTTTATAATGTTAGTATATTAATTTTTTTTTTTTTTTTGATCTTACGAAGCGCGCACATATTGTGAGATAGGCATGCATAAAATCATTTAAATTTTTATTTCTATATAAAAAAGATTTCTTAATATAAATATAACTCAATTCTTAATGTGCAACTAATTGTTTTGATTATCTTGGGAAAAAAGATAAAATTTGGTGTAAGTTTGCCACCATAAAAAAGTCCTTTCTTTTTTTAGATTAGATAAAATAAACAGTAAGTAAATCCTTTCTTATAAGAGCTTGTTCATTTTATATTTATTATGTTACATTTAAACACCTTTAATACGTGTGAATAATGCTATAAAATAATCCCTTTTTCGTTTTCCTGTTGCCTCTATCTTTATTTCTCCTCTCTGATTTTCTCATTCATTATTCAATTAAAAATCTTCCCTCCCTACTTTCATCTCATTCACTATCCTTAACTACAAATTTAAGTCATCATAATTCTATCTTTCTCATTATTTTTCATTCACCAATATTTTGGCAAAGATTATCATTTTCATTATTAGTCTAGATTTATCAACATCTTATTTGAGGATGTGAATAGTTTTCAACTTCCGATTTATTCATTATGTTCAATTATCAATAAACAAACTTTTATCGTTGTATAGAGTTCATGAATTAAATGACCATTTCAATTTTTTTTCAAAATAAAAAATTGTATCTTTGTTTTTTTTGTACCAGAGTACATCATTTTTTCTTTTATTTTGGGTGATTCATTTTTTTATTTTGTGTTGTGTCTTTTTGTATATTTTATCAAGTTAATTTATTTCTTAATTATGATTACAATTTTTTGTTAACATTAAGTAACCAATGAGTCAAGCAGCTGTACTATCATTAGTATCATATCATTGTGTAATTTATTTTTAAGAATACTTGTATAATTTTATTTTATTTAAATATGCTTTGTTAAAACTTGTAATTGTAATTTTTCAATTTGTAATTTCTTGATGTTAACAATTAATTTTTAATATCATATATAGTTTTGTATAGTTATGTATGATTTTGTATAGTTTATTCTATATGTTTTTATAGTTTATAAAATTGTAAATAATGTAGACATGTAGAATGGAGAGATAAAAATAAAACCTCCTAAAATAAAGGAAGAGCACGTTTGAAAAAGTTGAGCATTTGTTTTGTTTTGTTTTTTTCCTGAAATTAAGGAACCAATGAGAATGGTTTAAATGCTTTAGCTTTTATACATAAGGGATTCCATTTTGGGGGTCTGTTGTCATTCTATTTTTAGAATGTATTAAATTAACAATTGACCGGGACCAGAGTGTAAATGGTATTGTAGATATTTGTAGCTTTTGCTGTAAAGATTGTTGTTGATGTTCGTCTATTGGTTGATTGAATGACTGATACAATAATGTGGGTTAAAACATGTTTAATGAGCTAACTAGTTTTATTATCCGTGAAATTCACGGGTATGATTATGTTGGGATGTTGGTACCCATGCTTGCGATCACACTGGGTACTGAGGACAAAAAAACCTTGTAAGAAAAAAAAATCTATTAATCAATACGTATATTTGTATAATGCCACTAATATTGCTACGTTTATTAGTATTTTACCACGATTATTGTTATTATTGTTGTTGTTGTCTTTGAGTTTTCTACGTCTTTTTTTATTATTCGCCCTCCATTCCAGTCATTTGTTTACTTTTATTGTTCTTTCATTAAAAACAGTTGAGATAAGTAATTAAATCAACCAAAAATAATTTTTTCAAAACAAAAAATTTTATATTTTTATTTGCGAACTATAATTTAAGGTAGATTAATCGGTTATCATTGTTTTGAAAGAATATGGTGCGAATATAAACGTTGAAGAAATAAAGATTATATCATCATTTAAAATGTAATTTCGAATTTGTGTTTTGATTATCTCATTTTCATATTACAGTTGAATAGAAAGTTTTTTTTGACAAAATGGCAAATGGTGAAAATTGGGTGAGTTTACAACAAATCTCGATATGAAGTTCAATTTTTGTATACTTACTCGAAAAATCAATGTTTCTAACGTTACATATTTTGTTTTTTCCTCTCCGAAACAGAATTTTTATAGGACAAAACCATTCGACTATAATTTAACTTAACACAACACGATGATGGCAATGTCTTTGAAAGAAATTCAAGAACAATAATGCAATATGGAAATATTGACGATCACTCTATGTCGAATGTTGGGATTTCAAGCACCTCGCGATCAACGAGCCTTCATGCCTTTCATCTTCAAAATCAAACTGAGGTAGCGAGTTATTATCAAATAAGTAGTTCTGCATCATCGAATTTTAGACCTGTCTTTAATATGAGACCACCCCCGGGCAGTGGTATGTTAGAGAGTATATCGCTTCTTGTGGAAAGAAATGTTGGTGTTCAACTCATTTCTTGGATGCGTAACCCGTCTAGAATTTTGTGGGAATATGACCACAATGGATCATATAAAAGTTTTGGGGTTGATTGGAGGAAGCTTGGATATATGCTTGGTAGTGCTTTGTATAAGGAACATAAAAAATGTAATTTTGTTGGAGATTTACTGAATTCAACATACGTGAATGAACAAGAAGGGAAAGTTGTGTTTATCAATGACCCAGTAAGATATTGTAAATTATTTACATGTTTTAATATGTTAGACTTTATATTCCTTATTTTTACGACGCTTTTTTCATTGATTATTGACGCTTTAAATTGTCTAAAATTAATTTCTTCGCTTTAAATTGTCTAAAATTAATTTCTTGGCGGTTTTATAAAGAGTTAAATTTGGGGATTCGGAATATTTTGACGCTTTTATGTCAAAACTATCTTCGCTTTTTGGTGTCAAGAGTTACCTGGACGCATTACTTCTTGACGTTTTTCTAATTCAACATTTTTTATATACAAATCTACATAGTGTCTTTATGAAATTTTACGCGGGAAATATGCTTTTAAAATGAAAATTTTTCTCCATGCTAAAAAGCGTCGAAAGGTTCATGATACAACACTCTTTGAGTCTTTGGTGCTCACCCAGTGTTTGTTGTTCCAATATATCTTATGTATATGTATAAAATTGGGTTAAAACGTTCTAGATGCGCCACGTGTCCCATATAACCTTAATGACAAACATTAATTACGGCTAATCATTTTATATGAATATAATAAATGCAGCATAAATCTCAGTAAATATCAATTATAATTTCATAAATCTTGTTATAAAATTACATTAAATAATTACATTGATTTGATTCTTAATTTATTAAAAAAATATTTTGATAAAAATTCTAAATTGTAAATAAAAATGTTCATTGCGAAGAATTCTTTCAATCAAGCATAATTTTCATTATATTTGTTAACATATTTTGATATGTAGAGATGATTAAAGTGAGTATCTCACAATGTTTTACATTTACGTAAAAAAATATTTTGAGAAAGTTGTAAAACTTAAACAATTAAATTTATTAAGAAAAATATAGTTGGAAGAGTAATTGTATTTATTAAAAACAAAAACTTAAAAAAACTACTAAGATATACGGAGTAAGTTTTTATAGTGTGGGAACGAAAAAATTATCTTGCTTTAAATTAAATACATATGAGAGTTTGAGAAGTTTAAATACTATGATAACGAGTATGTATGTACACAGTGATCACGAGTGAGTTTGAATAATTAAAAGAAATGTAAGGATTATTAAGTAATATAATATTATATAGGGTTTTCTACGTGGTACTCCGTGTTTTTTCGCATTCTACGTGCTACCCCTATATTTTTTTAAAAAAAATATAAGTGGTATCCAAAATTTAGTAAAATGTTCAAAAAATACACAAATTAATAAAAATTACGTTTTTAATATGTTAAATTTTGTAAATAAAATATGTTTACAAATAAGTAGACGATGTTTATGATAATGACTTGACAAATTATTTCCAAAAAACCAATTAAAAATGTATAATTCAAACATTTTAAAGAAGCGGATTAGAGCATTTTAGGTATCTTAAGATGTTTACATTTTGTTTAGGGGTACCACTGGTATTTTTGAAAAGCGAGGGGTATCATGTAGAATTCGAATAAATACAAGGGTATCATGTAGAAAAATCCTGTTGTAAACAACATGAAAAAGTAGAAAACACATTATATTTTCCTTTAATATCTTCAGTTTAATATGTATACGCCACGAATAAAACATTGATTATGACTAACAAGATATTACTTTTAGTTAAATATATTATATGTTATCTTATAGAATTGATATTTGAGAAAGTTCAACCTATTTTATTTACGGGTAAACTCTTAAACATCATTATAAATAGTTGTTAAAAAAACAAAAGGTGTAAATTTCGTATAGATATATTTGACACATAGCACATGTGAGACACAACCAAAACATTTGAATAAGTTTAGTTTGAACCCTATATATTTGATACATAAATATCAAACATTATACATTAAAATTAAAAATTGCACAAAATTATATTAACATCATTTTGTACAAATATTTTAACTGATTTGAAACATAACGTATATAATTTGATAACTTAATGTTGATTGTTGCATAATTCGAATAGATTTTATTTTAATTAATATGATATTTTATTAGTTACATTTTTTTTGTAAAATGTTGATCATGCGTAATTAACTATATCTTATTAGTTTTAATTAAAATTATATGTATTTTATTTTAGAACAGTGAACTCAAACCTAAAAAAAATAGAATTTGAGAGAAAAATAATAATTTATTTTTACTTATAGGTAAAATATTAAAGGTTATATTTGAATTATACTCCCTCCTATTCACTATATTCTTCCCTATTTCCTTATTCGGATTATTCGGGTTTTCTTCCCTATTTCCTTTTTTGGGTTGATTTGTGTGGTCCAAATTAAATTGCATGTGGGGTAGTGTGTTTTGTGTGGTCCAAATTCACTTTCTTATTTCTTGTGCAAAAAGGAAAGGGGAAGAATATAGTGAATAAGAGGGAGTATTATTTTTCTTCAATTATAATAATAATTCATTAAAACAGACTGCGCGAAGCGCGGGATACTACCTAGTGTGTGTGTATATATATAGAGTAAGAATTTAGTAAGCAATGGAAAAGTCTCGGTTTCAAATTCAAAATACCTAAGGTAGTGTCTGGGAAGGAGGAATTAATTTCATTTTCATGATATCAATTGTAGAAATCAAAATATTTGAATTCAATTCCAAGTCCAATTCCAAAAGTTCGTTTGGAAAACCCATAGAATTGGAATTGGAATTGGGCGGGACCGATATTGGTCGAGGTCATCGGGAAATTTTTATTTATTTGGAAAAAAAATCATGTAAAAGACTTTCTGTCTTTCTTTCTTCATTTTAGGAAAGAATGGGTTGATGTAATATACTTCATCCGTCCCGTTTATTTGTTTTCTTATTCCATTTTGGGGGTATGTTGTCATTCTATTTTAAGAATGTATTTAATTAACAATTTAAGCACTCACCCTCAATTTGATCCACATCATTTAATAATTAGTATCCTCTCTTCCTTAATCTTTGTGCAAAAGTCAAAGGACAACAATTGACCGAGACCAGGGTGTAATTGGTATTGTAGACATTTGTAACTTTTGCTGTAAAGTTTGTTGTTGATGTTCGTTTAGTGGTTGATTGAATGACTGATACAATAATCATATATTATATTAAAGCAACAAACGCAAGCCACGTTGATCGCCATGTGTCACAACCCCTTGAAACGCCACGTGTCAGTTTCTATTTAAAAAGAAAAAAATTATAAGATTTGCAATCATATCACGGGATACATTGGGTAGGTAGAAAATCGGAAAATCCTATAACAAATATGATATACATTGGAATTTGATATTAAATTGGCTTGATTTCATTCCATTAATAACTGCTCATTTTAGGTGGAAAATACTTAACCTAGGTCATTTAAAATAATCGGAGTTTATTTTCGCAGTACGATTTTTACTCATCTTAGTACTATTTACACCAAAATTTCCATTTGATACCCTTGACTAAAAAAACACAGTAACCCTGTTTTTCTCTCCCTTCTCTCTACCTCCACCTCCTTTCTCTCTCTATAAAACCAACCTTCTCCAATCTCCATAACATTCTTCAATTATGAAGATTATTCGAATCAAGAGCAGGGATTTAATTCATTAATCCTATATAAATGATTTAATTGACTCTTTTTTATATTTTTATTCCTTTTAATTAGGGTTTTAAGTCTAAATTGATAAATTGTTAGTGTATATATGGCGGAGTTGCGGTTGGTGTTTTAGCATATTGCGTCGCCGGTGTAGGTCGATGGTGGTTGTACGGCGTCCGGCGACGGTAGTAAGGACAGTGACGGAGGTTGTGATTAACGGCGAGTTGGTTGTGTTGTTATCAACGCAAATACGCATAGTACACACCAACGTAGCAGTACATTGACCAATGTAGTATACAAACTAAAAAAAAAGTGATAAAACAAGTTAACAGCATAGTACATCAACGTAGTACACACCATTACACCAACAATTCCGTAACACCACTGCAACCCACCGCCGGCCCCTCATCGCCGTCTGTCTCATTAGCCTACCAATGGACTTCCCCGCCGGCGACATAGCCGCCACAACCCACCACGACGGATCGGAGTACAATGTGCCGCAACTCCCAAACTGAAACCACCACCCCCCGTCCTCCGAGGCTCCGACTGACCATTATAGTCCCACTGCCAGCGGCTAGTCGGCCGGCCGACAAACCACCTCTCCTAATGTTTTGTTCATTAACAATAAGTGGGTGAAATTAGAGAATTATGGCCTTATGGGTAATTGAAAATAGAGAGAATAGATTAGAGAAAATTTAGAGAGAAGATGTGTGGGGAAATGAGAGGGGTATAATTGTCAATAATGTACTGCACAAGTAAAATGTGTACTGCGAAAATCAGCACCCAAAATAATTCATAATTGAAATTATAGATTTAGTATCCATGTAATAATCTTAACAATAATAGAAGATTGCAATCTTAATAGTAAATATCTTAACAATAATAGCCAACAATAATGAAGACAAAAAATTATATTGTAATCTTAACCATAAGCATGGTTTGTGATTTGTTAAAGTTTTTTGTGTTTTAATGCATATAATAAACACAAATTCATAAGAGAAACACTGGGTAATTCATATCAAATTATAGATGATAAAATTATTATTATTATTTTGTTTTTTTATTTTGCGTATGTGTATTATGAGTTATCTACAACATTATTTTCAGAAACTCAAAAACTATTCAAACTTACGGTTTCGTTTTCGAGTTTGTAACCGATTACATCAATTGCGCTTATACATTGTGTTCTTGTGAATGAAGTGAAAGTTTATGTTAAGTGCTAAAATTATAAAAATCTCAGCAAAAAGATATCTCCATATGGTTGCTTTATGTGTTTATAACCAACTTGGCGTTTTATGTATATTTGTTATACGTATTATTTGAGGCTTTCTCGATTCTCTTAATTTTGAAAAAATCTTACATTTTATTTCCATTGCTGTTTTTTATTTTGGCAGCTCCGAGCTCAAAGTTTCAAATGGAAGAGTATAACATCTATATCCCCAGGTAATACAAAGACAATTTTAATTTTATGGCGGGTTTGAGCTCGGACCAGTTTTAGGATCATTTGACATGTTGCTTAACTATCACTTAACAAATACGAAGATCATGTAGAAGACAACAAGCCAATTTGGGAATGGAGATGTCACATGGAGACTAGGTTATGTTGGATTAATATCAGGTTCTGTTAAGTTCGGAGAATTTATGTCGAATCCTTAACGTCATCCTATCATTACTTAGTGACAAGTTAGGTCGAGGATCATGTATGGTAATTACTGGGTAATCAACATATATTTTATTATAAGAGATCGAGTTTGAATCAACAGTTTCATGTCAATTGAAATTTTAGTGAATTTATTGTAGTTTTAAGCAAAAACTTAGACAAATGTCAATTTGGTCTTTTTTGGCCCCTTATTTTTTAGGCTATCTCGGTTATTGGATTAACTTTGGGTTGGGACGAGCCGGCCGGTTATGATTCATCCAAATTTTTCTCTACCATCGTGTCGGGTTTGGGTAGTGTTAGATCAGTGGGTATGGAAATTACTTTGAGGCGTGACAGAACTCACTTTCTGTAAAGTAATATTTGCCCCCACTAGAGTGTTGTAGAGTTATGGCAAATTTACTTCTTAAGGATACAACAAAGCACTCGGAAATCGCAGACAGCAATTCTGAGAATTGGACAATCGGTTAGTACGGGTATTTGTATAGAGGTTGTAAGAGTATTCACACGTACAACAATTGCGTGTTCTTGGTCTCCTTTAAATTATAACATCTCTATTTTAAAAATTACTGGGATTTATGTAATTTAACGGATTTTTTTGAAAGAAATATCCTCCCTTCGTCTCGGTTATTTATTTACCTTTAGTTTTGGCACAAGGACCGATGGGATGAGACCATTTGTGGGTAGTGTTATTGAGTGATAAGTGGACAATCTGTTATGTAAATAATCAAATTAGCTTTCAAAAACATTCTCAATATACAAAGGTAAATAAATAAATGAAATACGCACAAATAAAATAGGTAAATAAATGATTGGGATGGATTGAATATAGTTTTAAATGGATCCCATCTTCTCACAAATTGTGAATACCGGATTTCTTATCAACAATAACCCTACAGTGTGAATCTTAGTATGGGATAAAGAAACTATTAAATTACTCCAAAATAATTCAATTGAATGCGAGAGCACATTAATCATTAGCAAATACATAAAACAAATTACATAAGCTAAGACATCATTAGGAAATCATCCAAGATAATTAATCAATAAAATAATAAGGTGACAGTTTGGTCCAAGTAGTATCCAACAATAGTAAAACTCTTTTTTCTTTTTTGATGTTGAAGATAATCAGAAAAGAGAAAACGTATAATATCGTGAATAATACAATAAACATGGTAATAGAGTTACACATTTTATGTCCAACTAATTACTTCGTAGATGATTTTGTTTATACTATATTAAAACACAAATTGGGTGTTTTATAATAGATACATTGTATAGGATGAGTATGTTATATGGGAGAATGAGTGCTTTTTGAGAACAAAATTGGAGGAATCACAATCTAAAGGTTATGCGATTAGTTACCAAAATATAATTTTCATTTATCGAAAAATAATGTTAGAACATGTCAACAGGTCGGGTCACACCTAAATGGTCTTTGCCCCCTCACATCAAAGGCATTCATAAAATAGAAAGATAAACAATTGACATAAACACTCTAAAATAAAATGGGCAAATTAAACAAATAACCGGGACAAAGGGAGTATCATATAAGGAGTTTCTTATCCATTGTTTTATACAATTCGGGTTTAGATCAAGCTTGGATCCTGAATTTGGGTGCCGGGTAGGGTTATTCGGATTAGGTCAATTATGACAAGTCTAAGTTACATCAACCTATTTGGACTACTTGCCAACCATATATATGTACTGTGTAGGATTCGAAAAACTCAAGGGTATTATGTAGAAATAACCATAAAAAGAATTGTAAAGCATGTAAATCCATAAAAAAATATTTAAATATATAACACGGGTTGAACATGTCGAGATAAACACGGGTCATTACGATATGAGACAATTCAAGCTGAGTCGAGCAGCCATATGAACTTTGATGTATTGGAAGACAATCGTTTGTTAAGTGCATTTAATAAGAAAGATTTTTTGAGGACGTTAAACTTTGTTCCCGTGGTGAATGATAGCTCAAAAATGGGCGTTACATCGTATGATTCGTATCTATATATTCACCTCATATAGTTTTTTTTGGGCTGATTTACAAGAAGATAAAATGAGCGTGATGCACATCATGTATGTTTTTAGGGCATGATAGTTTTTAATGATGGGGATTGACGTTGGATATACAAATAGTTATATACTCGATTAAAGACACATAAATGAGTTTTTTAACGTACAAAATATGAAAATTACAATTAACATAAATATTATTTATAATACAATTTTGAAGATCTCCCGTGGGGGCATGTGTTCAAAAGCTAGTGTGTGTTAAAACATGTTTAATGAGCTAATTAGTTTTATTACCCGTGAAATTCACGGGTCTGATTATGTTGGGATGTTGGTACCCATGCTTAAGATCACAATGAGTACTAAGGACAAAAAGACCTTGTAAGAAAAAAAAAATCTATTAATCAATAAGTATATTTGTATAATGCCATTAATATTGTTACGTTTATTAGTATTTTACCACGATTATTGTTATTATTGTTGTCGTTGTCTTTGAGTTTTTCTACGACTTTTTTTATTATACGCCTTCCATTCCAGTCATTTGTTTAATTTTATTGTTCTTTCATTAAAAACAGCTGAGATAAGTAATTAAATCAACCAAAAATAATTTTTTCAAAACAAAAAATTTTATATTTTTATTTGCGAACTATAATTTAAGGTAGATTAATCGGTTATCATTGTTTTGAAAGAATATGGTGCGAATATAAACGTTGAAGAAATAAAGATTATATCATCATTTAAAATGTAATTTCGAATTTGTGTTTTGATTATCTCATTTTCATATTACAGTTGAATAGAAAGTTTTTTTTGACAAAATGGCAAATGGTGAAAATTGGGTGAGTTTACAACAAATCTCGATATGAAGTTCAATTTTTGTATACTTACTCGAAAAATCAATGTTTCTAACGTTACATATTTTGTTTTTTCCTCTCCGAAACAGAATTTTTATAGGACAAAACCATTAGACTATAATTGAACTTAACTCAACACGATGATGGCAATGTCTTTGAAAGAAATTCAAGAACAATAATGCAATATGGAAATATTGACGATCACTCTATGTCGAATGTTGGGATTTCAAGCACCTCGCGATCAACGAGCCTTCATGCCTTTCATCTTCAAAATCAAACTGAGGTAGCGAGTTATTATCAAATAAGTAGTTCTGCATCATCGAATTTTAGACCTGTCTTTAATATGAGACCACCCCCGGGCAGCAGTGGCGAATCTAGGATTTACTTAATGGGGGTGACGGGTGTTCAATAAAATGTATAGCATTCATACATCATTCCCAGGGGCGAACGAAGGATTTGAGTAAGGGGTAGGCACAATAAGAAACAAAACTACCGATTACATTTAAAAATTTTAGACTTCGAGTATAGATAATCTATCTATAGTACCACAAGGAAAATATGTTATTTGGTCATGAAAATAAGTTAGTTTTTTGGTCAGGTGTGATGAGCATCACATGGTTGGAAGTGAAGAATGGGTTCGAGTTCGTAGAAAACTACTTGGCTCGAACTCGGTTTGAATCGCTCCTATGGTGGTGGACAAATTTAGTATTTGAAAAAAATAACTCTTTTTTAATCTAATTTTGTTCATGATCATAAAAGATTGAGATTCTAGTTATTATTCCGTAGAAAAATAATTATTACTCCTATGTGATTTTATAATTGACAATTTACACTTTTTAAAGAGACAGCTCCGTCTTAACATGAAAACGGGTTAAATATTATCCAATTTGAGTATATAAGATACATCTTTTATTGTTACCCATATGGCCATATGCTATACACTATGCTTTTGACTTATTCTTACTACTAGATCAGAGAGGGGTTAAACTTAAAACGAGAATTTTTATTATTGAGATGGGGAAAAAAATACGCTACACTTGGTAGAAGAAAGGCAGAAAATGAATTTAATATCACAATCCTTTTTCTCCCCTTTACTCCATTCAATTAGTCTTGCTATAGACGGGTATATCGAGTATATCCGTCTATTATTATAGACGGGTCAAATACAATAAAAGTGGTGACATTATTTGCTCCCACCACCCCACTTATTGTTTGTCTTATTAAAAAAATAGTATTGTATTTGACCCGTCTTTTATTATAGACGAATAGTGTCCGTCTATAACAAGAATCTGTGTAATCCATTAGTCATACGGTATTTTCTAGTATTAGACTATTAGCCTATTACACAAAAGTACAGCTCATTTCCCACTTCTAAAAGGAAGATAAATAAAATATAATTTCCCCTCTTCCCCATAAAAAGCACTCCTATTCCTAAAAACAGCTTTTTTTTACCACTTCATTTCAATATTTCATCATCCTCTTCATCTCTTCATTAGTCTTCTACTGTTCTCTCTTTTCCAACAAGACACCATTACTATTACTATATATTTTTTAATTTACTTACAACTATTTATATTGATATCTCGTTCATCTCCTTCCGCACCACAAATACTTCGCTTTTGTTACTGCCGCACCATTCCTTCAACATCCATTTTCCAGATCTTTCACCGTTTTTTTTTAACCTTCATAATTTTTTTCCTGAAAAATAATGGGGGTGAGGGGTCACCCCCATCACCCCCTGTAAATCCGCCCATGCCGGGCAGTGGTATGATAGAGAGTATATCGCTTCTTGTGGAAAGAAATGTTGGTGTTCAACTCATTTCTTGGATGCGTAACCCGTCTAGAATTTTGTGGGAATATGACCACAATGGATCATATAAAAGTTTTGGGGTTGATTGGAGGAAGCTTGGATATATGCTTGGTAGTGCTTTGTATAAGGAACATAAAAAATGTAATTTTGTTGGAGATTTACTGAATTCAACATACGTGAATGAACAAGAAGGGAAAGTTGTGTTTATCAATGACCCAGTAAGATATTGTAAATTATTTACATGCTTTAATATGTTAGACTTTATATTCCTTATTTTTACGACGCTTTTTTCATTGATTATTGACGCTTTAAATTGTCTAAAATTAATTTCTTCGCTTTAAATTGTCTAAAATTAATTTCTTGGCGATTTTATAAAGAATTAAATTTGGGCTTCGGAATATTTTGACGCTTTTATGTCAAAATTATCTTCGTTTTTTGGTGTCAATATTACCTGGACGCATTAGTTCTTGATGTTTTTTTAATTCAACATTTTCTATTTACAAATCTACATAGTGTCTGTATGAAATTTTACGCGGGAAATATGCTTTTAAAATGAAAATTTTTCTCCACGCTAAAAAGCGTCGAAAGGTTCATATACAACACTCTTTGAGTCTTTGGTGCTCACCTAGTGTTTGTTTGTTCCAATATATCTTATCTATATGTATAAAATTGGGTTAAAACGTTGTAGATGCACCACGTGTCCCATACAGCCTTAATGACAAACATTAATTACGGCTAATTATTTAATATGAATATAATAAATGCAGCATAAAT
The DNA here is from genome assembly GCF_048544455.1 of Silene latifolia. Taxonomy (NCBI): domain Eukaryota; kingdom Viridiplantae; phylum Streptophyta; class Magnoliopsida; order Caryophyllales; family Caryophyllaceae; genus Silene; species Silene latifolia. The sequence continues at coordinate 105,946,951 of NC_133532.1, read as the reverse complement.
CTCAGTAAATATTAATTATAATTTCATAAATTTTATTATAAAATTACATTAAATAATTACATTGATTTGATTCTAAATTTATTAAAAAAAATATTTTGATAAAAATTCTAAATTGTAAATAAAAACGTTCATTGCGAAGAATTCTTTCAATCGAGTATAATTTTCATTATATTTGTTAACATATTTTGATATGTAGAGATGATTAAAATAAGTATCTCACAATGTTTTACATTTACGTAAAAAAAATATTTTGAGAAAGTTGTAAAACTTAAACCATTAAATTTAGGGATAATTTACGTGGTGCCCCTGAGGTTTGGCTTAATTCACGTGGTACCCTTGCTTTTAAGAATGTGCGCATGGTGCCCCTGAACTTTCATTTTAGTGCACCATCTACCCTTATTTTTTTTTTCATGTTATGACGCCGTTAACACACAAACATTAACTATATAATTCCCTTGTCATCTTCATCTTTATCCTCACAAAACACTTCATCTTTTTCCCTCAAAATCTTCCTTTTTTCTTCTTACAATTCTCCAATTTTTTGAGTCAGTCTCCCAAACTATCTATCTTCCTTTTCTTGTCATTTTCTCCACCACAATTCAATTTCACACCACAACAATTCATCCATAATTCCATACACTCCATTAATACACCACCAAATTCACCATCATGGTTCACAGTTCTCAGCCCGCGACATCAATCACCAATTCAACTAATCACTAATTCAACTGCCTCGCCTCTCCAATCAAACACTAACCGAGTCACTGTGGTTCGAGTCGGCGCACCAGCAACAGTAGCATCATCTCACAATCACCATGGCTTTAATTAAAGTCACCTGCATTCACCATCTCCATCTTCAATACTGAACTCGGAATCAAAACCCAAGTCCAATTCACCAATAGCCACCGCACCACCACGACAAGTATCCTCTAATTCGCCCCATCGACAACAACCATGTTAGAGCAGCAACACCGTTCTCCGTCGCCACATACTCGCACCACCTAGTTCCTTAAATATAATTTCCAAATGCCCGGATCCTTCAAATAATCAAATAAATCCGAGAGTGGATTTCAATAAAAGCAAGAAACCGCATATTTAATTCAGATTCGGATTAATTGTTCACCATTTTCGGCGTTTTTCATCATCATATTTTCCCATTTCATTGGTTCATCGTCTGATATTTTCAATAGGAGCATAATTTGGAGTTCTTCTTCATTATTAGAAAGAAAATAAAATGGAAATGATAATTAGGTAAAATGAGTTAAGAGATTACAAGAATAAAGGGAGAAAAAGAATGAACAATGATAACTGTTGTGTGAGGATGGTGGTGAATGCTTAAATTTGGGGAAGTCTGATGGAAGTAATTTTGGAGACTGTAGGGGAAAACGAAGGAAACAAAGATTTGTGGGGAAGTGAGAGAGAAGGAACTAATTTCTTGTTCATCAATAATGGTGATTGGTAGGCACTGGGGAAGTGAGAGAGGGGAAGATAGTATTGTTTATTGGTTTGTGAGGTAAATGAGGGGGAAAAAGACAAAGATTTAACGGCGTCATAACAAAAAAAAAATAAGGGTAGATGGTGCACTAAAATAAAAGTTCAGGGGCACCATGCGCACATTCTTAAAAGTAGGGGTACCAAGTGAATTAAGCCAAACCTCAGGGGCACCACGTGAATTATCCCTTAAATTTATTAAGAAAAATATAGTTGGAAGAGTAATTGTATTTATTAAAAACAAAAACTTAAAAAAACTACTAAGATATACGGAGTAAGTTTTTATAGTGTGGGAACGAAAAAATTATCTTGCTTTAAATTAATACATATGAGAGTTTGAGAAGTTTAAATACTATGATAACGAGTATGTATGTACACAGTGATCACGAGTGAGTTTGAATAATTAAAAGAAATGTAAGGATTATTAAGTAATACAATATTATATAGGGTTTTCTACGTGGTACTCCGTGTTTTTTCGCATTCTACGTGCTACCTCTATCTTTTTTTAAAAATATAAGTGGTATCCAAAATTTAGTAAAATGTTCTAAAAACACCCAAATTAATAAAAATTATGTTTTTAATATGTTAAATTTTGTAAAAAAAAAATATGTTTACAATTGAGTAGATGATGTTTATGTTAATGACATGACAAATTATTTCCAAAAAAACCAATTAAAAATGTATAATTCAAACATTTTAAAGAAGCGGATTAGAGCATTTTGGGTATCATAAGATATTTACATTTTGTTTAGGGGTACCACTGGTATTTTTGAAAAGCGAGGGGTATCATGTAGAATTCAAATAAATACAAGGGTATCATGTAGAAAAACCCTATTATATAAACAACATGAAAAAGTAGAAAACACATTATATTTTCCTTTAATATCTTCAGTTTAATATGTATACGCCAAGAATAAAACATTGATTATGACTAACAAGATATTACTTTTAGTTAAATATTTTATATGTTATCTTATAAAATTGATATTTGAGAAAGTTTAACCTATTTTATTTACGTGTAAACTCTTAAACATCATTATATATAGTTGTTAAAAAAACAAAAGGTGCAAATTTCTTATAGATATATTTGACACATAGCACATGTGAGACACAACCAAAACATTTGAAAAAGTTTAGTTTGAATCCTATATATTTGATACATAAATATCAAACATTTTACATTCAAAATTAAAAATTGTACAAAATTACATTCACATCATTGTGTACAAATATTTTAACTGATTTGGAACATAACGTATCGTGAAATGATATAATTTGATAACTTAATGTTGATTGTTGCATAATTCGAATACATTTTATTTTAATTAATATGATATTTGATCAGTTACATTTTTTTGTAAAACGTTGATCATGCGTAATTAACTATAACTTATTAGTTTAAATTAAAATTATATGTATTTTATTTTAAAACACTGAACTCAAACCTAAAAAAAATAAAATTTGAGAAAAAAATAATAATTTATTTTTACTTATAGGTAAAATATTAAAGGTTATATATGAATTATATTATTTTTCTCCAATTATAATAATAATTCATTAAAACAGACCACGCGAAGCGCGTTATACTACCTTGTGTGTGTGTGTGTGTGTGTGTGTGTGTGTGTGTGTGTGTGTGTGTGTGTGTGTGTGTGTGTGTGTGTGTGTGTGTGTAAAGAGAGAGAGAGAGAGAGAGAGAGAGAGAGAGAGAGAGAGAGAGAGAGAGAGAGAGAGAGAGAGAAAGAGAGAAAGAGAGAAAGAGAGAGAGAGAGAAGGGGGGGTGTCATGTAAGTCCACCTTTTTTGGTTGAGTCCATAAGTTCTAATTGTGGCCTTTAGATCTATTAGATGAGTGGTGATGATTAAAATAAAATGAAAGGCTGAGATTAAAAGCTCCCAAATCCCACCCAAACCCTAATCACTCTCACAAATCTTTCCACCCTTTATCTCTCTCTCTCTTCTTTCTCTCTAAATTTTTCTCTCAACTTCTCCCTGCCGCCGCCGCCCTCCACTCGCTGTTGCCGCCGCCTCACCAACTATACACCACCATGATTTTCTCTCCTCCGTCTTTCTCCTTCACCACCGTTCTCCCCTTCACCCACCACACACCACCACGTTGATTGGTGAGTTGGTGCCATATTTGTGGTTGTTTTTTTCAGTTTTTGATTTTTTTGGATGGTGGTGCCGGGTTTGTTGCATGTGGGTTTTTTCGTTTTTTTTGTCGTGTGTGTCTGAGGGGGATGGGGATGGTGGTGGTGGTGGTTGTGGTGTTGTAGTACGTGGTGGGTGGTGGGTCTTCCGCTTCCTTCCCCTTTGTTTTTTTTTTATTTGGTAGGACTGGGTGGTGGTGCTATGGTGGGTGGTGGGTCTGCCGCCTCCTTCCCCTCTGTTTTTTTTATTTGGTGGGATTGGGGTGGTGGTGCTATGGGGTTGGGTTAGGATGTCGTAGCTTGGTGGTGGCGGTGGCGGTGATGGTCGAGAAAGAAGTTTTATTAGGATAAAGTTACACTCCCGAGGACTAAGATTACAAATTCAAGAACAAGAGTTACAATCTAAGACTAAAAAATTACGAGAAAAACTTCACCTCTAATGACTAAAGTTACACTTTTGAAGGACAAAAGTTACAGTTAAAATGGCTAAAGTTGCAAAAGTAAAGTATAATAATTCAAACTTTTACATACAAACCACTATACGACTAAAGTTACGACTCCAACGACTAAAGTTACGCCTTCAACGACTAAAATTACACTCGTAAAAATATATAAATTCAAAGTTTTACATACAAACCACCATATGACTAAAGTTACATTTTCGACGGTTAAAGTTACACCTCCAACGACTAAAATTACCTTCATAAAAGTATATAAATTCAAATTTTTACATTCAAACCACCATATGACTAAAGTTATAACTCCGACGACTAAAGTTACATTCGTAAGATACTAAAGTTACATAGACTTTTGTTAAAATTACATAAATTTCAATTTATAAATTCAAATTTGTATATATAAGTTGGCCTTAAAAGGTAATATACACTTATAAATCATTGAATGCTTAAAGTTACACTCATAAATCAGTAGAGTTACACTAAAAAATGATTGGCTAAGAATAGGACTTAGGGACTCAACCAAAATTAGGGACTCGTCTCTCTCTCTCTCTCTCTCTCTCTCTCTCTCTCTCTCTCTCTCTCTCTCTCTCTCTCTCTCTCTCTCTCTCTCTCTCTCTCTCTCTCTCTCGGTTTCAAATTCAAAATACCTAAGGTAGTGTCTGGGAAGGGGGAATTGATTTCATTTTCATGATATCAATTGTAGAAATCAAAATGTTTGAGTTCAATTCCAACTCCAATTCCAAAAGTTCGTTTGGGAAACCCATGGAATTGGAATTGGAATTGGAATCGGAATTGGGGGGGGACCGATATTGGTCGAGGTCATCGGGAAATTTTTATTTATTTGGAAAAAAAATCATGTAAGATATTTGCGAATGGAAAAAAATATAGAGAATAAAAATATTGCGATTAAATTTGCATATAAAAAAACGTAAATAGTGATGGAATTGAAATGACTACTATGTGATAGGAATTTGAGAGGCTCAAATTTGAACTAGGTTGGAATTGGGAAGGAATTGAGTCCAATTCCAGTTCCAAATTCCAAGTCTGAAGGATAAAACTCATACAAAAGGAATTCAGTTTACGAATTGAATGTTTTCATACAAGATTGTCGAATATACATCCATCTATATATATATATATAAATCGTCCCAATAAGTTTAATAAAGATACGTCCATTAACTCATCTATTCAATCCAAGTCTCAAATCTCCCACTGCACCTCAAAATCCTGTTGATTCATCATCAGTCCTTACAGTAGCAACCACTTCTAAGTCGATGTACATAACATATTAGTCCCTATAGGATTAACCATTTCTAAGTCATTGTACATGACATGTCAATGGCCAGACCAATAGTACAGTCTTTGGACAAAAAAAAAGGAAAGTTGTTCGAATGAAGCAGTACCAAGTATCAACCGATGGACCAAAATTCTTCAAGAGGATGTACGACATTATTTTGGTTGGGGGTTGCAAAATAGTTGTGTTTGACTTGCCATCAAATTCACTCATTGTGGTGGTCATTTCATGTATCAAATATACATATTACCACTAAAAAAGGCAGGCATATAAAAATGTAACTCAGATGATGGGGAGCTACTCAACATTCTAGTTAATTGAAGAAAATTAAAACAGAAACATTGATACATTTAGGTTTCGCAACTTAATAGTAAAAAAATAGGTCTAAAAAATATAGAATAGGTTATATTAACCAGCATGGGCTCGCTATTGAGAATCTGATGGTAAGCTTATTTAAAGGGATTTGCAGACAAATTCAGGTTTAAACGTTAAATTGTCTAGATAGGTAAGCACATTCAAATTCATAGGAATAATTTCTAGTACATTTCCTTGCCAGCACGCAGCAGCATATGATGATCAAACAAAAAATTAAAACAAGGAGCAATATTTTCTTATAAATATTTTATATTTGTTTATCATAATGAAGCTATAAGGACAACTCACCTGGCTAATGTTAATCTTGAAGGAGTAATTGGAGTACCTAAATATCCCCTTCTCAACAATTTTTCATAACTATACAAAACTTATTGAATAAAAGTGATGGGCTTTGCAACAAAAATTGATTTATAACCAACAATTGCTTAGTTAAATTACTCTGATGGTTTGCTGAAATACTTCAAACAATCAAAGCTTTAAGATAAAAATTTTATTACTAATGCGTTATTAGAGATTCTAATCTTTCTAAAAGTGTCAAGACAACCGTTTGTAATAAATGTGAGACATTATTCAAATGAAGTGTCATGCTTCAAAACTCACAATGCAAAATAATGCTCTTCAAAATTTAGTGCCTGAGAAATGGAAAGGTTAACAATTTATATTAGGGTCGGCCTTAGACATATGTAGTCTCGCGGTCTCGTATTGTATTTAAACCAACGATGATTAATGAGAAAGACAACACAAATGATTAAACACAAAATATAACGTAACATGGTATCAGTGTCTTTCTCCTTCCTGAAACCCTAATCACTCTTCCGCCTCCTTTTCTGGGTTGACCAATCCCAATCAACCTGCCTCTGCCTCGAAGACCGAGGCACCAAAACTCGATCCTCTATCTCCTTTCTCTCTCTCGCAAACCAAGAAGGACTCGGTCAATACATCACCCACATCCGTCTTCGCAGCGATAGTTATGAAGAATGGAGCTGTTCTATGCGTATCTCCCTCAAATCACGCCGCAAATTCGGGTTTTGCGATGGTACGATCACACAACCTCAAGACGATGATTTTCTTTCCCAACAATGGGAGGTTGTCCACTGTACGATCGTTCAATGGATCATGAATTCCATCGTTCCGTTAAAAATTCTGTTTCATAACTGAAGATGCTCGTGAGTTGTAGCTCGATCGAGGAGCGTTTTTGCGTTGTCGATGGGTCACGGATTCACGCGCTCAAGGCCAAACTCCATGATTGCCGCCAAACTAAAGGTATGACTGTAACCACCTACTTTGGCGAATTAAAGATTTTATGGAATGTTATTGCCAATTACGAACCACCCTTTGCTTGCAAATGCGGTGGTTGCAAATGTAACATCTCGAAAACAGCTTTGGCTTGACAAGATTTGGAGCGAGTTCATAAATTTCTAATGGGTTTGAATGCTACTCTTTATAAAACAATTTGTTCGCAACAACTTGCTCTTGACCCGTTGCCATCATTAAACCGCGTCTATCACTCTGTGCTGTAAGAGGAACGTCTTGTCTCCTCCCCTACTGCCGTCTAAGAGCCCACGGATGTCATGGCTTTTGTAGTCCGTCCTGGTTCATCGATCTCTGCCGCGGCTGGTTCGATTCCGGATTGGCGTGCCTTGCGCAATGCTGAGCGACAGGAAAGGCGCAAATTGTTCTGTACCCATTGTCAAGCTAACAGACATGACGCTCTCTCCTGTTTTATTCCACTCAAAGGTTTCCAGATTGGTGGGGTGATAGACCCAAAACCCTCGAAGAATTACAAGCCAAGCGCGCTGCCTCCGCACGTACTCCTGCTCGTGCCAATTTTCTAGGCGGTTCATCTTCAATTCCGTCTTCTGATCGTCTAAGTGGTATGTCTCCTACTTGGATAATTGATACAGGAGCCTCTCACCATGTCACCGGTGATGCGACATGGTTGGCTGATCCCCACCCGATACCTCCTTACCCGGTTACACTTCCTAATGGGCAGAGTGTGTCGGCTACTATAGCCGGAACGGTCCAATTGAATGAATTTTTTGTTTTGCGAAATGTTTTATATGTGCCTAGCCTTACCTACAATCTTCTCTCCGTCTCTCAATTAATTGCAGTCACCGATTGTGTTATTAGCTTTACTAACTCGTCTTGTCATATTCAGGACCGGTTTTTGAGGATGAGGATTGGAGTCGGTGAGCAACGGGACGGTCTCTATTTGCTGCGTGCGGTGGTCAAGCCAACTATCCATCGGGTGAGCGTTGATTCCTTTGAGTTGTGGCATCGACGCCTTGGCCATCCCTCTAATAAAGTAGTTAAACTTTTACCTTGTGTTAGCAATTCCCGTTCCACTTCGGATATTAGTTGTGAAATTTGTCATGAAGCTAAACATAGCCGCAGTTCTTTCGATTTGAATGAGACAAAGGCCTCCAATATTTTTGAGTTAATTCACTGCGATTTGTGGGGTCCTTATCGGTCTCTGTCTACCTGTGGGGCTAAGTATTTTCGCACTATTGTTGACGATTTTTCCCGTAGTGTTTGGGTTTATTTACTCCTCGATAAGCGTGAAGTCACAGACATGTTTTTGAGTTTCTTTGTCCTAGTAAAACTCAATTTAATGCCGTCGTTAAAACTGTTCAATCGGATAATGGGTCGGAATTCTTTCACATGGCCGAATTTTTCACAAACAATGGCGTATTGTTTCGCACCTCATGTGTCGGGACACCACAGCAAAATGGCCGTGTCGAGCGCAAGCATAGACATATTCTTAATGTTGCTCGGGTCTTAATGTTTCAAGCTAATTTACCGGTCTCGTTTTGGGGTGAATGCATCTTAACGGCGGCGTATTTAATTAATCGTACCCCGTCTCATCTTTTACTTGATAAAACCCCCTATGAACATTTATTTGGATCGGCACTAATTATACTCATATTCGCACCTTTGGCTATCTCTGCTTTGCTCATAATTTACATACAAAGGGTGACAAATTTGCTAAAATGAGTCGAAAGTGCTTATTTATTGGGTACCCACACAATAAAAAGGGCTGGAAGGTGTTTGATCTTGCCACTCGGGAAATTTTTGTAAGTCGGGATTTGTATTTTTATGAGGATAGCTTCCCGTACATCACGGACACCCCTTTGTCTCCTAGTCCTAGTTCGAATCTTACTGGTAATGATGGCCCCATTCACTTCGCCTGATCCGTGTGATATCACGGACTCAATGGAGCCCTCGCCTACTGATATGGGTTCTGGGAATGGGTCAAGTGCTGCTACAAGTCCTTCCTCGGATCCGGGCCCTACCACCGACACTCCAGGTGAACCCGGTTCCGGGTCGGATGCTAATCATGACGATGTTGTCAATACCTCTACTCCTGTTGAATTGGGCCGTGGTAAAAGAACCAAAATCCCATCGACCCGTCTTCGTGGATTCGTTGTTGGCACCGCATGCGCTTCACCTGATTCCGACTCACCTCCTGACTCACCTCGTTCCTCAGGTACTCCTTATGCTCTAGCTAACTATGTTTCGTGTAACAAATTTTCTTCGAAACATCAAGCATTTCTTGCAGCTATCACCTCAGGTGTCGAACCCACCAATTTTCGAGCGGCTCTTGCGGATCCCCTTTGGTGCAAGGCAATGGCGGATGAAATTGCAGCTCTCGAAAATAATGCCACCTGGGAATTGTCCACTCTTCCAGCAGGCAAAAAGGCGCCTGGTTGTCGTTGGGTTTTCAAAATTAAATACAATTCCGACGGCAGCATTGAACGGTATAAGGCTCGTTGGTCATCTTGGGTAATCATCAGGTGGAGGGTATTGATTATGGAGAAACTTTCGCACCTGTGGTCAAGATGGTTATTGTCCGTTCTTTTTTAGCTGTTGCTGCTGTGAAGAACTGGGAACTCCATCAAATAGACGTACACAACGCTTTCTTACATGGCGATCTTGACGAAGAGGTCTATATGAAGCTTCCCCCGGGTTTTGGAAGCGGAAAGGAGGGCAAGGTCTGTCGGTTACGCAAATCCTTATACGACCTTAGACAGGCTCCTCGTTGTTGGTTTGCCAAACTAGCAACAGCTTTGCGAAGGTATGGTTTTACTCAGTCTTATTCCGAGTATTCATTGTTTAACTATGCACGAAACAAGGTTTGTCTCCATGTCTTAGTTTACGTGGATGATCTCGTGGTGGCCGGTAATGATTCTTTGGCCATCTCGAAGTTTAAGACCTATCTTGGTGAATGTTTCCATATGAAAGATTTTGGAATCCTGAAATATTTTTTGGGCATTGAGGTTGCACGAAACTCCAAAGGCATTTTCTTGAGTCATCGAAAGTATGCTCTTGACATCATTACCGAAACCGGCTTGTTGGGTTCCAAACCCGTCGTCACTCCCATTGAACAAAATCATAACCTTGGGTTGGCCATGGGCGATTTTCTTGAGGATGTAGAGTTCTATCGACGACTTGTTGGCCGCCTTGTATACTTAGCTTTGACACGGCCAGACCTGTCGTACGCTGTCCACACCTTGTCGCGGTACCTAAATAAGCCACGCAGGGAACATTATGACGCTGCTCTTCGTGTTGTTCGTTATCTCAAAGTTAGTCCGGGACAAGGAATCCTATTTCGCTCTGACAGTGAGTTTGTTGTCACCGGTTGGTGTGACTCCGACTGGGGTAGTGATCCCTCTACTCGTCGCTCTGTTTCTGGGTGGATCGTTTTTCTTGGTGCCTCCCTATTTCTTGGAAGACAAAAAACAACAGACGGTCTCTTTATCTTCAGTTGAGGCCGAGTACAGGGCCATGGCAGCTCTCCTTTGCGAATTAAAATGGGTCAAGGGATTGCTTCTTAGCCTTGGCGTGTCCTTTTCGTCTCCCGTTGATGTCTACTCCGACAGTCAATCTGCGATTCCGCTTGCACAAAATCCAGTTTTTCACGAGCGAACAAAGCATATCGAGATTGATTGCCATTTTATTCGTGATGCAATTACTGATCGTTTGATTAAACCTTCTCATGTATCGACTAAGGACCAACTAGCTGACATTTTCACAAAGGCCTTAGCATCGTCTCAATTTGTATTTCTTCTCCGCAAACTGGGCATTCTTAATCTCCATGCTCCAGTTTGAAGGGGGGGGTGTATTAGGGCCGACCTTAGACATATGTAGTCTCGTTGTGTCGTATTATATTTAAACCAACGATGATTAATGAAAAAGACAACATAAATGATTAAACACAAAATATAACGTAACAATTTATCGATCATGGACCATCACCCAACCTAGGTAGCACGGACACTTCTCCTAATCAGCCGTCCCGTGTCCGACACCGTGTCGGACACCGACACTCCTCGGACACACGTCGAAACGTGTCAGACACCTATAAAGCCGTGTCTAACTTTCTACATTTATTCGGGCACGTGTCCGACGCGTGTCCATGGTATTTCGGCCGTGTCCGACGCGTGTCCATGACATTTAGACATCATTTAGGGTGAATGATGTTCTTTAAGCGTGAAATGAGTTGTCGAAAGAGATTGATTAAAAGATTCGTTTGGATAGTAAATGAAAATGAGTTATAATCAAGGCAAGTTTTAGCTTCACTTATTTAAATTTAATATCAAATACTTTTATAAAAATAAAATCGAACGCTTATAATTATAAAATATATATTTTATTAAATTTAAATAACGTGTCCCGTGTCCTAAATTTCAAGGGATGCCGTGTCACGTGTCCGTGTCGTGTCCGTGTCCCGTGTCCGTGTCCGTTTTGGTGCTACCTAGCACCCAACCAAGTGAGATCACTTTGGAAATTTAGTTATAATAATAGCATTTGAGTTGGCAAGTAGAACCTGTACGTGCACAAGCTCAATTTTTCTCATTTTCAAACAATGAGAGCTACTGCAATAGAAGTAACAGTCCGTCTTGCTTCAAACCGCAAGATACGTCTGAAATAATAAGACCTCTCACAATTGGAAATCACATGGGTGGTGGGACACCCCATGTGCTTTCCCACTCATTTCCTAAATGGATATTTTGTGAGAGAAAACGGTCCGTCTTATTATTTCAGACGAATCTTACGGTCTGAAATAAGAATTTGTGTAGAAGTAATTAGGCATATCAAAAGTGTCTATTAAAGAAGATGAAGTTAGAGAATCCATTAGTATATGCACCATTTTTAAAATTCGTAAAAGAATAAAATAGAAGAATGCTTATAGACGAGTCTTTTGCTTTCAAATTCTCATTTGTATCATGTAAATTGTACACTAAGAACTATGGAGCATATGGCGTTAGTCTTGAATTTACCAAAAAAAAAATTCGGACATGTGCCCTACGTCCCAATTATTTATTTACCCTTGTAAAAATACTCCTCACAAGGAATAAAAAAAAGTAAAAAAAATAACATTAAGAGGTAAGACTATTGAACGAGAGACATATTTACGTAATGACATTGCCGCTAATCTCAAGGATCTGGCGATTTACAAAAAATTATATCCAACAGTGTTGTCAAACGCATTAGATGGATTGAAGTGAGTTGGACTACTTAATTTTAACTCCGTATTTATGTTATGTTATGTTATGTTTTATTTCCTTGGCTGCATTTGGATATTTATCTATTCCGCTGTTGTTGAAGGAAGTGAACTCTTGGTTAATGGAACGTGTGGTTGGTCCTTTTATATATGACTAGTTTTCACTCTTGGTAAATCGACAATATCAAAAACAGATTAGTTGGATTATTTGCTACAGAGGCATTTGAAGGAAATGAAAGGCGATGGCTGAATATGTTAGTAACTCGGAGGATCTATCCAATATTTCACATTTCTTTTTTACAGTAGTTGACTAATATGAAAAACAGATCAGTCGGATTTAATCCCTGTTGTTAACACTGATGCAACTTTTCTAGCATTTGCACATTAAAGCTACAAGTAAGCATGAAAAACAGATCAATCGGATTTCATCCATGTTTATGCGGACTTTCTAGCATTTGATTCTAGGAACGCTTCCCATCTAAACCGGTAGCATTGATGGAACTTTTGTCATCAGAAGAAACTCCTTGTTAATCCTATTCAGTCAAGAATATAGACCATATTTGTCAAACAACATGCTAACTTTATCATGCTTTCGAGTTTCGACCAACACTTTCAAATAAACTACAGTAGGTGTATATTTATCAGCAACTCGAGTAATACACTATCAACTTCAATGTGGAAACTGTAAAGTAACATACAAAAAAATTGACAATCGGAAACGACTTGTATTCATTACTGACTACTTATTTCTTTGAAGAGCTACTACCACCGCGAAAAGATTGCCAGAATACAGGCCAATTCTTCTGAGCCTCAGTCCAACCCCAAAAGGAACCTTCCCTTAAAGGGTCCCAACTAGACGAAACAATCCCGTAACTGACCCCTAAAAGCGCAGTCCCGAAGAAAACAAAGGATACAATGAAAGGCACCCAAGTAGGCACATCTATCTTCAACCCAACCTTCAAGTAATAGAAGAATGGGAAAAATGCCAACCCTGTAAACAAAGGTATCCCAACTGAAAACCCCATCCTGCTTATCATTCTATTTGTCACTATTTCCGGGATTACCCCTTCTTCTCGATCATCGTCGTCATTGTCATTGTCATCATCATCATCGTCTTCTTCTTCGTCTACGTCTTTGAGGTTCTTATTGTTTTTCTTCTTCTTTTTCGGGGCTCCGAACCCCTTAGGACTCTTAAGAGTGGCATGTAGGGAAGTAGACTTGTTTGACAAGAGAAACAAGTTTTGGGGATGTTTGGTTGTCCATAAAAATGTAGAAAATTTAGTGTAAGACAAGTTTTGAGGGGAGATCAAAGGGAGAGCTCCATGGAAAGAGCAGGTTTCCATTTTACACAAAAGAATTGTGTGGTGTTTGCTAACACCTTTATCTTCTTTGAGATTTCGTTGCTTACCCACATCATAACCAATTATAACTGTCGTGTGGGTTGAGTTATTGGGATAACCGGATAAGTCTCCAAATATCATACTCCCAATTTAAAATAATATGGAGTACTCCCTCTATCTCGGTCATTTGTTGTTCTTTTTCATTTTTGGGTATCTCAGTCATTTGTTGTCCTTTTTATTTTAAGAATGAATTTGATGAGTAATTTGGTCATTCACACTCAATTTATTCCACTTGTCATTTAGTAATTGACCCCCTCCCCTTTCCTTGATCTTTTTGCCAAAATCAAAGGATCAGTAGGTCTCCCTTGTGACGGGTCGGATATTGCGACGGGTATTATGTGAGTGAAAATGGGTAGAGGGGACAAGGTGGGCACCCACCCCATGTGCTCCTTCTCTCACCCTTATGGGTTTTTTGTGAGACGATATGGTACCCGTCACAAGTTTGTGACGGATACCCTCCGTCATAAGGGAGAATTTGTGATTTTTTAAAATGCGTAATTCATTTTTTTCAGTTTTTTGTAATAGACAAAAGAATGTTAGATAGAATCCAATTTAGATCATTAGCAACATCTCTAGAAACTTTACCGATGAAATTGGCTGATATTTGAAAAATGGTTATTATTGCTTAGACATCCATGCTTAAGCATTTGATTTCTCCAAATAATTGATCACATTCTATATTTGATAAATTAAGATCACTCGTATACTTGTTTGCAACAAAGACCAAGTCATTTTGGCAAACGGTTTTGGTTCTTTGATTCATCGCCCCAGTTAACTTCTATAATTCTTATACAAAGATTTATTGTTCCTTTTTCGGAAAGAAATAAAATAAATAAGGTGTTCCTCCGAACAAATCAACTACCAGTAGAAAAAGCAGAGTACCCATACGAAGTTTTATGTACATTTTTCTACGGCCAAACATATTAACATACCGGAGAGCAAGGCCGGAGGGTACGGTACACTTTTTAAACGAGCCTGAAATGTCCAGAAAATCAACAAGGTATAATTTATACACACGAGTGTAGAACAGACAAATTACTCCCCAACGGATCTAATGTTGGATTTTAGAGTACAGGTCTTGGAGAGCTCCATACAGTGGCTCGGCTGCCCTTGGTCTATCAACTGAACCAAGCAAAATATCAGCTGCCGTTAGATAAGGATCGCCATAGAAACGCAAGTTCGTGTCTATTCTTGTGGTGACTACATTCCCTTCCAATGAGACGCCCACAAATGCCCCTGAGATATACATCACATTCAGATACGGTCAAATAAGCGTGAAAGTTCACCTAAAATTGGATAAAATCCATTTATGCCTATACGGAGTAAATAAGAAGCACATCAGCTTCTCAAGGTGAAAAAGTGCTAGGCTTATCCTTGCAAAATATGCAATCAAGGATAAGTTTTAAAAGCAACTTTGTATCATGCAGCAGATTGCAGAATCCTAAGAAGAAAGTTGTTATAAGGAAAACAATTTTGAACGACCGTATACCTTTACAATAGCAACATCGTACAATAGAAGCTGGTAAAATCAAACTTGTGAAATTCAAAAAAGATAAATTAATAAGATAGCACCTCCAACGTCTAAACCCGAATTGCAAGGTGGTTCGGTGTTAAATTTGCTTTGGGAAACAGTTTTGAGTTCATAGAAAATATGGAGTACCGAGTTAAAATACAAAGAACTCCAGCAACCTAATTCGTGAGACGAATCCCATTCACTACGGACAGTTTCAGTTTTACGATCAGCCGACAGAACTAGGAATCACGGTTCAATCTTGAGTAAAACCAAACAAAATGCTGTCTTTTGAATTAAAGGTTCAAAGGTGTCCATGGAATATCACAAGGTACAGCACAGATTGCTACACTGTGAGTCTGTGACTTTAAGGAGTTCACATAATATTTCCAGGAAAAATTGATTGTTTTCATACAAATATTCCAAAGAAAGGGTGTTTTCTTGTAAGGTGTTCGAATGAAAATATTCCAAATCTGGTTGGTGGGTTGTGGCTGCATGACTAACCAGTAATCTCAAACAAGAAACTGCGTTCAGAACAAGGATTTGGCACGTAAAAAATGATTTTGTAAGAAGCTAAATGCTCCCATATTTTCATACCTTTGCTACAGCTATATGAATAGCACAGGCCAGATCCTCTATCTCCAGCTCGAAGATCCGCTTCAAGTACTCTTCCAACAGGGCCAGCTGCCGCGCTACAGCCAGCTCCTAGAGAAAAATGCACGCGACTGCAGAATGTCTTCACGGCTTTATAATTATGAAGCACAATTATGAAATCTGTGAGCTCACCCCCAATCTGTTAACAGCCGGCAAATTTTTAAAGTTATCATAGAGTGATGCCGACATGCAAAATCATATCATAAAATTGCAAACACACATAATCAAAAGATGGTGCAAAAGTGATCATAAAAAAGACAAAGTAATAACATGCCAATTCCAAGCGATACACGCTTACTTATAAGATGAATGTAAAGCTAGAGACAACAAGTCATTGCCCCTATAAAAATAATAGCAAAGAGTAACAAAATCTAAAGCAAATTATAATGGTTTCTACAGATAACTGGATTACCGTCACCAAGTGACTCACAAGATGCTTACAAATTGATTGAACAACTAAATGAAAGAAACAAGCAATTAACAGTTCCAGGTGTCCAGCTATCATATCATTCATCACATAAATGACACGTCCTTCGTTTCGCAATTATCTTCGTTTTAAATATGTACAAGAATTTAAGTAGAACAAGAAATGCCAATATTTGTGTTTTATCTTTTTATTTTTCTTAAACTCAAGCACAAATATAATACACTTGTCCTTGAGGTTAAAAACAAACAGAACAAAAACACAAGATTGATAATTTGATATATCTAATCCTAGTTGATTCTTGAATAAATAGGAAAGTGGAAAGTATTGCTGAACGAAGGGAGTTATATGGAATAAATAGGTCATGTCAACTTCAAGTAATAACTTTAGCTTGATGGAAAAATAGATAGAATAACAGCAATAATGCACACCTGAGCACCCCATCCTAGACCCACTGAAGCTATTGCAGAAGGAGCAGACCATGTCCCGTCCATCCTTCGAGCAACAACTAATCCAGTGCCCATCTTGTAAGCAAGAACTGCCCCCATTTTGGCAACAGTTAAAATAGCCAGGCCTTTAGCTCCTTTAAGAACCGCTGAAGGAATAGATCTCTCAGGATTCAAAAGTGAAACCTGCCCAGATAAGTGCATTTACAAAAAAAATCAGACGAGACTGTACAGAAGCAAAAAAAAAATGTGAGCAGATATTACAGCTACTTAAGAGAGAAGCGATCCCAAAATAACAAAAACATAAGCACGACTGCACTTAAACTTTGTATCTGTAGGGTAACCTGGGCCTTTGTGTCTGTTAAAGTTCCCCCAGGCCCCTGACAAATACTCCCTCCATCCCATTATAATCTTCCTAGTTTGAATTGCACAGTCTCGAGACGACACTTTGACTCGGTTTTTCTCCATTTATATTCTATTTTTTTCATTCAAAAATTATATTTCCGAAATCTATGATGAATGTAAATATTTTGTTATAATATGTGAATTTTTATTATTTAACACTTCTTTGTGGTCAAAGTTATTAAATTTTGACCCTAAAATTCAAAGAAGGAAGATAATAATGGGATGGAGGGAGTAAAATACTGGCAGTGGAAGATCTCAACTGGAACTATATATTCAAACCATCCAGCTACCCAACCACAATATCAGCAAAAAAATATTTAGTAACATGCCTAGGAATTTGGCAGTTGGGTAATCTAAGTAAAAAATCCTACTAACAAGGAAATAAATAAAAAATTCAGCCCACGGCGGCCAGAGGTCTTGGACTCTTGGGGAGTTGAAACAATAAGATTCTAAAAAAAAACATCGAGATGGTAAAATTTTCTGAAACTAATAATCCTTCCCATCTAACCCAATTTACCCATATCCCTTCTTTGACAATCCAATCCACTCTTCACATTACTTTTTCTGGAAAAACTTCGACCATCTTGTCCATATTACTCCCTCCTATTCAATAGGTTATTTCCTCTTGATATTAGCTCAGTTCTTTATTCAAGGGATATTTCGTCGTTGATATTATCTATTTCCCCTTATTGAGATTATCTATTTGCCCTTCTCTCTGAATTACCCCACCAACCTCACCTAACTTCTCACCACCCTCGCCCTCACCATAACCACTGACCACTTGATCACTCACTATCCTCCATCCTTATCACCAACCATCGACCACACATAGATCAACAACCACGCTAATGAGAAAGGGTAGATTGGGAATTTGTTGTCGTACAAGTTTCCATTTTTGGAAGCGTAAAAAATTAGAGAGCCAATTCAACATGCCGAAAAGGAATATGAAAAGGATCTATTGAATAAAAGGGATTAAAACATTACATTGACACACAATCCATCAATTATTGATATTTTATTTCTTAATCAACCACACTATCACAATAACTATGACCAAACCCCCCAACCAATTCTCCTACAGCCAAGCTTTTATGCAGCCGCACCTTCTGGTTCATCCAGCAGCCGACAACCTTTGGTTATCTATCCTCCAAACCCCGGCCCACTCCACACACCCTCAACCCCACCCTGGCTGTTGTCTACTATTTATCAACCTTTACTCGCCCTTTTTAGAAGTAGATTGCACACCAACCTTTTTATGTGAGCCCTCAGTTACCCAGAGCCCCTCCTTCAGCCCCCACTCCTCTTGTTCAGCATGTTTTTGTTTCACATCTAGGAAAAGATAGATACAAAGTTCCAAAATAAAGTGCACCATTGACCTTGTCACAGAACTTTGAACTGGCAACTTGGTTTTATGGCTGAGATGATGTCGACAGTGAATTCTGCTGAGGTAAGGTGGGTTGCGGTGAATAGTGTGGGTTTAGGGCAATGGTAGAAGTAAACACATACTATGTTCAACAAATAATATTTATTCTTAATCACAAGTCCACTTGTTCAAATTTTAAGTTGCTTAATTACTTAAATGTATAATGGTAACTGATAGATTTCGGACTAAACCCCAGCAACAGGTATCAGGTCAGGCAATATAATTTAAAAAAAAAAAGGATTTTCTATATGGTACCCTCGTATTTTTTGGATTTCTACATGGTACCCCTCGGTTTCTAAAAACATCATTGGTAGCCCTAAACTTTATAAATTGTTCATAAAATACCCAAAATAATAAATTTCGAGTTTTCTAACAGTTAAATTTAATAAAGAAAATATATTTAAGAACGAGTTAACGGAATTTGTGATAATAGTTTGACAAATTATTGCCAAAAAATCAATAGAAAGTGCATAAACTAAAAATTTAAAAACGGTGGAATAGAGCATTTTAGGTATTTTAAGAAGTTTTCAATAAGTTTAGGGGTACTAGTGATATTTTTAAAAGATGAGGGGTATCACGAAGAATTCTTTAAATACAAGGGTACCACGTAGAAAAAACCCTTTAAAAAAAACATGAAAAAAAGGGAAGCCGACAAGCTAGGCACTAAAATAAATGGTCGGTTGAATAATAATAGTTGGTGGTTCTACCTGACTGTAACTCCTCAGAGTGATGGACGCTTTGTAGATTTCATGCTCCATAGTTAGACCAACAGGAAGGTTTAACCAACCTCTTGCACATGTCCAATCCACCACATCGTGCTTTGCTACCTGTACAGCGTTGCTAATGCTGTTAATTAGTACCGCTTGCAATGGATCAAGTCTATCATAGCAGGCGTCACAAACTCTCTGTGGGTTCCGCTCCCTAAACTTAACAGGAAGCAGACATCTTCCCTTTGTGCATACTCTACAAAATACCCCTCCACAAAACCGACAGTGATGTCTACCACGTGTAACTGCAGTGAATGGGGAACAACACTGCATGCAAACCATAGCAGAACTATCTGGAAGCCACTCCGGAGGTTCAGCTTCTAAAATATCTTTGTATGCACTATAATCAAACCTGCTTCCCTCAAGAATTGGTGGGGCACTAGGTATGTAAACTGAGGAGTTCAAGACAGAATCGCCATTTTTTCCAGGCCCCAGGAAGGAAACGCTAGAAGAAGAGAACTGTTGATCATTACTTCCGCCCTTATTTTGCCCAGTTACGATAGCAAAAATCCCAGCCAACACATTCTTCAAGTTTATATCTGGCGGCTTATTAGGATGAAAAGAACCAGGATGCTCCTCATTAGAATCGTAGCCTCCATCAATAAAATCTTCAGGATCAGGTAGATGTGGGTATAAAGCACCTTGTTTCAAAGACGGTGACCCAGATAAACAGCTGTCGTCTTCTGGCATAGCCCATTCATTATCGACATAGTCATCCTCATAGTGAACTTTTTTGTCCTCCCTTTCCACATTGCTTAGTGAAGAATATGACACTCTTTGTCCAGAACTATCCATTTACTATGCCACATACGGATATCAATCAGACAAGCGAGTTCTTAGTACTGAAATTCAAAATAAAACCTCATCAAACACAGGAAGAGACATTTCAGACTTGCTCATTTGAGCTGACACAAACCGCGGGGAAATAACAAAGAAAGTAAATAAATAAATGATGGGTGCAATATGCAGGAATGAATCACATTGGAATTACAGGGCAAGTTTTATTCGACATAACATATACTTTCTTTTCACAGAGTAGGAACACAAAGTAAAACAAGTCCGAGAGACTCCTCTATAGTCTATACTACAAAATGTTGGAATTAAAACTCATGTGTAGGTCTCTTTCTTTTGTGACTTGAAAAGATAATGCATATACTAGGGAAAAAAGATCAGAATAGAGCTTCCATTAATCTTACACATGCCTAATGACATAGAATAAAAAAGCTTGACCTAAACTTCGCTCAGCTCAGCTCATGTGCCATTCTTTCTCTATTTAAAACCACATAAGCAAATGAAATCCGATACTGTATATTCTTTTCTTAGGTACACGTTTTCCAATTTAACTTCACATTTTCCCAATAAAAATCGCTAAATTTAATTCCCATATGATACTAGCATATAATTTCACACGCCCATTTACAAGTTCCAAGCTTTTCCAAACCCTAGATAATTAACAAACAGAATTGTAATTCACTAATTCCCCTCCAAAATAAAGACAAAACAACTTCATTTCCTTAGTGCCTCAATGGCTCCCGCAAATTGAGGGATAAGGGGGTTGGACATCGCAGCCATAAGTGTTAGCAACACAAAGCGGCTGTTTCCGAGAGTATCTAAAGCTAAGTGAAACCCTTGATTTGGGAATTTGTATTAACCAATAATATCGAAACCCTAGACCACGAAATTCAGTAAAATAGTCTTAATTATACACCCACGAGTATCCAAATATTAACCTAATATACTCTAAATCAACAAATTAACAACCAACAAATGAATAATTAAACCAAAAGGCGTAAATTGAAAATACAGAATCAACAGAGAGTATAATATTGCTGGAAAATTTGGAGATAATTAAAAAACTAACCTTGAGTAAAGCAGATGACTTTACTAATTTCCTGCAGTATATGATAGAGATGATGATGATGATGATGTTGATGATGATGCAGAAAAGGAAGGAGATAATATAAAAGGGGATTTGGATTTCTTGTAGAAATAAATTTGGGGGTGGTTTATGCGCTAAGTAAAAGCATAGCTAATCTTTTGGTCTTAAACCAAATCCAAATACCAAATCCGGCCCGAACTTGTCGGCCCGAACTACAATAATGAATTTGGTTAAATTTAGGATAAATTAAAACAGCAATTCTCCCTTATGACGGTCACAATTTGCGACGGGCAAATGTGACCACTTTTTAATAAAATGTAACCACTCAAGTACTGTTCATAAAATGTCACTTATAAAAAAATGGTCACATTTTCTCAAAAACTGGTCACATTTGGCCCGTCGCAAATGTGAACAGTGTTTGTGACGGAATAGTACCCGTCACAAGGGAGAATTTGCGAAATTAAAAATAACCACCACGTATTTGCGTATTTTTACAAATTACCATCACGTATTTGCGTTTTTACAAGATGAAAAAGAAGTTAATGGCACGTATTAGTGGTCACAACGCGAGAGCTCGCTGGGGACTAAAAACGCAATTTAATTATACTTGAGGCCAAATTACGTAAAGAATTGGATGATGTGTTAGAAAGGGAAGAAATCCTTTGGTACCAAAAATCCCGAGTGGAATTTATTAAAGATGGGGATCGAAATACATCTTTTTTCCATGTTAGCACCTTAATAAGAAGATGGCATAATAATATTACTTCCCTAAAAGATGACAACGGGTCTTGGGTTGAAGATAGTGAAGCTGTTAAAGACCTAGTTGTGAATTATTTCAAAAATCTATACACTGATGACACACCGCCTGATGATATGGATTGTATTCCGTACGATCTCTTCCAAGAATTTAACTCAGTGGATTGGGAATGGCTTTCAAAACCATTCACTATAGCGGAAATCGAACGAGTTATAAATAACATGGGTCCTTTGAAAGCTCCCGGCCCAGATGGATTCCAAGCATTATTTTACCAGAAACACTGGGCTCTTGTGGCGGACTCTTTATGCTCGATGGTCCTCAAGGCACTCGAGGGCAAGGGCTTTCCCGAAGGATTAAATGACACGAACATTGTTCTAATCCCGAAGGTAGACTCTCCGGAAACCGTGTCCCAATTTAGACCTATAAGTCTCTGTAATGTGGCATACAAAATCATCAGTAAGACCATCGCTAACCGGGTAAAAAAGGTGCTCCCTTTCCGTATCTCCGAGACCCAAAGTGGGTTTGTCCCAGGGCGGCAGATCACTGACAACATTGTAGTCTTTCAAAAGGCAATCCATTCCATGCGTACGAAAAAAGGACGTAAGGGCTTCATGGCGATTAAAATAGATCTCGAAAAAGCTTATGATCGTCTCAAGTGGGATTTCATACAAGCCACTTTGAACGACATGTGCTTCCCCGGGCTGCTCATCGATGTCATTATGGAGTGCGTTCGTACCCTGAGAATGCAAGTCCTATGGAACGGTGAACCAACTGCTCAATTTAGACCATCTCGAGGAGTCCGTCAAGGTGATCCACTTTCATCTTATTTATTAGTTATGTGCCTTGAAAAATTACAACAATTAATTGATCAAGAAGTCCGTAACAACAACTGGAACCCTTTCTCGGTTTGCCGCAATGGTCCGGGTATTACGAACCTGTTCTTTGCAGACGATATGGTCTTATTTGGTGAAGCATCTGTTGCTCAAGCCCTAGTTATCAAATATATTCTTGATGCCTTTTGTTTAGCTTCTGGCGAAAAAGTAAGTCACTCCAAATCTCGTGTCTTCTTTTCGCAAAATACAGACATTGCAATCCGAGTGGATATATGTCGAGCTCTGCATATGGAAAAAACAAATGACCTTGGGACCTATCTTGGTATGCCAATCATTAATGGTAGAGTAACTAGACACACTTTCGCCCATCTTGAGGAAAAGATCAATAAACGTCTTACTGGTTGGGCGACAAAACGGCTATCTCTTACGGGAAGGGCCACTTTAGTTCAATCCACTTTGAGTACGATCGCTAATTATAGTATGCAGTCCGCAAAAATCCCGAGAACTGTATGTGACTCTATTGATAAAAAATCTAGGAGATTTTTATGGGGCGGTAACGAAGATAAAAAAACGATTCATTTAATTGCATGGGAGACTATCCAACGCCCAAAATCTCACGGAGGCCTATGCATCACTTCGGCCCGTCAAGCTAACGCCGCATTCCTAACCAAACTTGGTTGGAGAGTCCTTTCTGAACCCGACAGCTTGTGGTCACGGGTCATTCGCTCAAAGTATTGCCATGGTCGCTGTGATCTAGATATTTTCCAACCTAAGCGAAACATGTCTAATGTATGGGCCGGTATTACCTCACAATCGAAAAACATTGTGATGGGATCAGCCACGGCGGTGGGTAACGGAAGACGAACTCTTTTCTGGGACCATCCCTGGGTCAATGGGACTTGTCTATCGGATGTGGCTATCTCTACAATTCCTGACGATATACTCGAAGCAACGATAGCCGAGATGTGGAGTGAACAATCTGGTTGGAAGTGGGATCTTTTTTCAGATATTATACCTCAAATTTATCTACAAAAAATAACCTCCATTTCCCTCATTTCAGACCCGGAACTTGAGGATACATTGTATTGGAATGGTACAAGCTCAGGGAAATTTTCGATCAAGTCGGCTCTAGGATTCCTCCGTGGACACGACCTCTCTAACAATTCCGAAGCTCCCATTTGGAGGATTATCTGGCGCTTACCTATCTAACAAAGGGTTAAAATGTTCTTATGGCTTGCAGCCCATGGAAGGTTGATGGTTAATGTGAATCGAGTCCGTCGAAATCTTAGTGACGATTATATTTGTCCTCGTTGTGAGACCAATGAAGAAACAGAGGAGCATCTTCTTAGGTCTTGTCCGGTTTCTAAACACATATGGAGCCTTCTAGGTATCCGTTCCTCCCATACCCCTTTTTATAATGTCCCTTTTTCGGATTGGCTAGTCAAGAATGCCGGGAATGATGCTGCAATTTCCGTCACCGATTGGCCGATTCGTTTTACTATTACCTGTTGGTGGATATGGCGATGGAGAAACAACATTGTGTTTGGCCGAGCAAATGAAAACCCAACCAATCCTAGGGATTTTCTTATCAGACAGTTCGAAGTAACGAAGCTAGCGTTTGATAAGTTCGACATCTTCGTTCCCACAGTATGTCTAGCTAGTAAAGAGATCTTTGTTCGTTGGCTACCACCACCGTATGGGTGGCTCCAATTAAACACGGATGGCGCCTCAAAGGGAAATCCAGGGATGGCAGGAGGTGGTGGCATCTTTCGAGACGAAACGGGTAATTTCCAACACGCATTTTATTTCTCCTGTGGTTTTTGCACCTCCATGAAAGCAGAGCTCTTAGCTCTACTGAAGGGTTTGGAATGGGCGCGAGAGTTGAGAATCACCAAGCTTATCGTTCACATGGACAATAAGCCTTGTATTAAGCTTGTATTGGAGGATCAATTGGTGATCAATGGCCTTAAATTTATAGTGATGCAATGCAAAGAACTTATAGTCGCTACTTCTTGGACAGTCAGACTTGAGCATTGCTACCGAGAGGCGAATAGAGCCAGTGATTGGCTCGCAAATCAAGGCATCAACTCCAGCACTTCGGGCACATACCTAGACTCTCCACCTAATGCTCTACGTTCTATCCTGCGGGAGGACATTTTTGGGGTCGCTTTTCCCCGTGTAATAGTTTCTAGTTAGTTTCGGAGTTCGCCCCTCTTTAGCACCAAAAAAAAAACAAATAAGCCCCAGACTTTTATGTATACTCCCCAATCACCATCGACCGAACATCATTTTTCTTATTTCCTGTCTTGTTAAGTTACGATTTACGTTAAATACCCATATTGCCCTCATTTAATTACGATAAGTCACTCTACCCAACATAACATTTTCCATAATCACGTTTTCCATGATTCTCTCAAATTACTTTATAATTTCTGGAAACTGAAACTCTTGCTCAGAACTAATTAGTATAATTTCTGAAAATTTAGTTTTGATTAAACCGATGCTATTAGTATCATTAATACTCATCAAAATGCAATTAATTTGATTATAGAGGCCAAAATTGTGTCAAAGTCAATTGAAAAATCTGGAGAATTGGTTGAGAATTATTATAAATCGAGATATGGAAATATTGATAATCTTATTAATATGACATGATCAATTGTGTTGTACAAGTATGTAGGTTCTACTATATATACAACCTTAGAATACAATATTTACGGAAGGTAAATATGTGCTAACGGCTAGTAAATAATTACATAATAATATAGAAGATTGTTGCCCGGATTATGGTGATATGTAGCCGTTGGAGAGCAGACGGGTGTGATGGGCTTGGACTCGTATTACCCCCCTCAAGTTGGTTCGTGTAAGTTTGAAACGCCCAACTTGGATAGTAAATCACCGAAAGAGGCACGTCCGAGAGCTTTGGTTAGAATGTAAGATAATTGAGCTTTAGTATGGACGTAACTCGGTTGGATGGTGCGTTTGATGATTTCGTCCCTTATGAAATGACAGTCGATCTCAATATACTTGGTTCGCTCATGAAAAACCGGGTTGCGAGCGATATAAAGGGCTGATTGGTTGTCACATAAGAGTTCGGTGGGGCCATTTTGAGTGATGCCCATGAATTTTAACAATCCTTTCAGCCATTTTATTTCACAGACAGTATAGGCCATGGTGCGGTATTCGGCTTCGGAGGACGAGCGTGAGACTGTATTTTGCTTTTTCGTTTTCCAAGAGATAGGGGAGCTTCCAAGGAACACAATGTAAGCCGAAAGTGACCGTCTACTGTTTGGACAAGTGTTATAGTCGGCATCACAGTATGCGTGTAGCCTTAGATCGTTATCGGAGCGAAGAAGAATACCTTGCCCGGGATTACTCTTGAGGTACCGTACGACTTGGAGTGCCGCATGCCAATGGTCCATGCGTGGAGCATGCATGAATTGAGCGAGTATGTGGACGAAGTATGTCAGTTCGGGTCGTGTGATCGTGAGATAGACCAATCGGCCGACCAAACGGTGATAAGGTTGAGGGTCCGTAAGTAGGGGGGAGGTTGTGGATGCCAATTTGTGATTGGGTTCCATGGGTATGTTAAGAGGTTTGGTCCCAAGAAGTCTAGTTTCTCTAAGAATGTCAAGGGTATATTTCCTTTGGGAAATAAATAGCCCTGTCGAGTTTCGCGCAATCTCTAATCCGAGAAAATATTTTAGAGGCCCAAGGTCCTTCATATGAAAGCAGCTACTGAGGTAATCTTTAAATTGGTCGATCATGACGGAATCGTTGCCGCAGATAACGAGATCGTCGATATATATAAGGACATGTACCTCAGTGTTGGCCGTGATTATGGAAAATAAGGAATGATCATAAGGACATTGTCGGAACCCATAGGAAGTAAGAGCGGAGGCAAGTTTTGCATACCAGCACCGAGGGGCTTGCCTTAGGCCATATAAGGATTTTCGTAGGCGACACACTTTTACGTCAGTAGCCGTATTAAACCCCGGGGGTGGTTTCATATAGACTTCTTCATCGAGGTCCCCATGAAGGAAGGCATTGTGGACATCCATTTGGTGGATGACCCAATTCTTGGCGGCAGCAATGGTGAGGAGGGTGCGTACTGTGACCATTTTAACGGTAGGTGCAAAAGTTTCCTGAAAATCGATGCCCTCCACTTGTCTGTTACCCATAACCATGAGGCGGGCCTTATATAGTTCGGTGGATCCGTCGGCGTGGTATTTAATCTTGTATACCCATTTTGATCCAATTAACTTTTTATGGGGCGGAAGGTGTTCGAGTGTCCATGTGTTGGTCCTTTCAAGCGCATCGATTTCATTCTTCATTGCTTCTCTCCATTGAGGTACCTGCATAGCTTCTTTGAACGAATTCGGCTCGTAATTGTCGGTCACGGCCGCTAGAAAAAGTTTGTGGTTAGTTGAAAACTTAGAATAATCAATAAAATGTGAAATAGGATACTTTGTACCTGAAGTTGATGTTGCGAGAGTAACGTGTGTCGAGGGATTAATAGGTGGTCGGACAAATCCTTTGAGGCGAGAATTGGGTATCTTGATCCGATGACCTTTTCCCAAGGTAGTTGGTTCGGGTACGGACACGGGTGGGTTATCCGTGTCAGCCGGGGGGTTGGTGTTTGGGGTCGAAGGGGGAGTCGGGGTTGTGGTGTCTGGTGTGGTGCCGGGAGCAGTGGAGCAGCCAGCGTCGGGGGTGGTGGTGGTAGAGGGAGACGTGGTGTCGATGGTAGGGATCGAAGGGGTGGGTTGCGTGGTAAGGATAGTGGTGATGGGTATAAGAGTGTCGTATAGGAAAGACGAAGTGTTCGGGGGTTCGTCACGAGTGTCTAAGGATGAGTATTGAAAATCATGTTCGATAAAAACAACGTCGCGAGATGAAAAGTAGGTACCCGTGTCCAAGTCATATACTTTCCACCCCTTTTTGCCAAATGGATAACCGAGGAAGACACACTTGCGCCCTCGAGGGGCGAACTTGTCATTAGGACGGTTGATATTTTGGGCATAGCATAAACAACCGAAGGTTCGAACGTGGCCCATAGGTGGAGGTTTGTTAAAAAGAATTTCATAGGGTGTTTTACCTTTATGAAAAATACTCGGGGTTCGATTAATTAGATATACGGCAGCGAGAATACATTCCCCCAAAAAACGAATAGGTAGGTTCGCTTGAAATAATAAGGCACGAGCAACGTTTAAAATATGGCGATGTTTTCTTTCAACTCGAGCATTTTGTTGGGGAGTATCAACCATTGATGTTTGAAAAATGATGCCGTTTTCATTAAAAAAAATTCGAGACACGTAAATTCGGTGCCATTGTCGCTACGAATAGTTTTTACCTTCTTGTTAAATTGTCGGTCTATTAAGGCAAAAAAATTTAATAAGGTTTGACGAGTGTCACTTTTCCGACGTAGGAGATATACCGATGTGGACCGGGAAAAATCATCGACAACAGTTAAAAAATATTGGGATCCACATGAGGCATTTTCTGAGTAAGGCCCCCATAAATCACAGTGTAATAATTCAAAAATACCAGTGGCAATGTTCAAACTTAAAGAAAACTGTGCCCGAGTTTGTTTAGCACGGAGACAAATGTCACAGTGCTTGCTATGAAAAGAGCAATTGTTTGTTTTATTAGAAATAGGTAAGAAACGAGAAATAGCGGAAGAAGGGTGCCCCAACCTACGGTGCCATAATTCAATTTCATCAACGGTTTTGGTGGAGCAGATAAGGACTTCGTCTGATCGAACACCCTTCAGGTAATATAATCCCTCGACTTGTTCGCCCGCACCAATCACCATCTTCGAGGAACGGTCCTGTATAAGACATAAGTGATGGGAAAATTGTATAATAAGCGAGGAATCAAGTAGCAGGCTCGAAACAGAAATTAAATTGCAATATAAATTCGGTGCGTATAAAACATTTCTTAAAATCAGTCGTGAAGATAAGCGAATATCATCGCTTTGTGACGCCATGGCCGTGTCTCCATTCGGCAGTCCAACACTCAGAAGAGTGATGTTATGTATATTAATAAAATTCGCAAGGCATCCCGACATATGATGGGACGCACCCGTGTCAATAATCCAAGAGGAAGAGGAAATATTACCGTTTAGATGATCAGTGGCGTCGGTCTTACGCGATTTCCACCATTGCGCTACTTCTTCAAGTTCCGAAGGAGTGAGATTGTTGAGGTCAAGCTTGTCAAGATTAGTCACAGGAGGACGGGAGGACGAGGCAGCAGAGTTACCAGCCGGAGGAGCCTGACCCGAGGCCATGTTGGCGCGTGGAAAGGAGGTGGCATTACCAGTAGGGTCATGGGTTTTAGGCCGGGATGAAGAGGAGGCCGTGGAGGCCTTAATTTGTGCCCAGCGAGCACGGCCTGCTTCATCGGGTACGAAAACGGCTTGACTCATGTCGGTCGCATTAGGAGGGAGATAGACACGGTCTCTAGGTCGCTCACCCCACCATTCGGGAAAATTCCCTGTCACACGATAGCAGGACTTAAAAAAATGACCAGGGCGTTGGCAAGCAAGACAAAAGGGGCGATTATCAGAGGGGACTCTGTTTTGGGTAGTACGATTGTCGCGAGATACCCCCCTGACTGTTTAGACCCGTGATGAACACGAGCAGCGAACACCATGGTGTCGGGTCGAGATTCTGTTTTGGTCGAGTGAAGGGAACGAACTCCCTCTTCTTGGAGCAATCTATTATAGGCAAAGTCAAGACTCGGGAGAGGGGTGGTACCAAGTATTTGAGAGCGCGCATTGTCATACCGATCATCAAGGCCCATAAGAAAATCAAGAACTCGTTTCTTACCGCGACGGGAGTCCATAATTTGAACCCAATCACAGGGACAGACGGCACAGGAACATGGTGGGAGTGGATCAACTTCGAGAATATCGTCCCAAATCGCAGTCAGTCGCCCGTAGTAAGCCATGAGAGATTCGGTGGGTCCTTGGCGACAAGCAAGAAGATCGGCCTGCAAGCGATAGAGACGAGCATCGTTGTTTTGACAGAATCGATTTTTAATATCGAGCCATACCTGTTTGGCTTCGGGACGGAGTGAAATCGTCTTTCGGATCGAGGAATCGAGAGAATTGAAGATCCACGCAGTGACTAGGGCATTAGCAGAGCGCCACGCGGGATAGGTGGCTGCCGTGGTGGCAGGCTTGGTCACGGTGCCATCGAGATATTCGCTTTTCCCTTTCGCAAGCAAATCAAGGAGAAAATCTCGGGACCATTCGTCGTAGTTGTTACCATTAAAGACGATTTGGGTAATGTTATTGCTCGGATTTTCGACATGGACGAATGAGTAAGTTTGTGTTTTCGAGGTATCGACGATTTCGTTGCCGCTGTTGTTTGTCATGGTGAGTTTTCGAGAGAGATGTGATAAACGTGATGAGGCAGAATGAAAGGGAAATTATATTAACCTAGCTGATACCATATTATAAATCGAGATATGGAAATATTGATAATCTTATTAATATGACAGGATCAATTGTGTTGTACAAGTATGTAGGTTCTACTATATATACAACTTTAGAATACGATATTTACGGAAGGTAAATATGTGCTAACGGCTAGTAAATAATTACATAATAATATAGAAGATTGTTGCCCGGATTATGGTGATATGTAGCCGTTGGAGAGCAGCCGGGTGTGATGGGCTTGGACTCGTATTAAGAATCGCAGTATAGTACACTAATTTATGAGAAACTGGTTTGCAAAGAAATTATTCTTGCGCCACTACGATGTTTGACGAAGTCGAGGACGACTCGTGAACCTGAAACGAACTTGCCGTGGTGCTTCCGTGTGCCACAAACGATGGGGCCATGGTGGTCTCGTCTTGGTTGAGCGAACACCGCACACCTCTGAAATGATGACAATGGCGACGACCGCCATGGCTGCTACTACAACGACGACAGAAGGCTAACGAACATGGCAATTCACCGCGTGGTTGGTTTCGGTGGCTCTCAAGATAAGCTCAGACTCCCTTCGTTCCGCTCAATCATTCATCTTCTTTGTCTGATTGTCCTTACATTCTTGTCAAGGAAAAACTAATTAAGTGCATCATACTTTGCTGAAATTCTGAAAATTGGCACAGAGAGAGATTAAAGAGCTAGAACAATTTGGGGATTTAGGGTTTGGGGAAAAAGGAATAGGGTATGTTTATTGTTGGAGTTGAAAAGGGTAATATGGGTATTTATGATAAATCGTTAATTAAAGAGTCGGAAAATATGAAAAATGAGTGGCGGGTTAAATATACGGTGGTAATTGGGGAGTATACATAAAAGTTAGGGGGTTATTTGTAAAAACAAAAATACATGGTGGTTATTTGTAAAAATACGTAAATACGTGGTGGTTATTTGTAATTTTTCCTTAAACTTATAAACTAGTCTAGATCCCGTATAAAAGCGCGTTATATATAGACCTTTTAATTTTTATTGTATTACTTATAAATTTTAGATTTATATCTCATGAATTTTTTTTTAAAAAAAAACTAATCTTAAAATTAATCAAGAGAATTGAGTAATTTCAAAGTGTGTTTTTTATGGAAATATTTTAACTAACTCAAATTATTTTAATAAATTCTTTTTTTCATCACGACGTTAATAATAGGAGTAAGTGTTTATGTATAAATTATAATAGATGGTTTGGTCATGTGAGAAGGAGACCCATGGACGCACCAGTTAGGAGGCTGAAGACTTGAAGAACAGAAAAGGTCCCTAAAGGTAGAGGGAGACCGAGACAGACATGTTTGAGAGTGATAGAGCACGATATGAGATTTCTGGAGCTTGAGGAACGTATGGTGACAGAGAGGGCACAATGGAGGGAAAAGATACATGTGCATTTTTAGTATTTGATGTTTTTTTGACATATTAGTGTTTTTATTTAATTTTTAAAAAAAAAATATTTGTTATTCTTTCCTTTAGTACACTTTTTTTACCAACCACTTTCTTATATATTTTACTTGGTTTACTTTTAAGGCATTCCGGATCTTTAATTCTATTTCGGTTTTCAAAATCGTTTTAATCTTTTCTCTCGATTTAAAGTTTAAGTTTTTATAAAAGAAATCCGGAATTCGATTTTAAAACCTGTAAGTTTACCTTGACTTTGTATTACATTTTCGCTCTCCCTTTTGTTTTTTATTTTTCCCTTTTCTAGTCGCATTTTGAGGTGTGCCTTCACTCATGGACGGTTCTAAAAGATGATTCATGTTAGCCGACCCCAAATCATTTTGGGATTAAGGCTCTAATGTTGTTGTTGTTGTTGTTGTTGTTGTTGTTGTTGTTGTTTTATTCTTGTTAAAAGATTATATTTTTAAGTTTAATGATGAAAAGATTATTTTTAAATAAAAAGTTAGTTTAATAAATGAAAATATAATTTGTTTCCGTATATAAGTTTGAGCGTTTTGGAGGGAAAACTTTAGAAAATTTTTATTCTCTTAGTATATAGGGAGATGAATCAAATGGAGGATGAAAACCGACGTTTCTTAATGATGGATGATAATAATCATCGAATTGGTGATAGGCTATCGCACACCTATGCAAAGATAAATTCCCTAAACACAAATAAATGTAGTAATAGAGGTCGAACCACAAGGAGACGGGAGATTGCTAAACAAGTTGCTATGGATTAATTTATCGAGATCGGTTTATCGGTTGTTGGTTGGTTATGCAAATAAAACGTTGTAAAATATATGATAAAAGGAGTCTAGAGGAGTCGG
This sequence comes from Silene latifolia, assembly GCF_048544455.1. Taxonomy (NCBI): domain Eukaryota; kingdom Viridiplantae; phylum Streptophyta; class Magnoliopsida; order Caryophyllales; family Caryophyllaceae; genus Silene; species Silene latifolia. The sequence continues at coordinate 105,914,443 of NC_133532.1, read as the reverse complement.
GTCACACATGCAATTGTAAATATATATTCATGTTAAACTCGGAAATAATAAAATTGTCAATTGCTTAGGCTTAAAGACACCCACCTTACGATATTAGTGTCAACCATAGACCGGGTCCTAGAGAAACTCTCGTTTATGACTAGGTCGTCCTACTACACATGCTTAGTCTAATCCAATTTCGTGCCTCTCGACTTATAGAACGAATTAACAAACTTAATCAATGAATAAGGCCTTTAAACAAAGATTAAACGTGACAATACAAACATGTGATAGAAACAATTAGACAATATTATATCAACCTAATTTGTCATTTTACATATATTAGTTATTGAATGGCTTCTCTAGTCCCTAGACTAAGGAAATTACTCGAACATAATGTAAATTATCTAAAGACAAATGAATAATAAAAGTAATGCAAGAAATGAAATTACCTTGATAATGGAAGAACTTGCAAATGAGAACAATGAATGAAATGTAAATAACTTGTAATTGAATTATAACTTGAAATGTTTAATGTGAAATGTAAACAACATAAATAAAAACTAAACTAATCTAAACCTAACTTAATGACTAAAACTAATCTGAAATTTAGAGGATTTTTGTGAACTAGAACATAATGGGAATTGTGTGGAAAAAAGTGTGTAAGAAGTGTGTTGATCAACACCCTTTATATAAGAATAAGGGAGTAAAATTTGCAAAGGAATCCAAAATGGCATCCTAAGCACACTCTTAATTTTCCTTCAATTCTTAAGTAATTGCCAAGGGGATCCAATATGAGCCATTAATCCCATCTTTAAGCCTCCGGTTAATCACATAATTTAGCATCCCATGAGCATCCAAAGTTGAGCATCCCATGTTGAATTTGTGTGGACTTCTTAATTTGGGCTTCATTTGTGATTTCATTTGTGCATCAACCCACTTCACAATTCTTCATACTTGGACTTGTCATTTCCTTAATATCCTACCGTGGTCCATCTTGCTTCCACACTTAGCCTTGATTCTAGTTACTTGCAAATTTGTTAGAAATAAGCACCTAAAAGCTCAAGTTCCTACAAAATACGACAAATCATGCAAAGACAACTAGAATACAATATTAGCTCATAAAATCACTAAGGTTAGTGCAATAATCAAATATATTAGAACTAAAATCAGGAGACAAAGTCTATATAAAATGGACTTATCAAACTCACCCAAGCTAAACTCTTGCTTGTCCCTAAGCAAGAAACCATATCCCATCAATTGCAATATCCTAAAACAAGCTAAGCATAATGATTCAAAACCCGAGACAACATGGGCATAAGGAATAATGCAAAAACATGGATGAGATTTACATGATGGCGTAGCATGAAAGACTTTGAACGAACCTTTAAACTCTTGCGTGATCTTTTGACTAGTGGACTCTCACGATGCACTCAAACACATTTGTATGTGAAAGGATATTTTGTGTGAAAATATTCATCTATCCTCGACTCATGAAAATGTGCCCGCAATCTAATATGGTAATCATTTCAAAACACAAGTCAAAACAATCAAATGTAAGCATGAAAAATAAGCCATATGGGTAAGAAGAAGGCAAATAAGTAATGGGTAAAAAAGGGGAACGAATGATTTATGGTATGTGGAGCTAAGTTAAGCTAGTAACAACCATATGCAAGGATGCTCAATTCCCAAAATTATTCCCAAAAATTTCGATCAAATCATAAGAATGTTCTCCAAAATATATGAATAAGACATGAGAGCTTCTTACACCAACTTCTTCTTCTATTTCAAGATACAAAGCATGCTTCTCTTTTTCATTTCATGCTTTTTTTTTTCTTCCTTTCTCATCTTTTTTTTTTCTTTCTTTTTCATCATTTTTTCATCATTCTTTCATTTTTTTTTTCAATTTTTTTTCTTTTCTCATTTCTTTTCTCCAAGAGCATTAAGACCAAGCTCACAATGATACTTCAAGATAGAACAAATCTCAAATAAGCACCCAAACACAACTAATCAAAGCTACTAGCTCAACAAAGTAGGCAATTTTTATATGTAGCTAGGGATAAATTTTGTGAAGGGGTTCAAAAAAACAAATTTAATGTTGTGAATGACTCCAAAATGCTAACAACAAATGAATGCATGCTTATAAAGAGATGAAATTAAGACCATACTTGTGCGTTTTGATGAAACACACGCCATAAGGAGACCTACACTCACCTAAGAAAGACCGGATATGGATGCATCGGTGCAAAGAGGTTCTACCTTACCAATTTTGTAGTTTGCCAATAGTCAAGATCAAGCCTATTCGGTTCATTTTCCATCTCCCACCTACTATGTCAAGACATCCCCATGTAGCAATTATCCATCAAATAAGAATAAATCATTAGCTATAAGCTATCATTAGGATAAGCAAGAGGGAAAGTAGGCCAAAAGCAAGCAAAAACACACAATTTCTCTCAAAATTTTCAAATTTTCTACATGCAAACTACACTACAACGCAAATGCAATCCCCCCCCCCCCCCCCAAGCTAAACACAACATTGTCCTCAATGTGGCAACATCTAAATCACCCAACTAAACCATAAAAATGGCTCAAAGCACATAAACAAGAAGGATAAGGGGTTATATTTAATGGGTTGCGAGAAAATAAACTAAAGTATAAAGCAAAGAAAACTTACTAGACTAGTTAGCTTCCCCCGAAGCTAGAACGTATACGGGGGACTCTTCGATTCATCAATAATTCAAGAAAAGGGCTAAAAATTGAAAGTTTGATGAAGGAATGATGTTTGCAAGTGATTTGGCAATTTTTTTTTTTAATTTTTTTTTTCCGGAAAAAGTTGCGTCCCCGATCGGGGTTGACCATATCTTGCCAGATTTGGACTTCTCCGCATTTCTTAATTCCGTCCCGTTGATGAAAGTTACGACCCCGAACGAGGTTTCGTGCATGGGGAAGCGTGCATAACCTCATCGAGACTCCTTTTCTTCATTTTTTCACCTACAAACCATAAAAATAAACGCCGTCAAATCTAGTAATTTTATTTCTAATTCTACGAAAACATTAAATTGTGGAAATTGAAAAACAAAAATAAATAAAAGTTTGGGTTGCCTCCCAAGAAACGCAAATTTTAAGTCTTGCTAGACTCCTATTTTTTCAAGCGTTATGGCCGTCGTCATCCTTAAAAAATAAGTCAAAGCGCTTAGAAGCCGATCATATACCTGTGCATGGGCAATGCAAAAGCATATATACGCAATTGATAAGATTAACGCATAAAAGATCAAAGGATAAAGATGAAAAATCTTATCAAAATGCGTAGGAGAGGCTTCAAAAACAACCACTGTATTACTCCACTCGTTAGTAAGAGATGAAGCATCGTGCTTAAGACCATGAAATAAATCGTTAGTGCACAAATTATCATCATATATAGTGCACAAATTATCATCATATACAATATTAGCTCATAAAATCACTAAGGCTAGTGCAATAATAAAATATATTAGAGCTAAAATAAGGAGACAATGTAACACCCCCGTACACCAAGGTGTCTTACCAAAGACCAACCTAGTGCATGAAGGTGTTACCATCTCGGTTGCCCGAGGTAGTAGATCAAATAAACAGTAAAAGAACATTTACTAAAATAAACAAGAAGGATAAGGGGTTTTATTTAATGGGTTGCGAGAAAATAAACTAAAGTGCAAAGCAAAGAAAACTTACTAGACTAGCTAGCCTCCCCCTAAGCTAGAACGTATACGGGGGACTCTTCCATTCATCAATAATTCAAGAAAAGGGCCAAAATTTGAAAGTTTGATGAAGGAATGATGTTTGCAAGTGATTTGGCAATTTTTTTTTTAATTTTTTTAATTTTTTTTTCCGGAAAAAGTTGCGTCCCCGATCGGGGTTGACCATATCTTGCCAGATTTGGACTTTCTCCGCATTTCTTAATTCCGTCCCGTTGATGAAAGTTACGACCCCAAACGAGGTTTCGTGCATGGGGAAGCGTGCATAACCTTATCGAGACTCCTTTTCTTCATTTTTTCACCTACAAACCATAAAAATAAACACCGTCAAGTCTAGTAATTTTATTTCTAATTCTACGAAAACATTAAATTGTGGAAAATGAAAAACAAAAATAAATAAAAGTTTGGGTTGCCTCCCAAGAAGCGCAAATTTTAAGTCTTGTGATACCGTCGTTAGGTACCAAAAATAAATACCTAAGTACAACTAACAGAAGTCAGCTGTAAGTAGGGTAGATCTCCACAGGGAGGCGGTCACTATCTACTTGTCTAACTGACTTCTGTTAGTTGTACTTAGGTATTTATTTTTGGTACCTAACGACGGTATCAAATTTTGGCGCCGTTGCCGGGGAGGCAACTATTTATTTACTTGTTTAATTTTGTCTGTCTTTAGCCTCAAGGGATTTATCCCTTGAGACCGTTCTAATCTTTTTCTTTAGTGCTGTTTTGATAGGCCCCACAGGTCCTACCTAGACAGTTCTAGGTAAAAGATCGTCAGGGGGAAGGGTTGAGTACCTTTGACCCGTCACCCATGTTCCATTATATGGCAGAGCAGGTGATTTACCGCAGGAGATGTGGTGCTGCTGAGCACAATGCAGCTTTTTGCTTAGCTGAAAATGACGAGGTCTATGCATTCAAACAGCGTAGACGAGCTAGTCAACCTTATGTAGTTGTGCCGCCACATCCACCCTATCAACGAGGCTACCAACAGCCTCCATTTATCTGGCCACCGCAACAACAAGCTCCTCCTCCTGATAGACAGAAAGAAGAGATTGCGGAGCTGAAATCTTTGATGAAGGCACTTGCAATCAAAAGGCAAGAATATGATAGACAAGTTTGTGCGCAAATTGATGAGCTCGAGTCTGACATAGCTCAGCTAGCTGCTGAGTCGAAAATTAGGCAACTAGAGAAAGCCTGCGTTACCTACGCATAGAGCGGTTTTTCCCATGAAGAACCCATGCTGCCTAGTGCTGATGATGGTTTTTATGACTCGGATTACGAAGTTCTATCAGATAATGATGCCTTACACGAGGATTCCAGCACTGTACATCAAGAATCACTCGATCGAGTGAAATATATTGATCGATCGAGTGAAATACCTGAAGAATCGTTCGATCGAACACTTTATTCCACTCGATCGAACTGCTGCTTAGAGGAACTACTCGATCGAGCTGTTTCATGCACTCAATCGAGTGAAAATCAAGAGGAGAGTCTTCGATCGAGTAACATTTCTACTCGATCGACTGAATTGGCCAGTGTGAGCAATACAACGTCATGTGGGTTTGTTCTAGATGACGATTTTGCTGAAGATAATGGTTACGGTGAATCCCCCCTTTTCAAGGCCGAGCTGGATGCGCTTGAGGCTGCGATTTACGGGACGGTTTCCACAGAGGAGGATGGCGAGGCAGCTGAGTCGGTAATTGCTCCTAGCACGGAAGGGGTAATATCTTCCTTTATCGATAATTCCATCACTAAGAGCGACCAAACCGAGGTAGTTAACGATAATTATATTATTGTTTGTTTAAATAGTACATTGCCTCATTTGACTCATGCTTCATATATTAATGTCATACCCCCTCCTAGCTAGACAAGTAATTTAATAGTTTTTCACCGTACTTATCGTCACAAACTTGTTAATCTGAAACGGAGCCTTAAATTATTGTTAATTGCTCCTGAGCTCCTTTATTTTGTGGACAAATTTAGGAGTTGTCATAGGAAATTTGTTAGGCTTAAACAGTTGTACATTTATTTTCCTATGCTATTATTCTACCTTGGTGCTACTTACAGTTTTGTGTAGCACATGCTCAGCTGTTTGATCGGTTGCTGCGCGCTTTGAGCTGTTTTCACTGGGATAGATCAGGATGGCTGGAGGAAGAAAAGAAGGTCGAGCTGGGACCTGTCTGAAACTAGCGCTACCCGGGAGGCAACCCGAAGATTTTTATTTTCAGTTGTTTTTCGAACATTAAATTTCTTTTTAGTTGTAATAATTGGTTTTCAGACCATAGACTATATCGGTTATGCTTGTTTTGTTAGTTTTGCGGGCTGTTTTTATTGCGTCTTTGCAGGAATATACTAAGGATGACTCGATCGAGTACTTTTTGTACTCGATCGAGAGCTTTTGCTGCTAAGTTTACTCGATCGAGCATTTATTCTACTCGATCGAGTACCTGCAAAGAGAGAAGTCTTCGATCGACCACTATTCTTCTTCGATCGAGTGCCTTTGGACTCTCATTGCTTGGATTAGCTTCTTGTGACGGTATTTGGCAGCTGTTTGCGACCTCCCACGCTGCTGGCTGGTTTGGGGAGGTCCCTTATTTGCGTACTCTTGTGAGTTTTCCGCATTTACTCTCTTTCTCTTTTAGTTTGCATTTCCTTCCCCTGTTTTGGGTACAATGAGGGTATTGTACGGTTTGGTTTGAGGAGGTTATGCATCCATATATGTGTCTGCATGTTGTTTTTATTGCATTTCTGTTATCACGTTTAATTTCTGTATGCATTACATTGTTATTTCCATAAAATTTAAAAAATCTCATAAAAAATAGAAAAATTTCAAAAATTTCACGTCTACTTTTGCATATAGGTTGAGTCGGAACGGTTGATTTCATTGATGAAATTGCATTGCAATTGTCTTTTTGCTTAAGCCTTGCTGTAAACTATTATTCTTTTTAGCATTGTCTTTTTGCATATCTACGAGTTTATGTTAAAATTTAGCTGAACGAATAGACTTGACCTGAAATTTTGGCAACCTACTTATAATTTCTAAGGATTTAGAGCCTTATAAACTGGTGTCATTTGTGACCAGTTTCATGTAGGATTGTGAGTAGTTACTTCTTGCATAGCATGTTCATCAATTTGCACGTTTATGAAATTCAATTGCTTTTTGCCTACATACATTCGGGTTAGTGGTTGGTGTCACATGCAGGGAGGTGCTTACAATTTCCCTTTCTTTCCTTTTTACCCATTTAACTCCACATTAGCTAAATTTGCCTGTGACCCTTAGCTACATTCCAAATTTAGCCTGCCTTGTCAAGCTAGTTTAGTGTATGTTTTGCGGTATATATTTTATTGTGCCGAGTTTGGCTTGTATCCACTGATTTGGAGTTGGTAATTTATGAAGAAAAAGAAGAAGAAAAAAACGTGAAAAAAGAAAAAAAACGTGAAAAAAAAACAAAAAAAATAGAAAAAAAAAGGAAAAAAGAAGGAAACCGTGAAAAAAAAGAAAAGAAAAAAAAAGAAAGAAAAAGATGTTGTTTGATGAGACGGTTTCGCTCCTATGCTTTATTTACATTTATTGAGGAGTATTTTCAGTTCGGTTTGGTGAGTTTTGTGCTAAATGAAGGGCATATGTGCTTAATTCATAATTGAGTAAGAATCGGATGTTGTTATTTGGTTCTATTTAGGTACTAGCTTGGCCGCCTATACCTCCACATTCCCATAAATGTTTTGCCTTTTCTTACCCATTGCCTCACTTTACCATATTTTTGTAAGCTCTCGGCTGTGACAGGACCTTGTTGGTTGGAATGTGTGTACGGTAGCTAGAATTGTCTATCATATTAGCTGCATGCATGTTTAGGTGGGTCGTAGTCTAGGTGAGCGACTATTTTTCTTTCTCTCTTATATATATATGTTCACCCTTTACTTCATGAGAGAAGAGTGACCCGTGAGAGTCCATTTTTAAAGGTCTTGCAAGGTCGACGATTCAGTTTTTTTTTATAAACATCTTACAACTCGTTTGCATTTGACTGTTTGCTATAAGTGTTAGTTTGCTTGCATTAAATTGGTTTAAGTGAGCATTTGTAGCTAACTCTAAGTTATCTTTTCCGTTCCATTAGTTTGCATTTAGTTTACTCGAGGATGAATAAATGTTTGGTTTGGGGAGATTTGATACATGCATTTTATATAGTCCTTTTAGGCCTTTTTATGCACGTATTTCTATGCTATTATCGTAGTTTTATGCTACGAAATGCCCCGAATATGCTACTTTGGTTTGTTTTGTTCTATTTGCAGGAATGGACCAGAAAGTTGTAGAATCAAGCCTTTTATCGTCCGTTTTGCACGCATTTGGAGGAAGAGTGAATTTGGAGCGGAAATGTAGCTGTCTTGGGATGCGTGAAGCCATTTCGGGAGCTAAATAATCAAGTCAAAGCTGAAATTAACGGAATAAGTGCCTGCTGAAGTTAGATATCACTTGATCGAGTACTTTACTGGTCGATCGAGTGGTTTTGGATGGAATAATAGGCCGATCGAGTATAATATGTGGTCGATCGAAAATGTTCAATTTAGGGTTTACTCGATCGAGTAGATTTTCTATTCGATCGAGTGGTTTGAGCTTAGTTTTACTCGATCGGGCAGTTTAAAAGGGCTCGATCGAGTGATTCCTTATTGGGCTCGGGCGTTTTAGCTATTAATTCGTTATTAGGTTAAATAAAATCCTATTTTCTTATAAATAGGAAGGAGAGACGTCATTTGTAAATCTCTTCACTACTTCTCTCTCTCGGCCATCATCTGATACATTACTCTTTTCTCTTTTACACTGTTAAACATTACCTTCTCATTTTTCGGATCTTTTCCACTGTAACTTCCTCTTTTTCCCTTTTCTCCTTATTTATGTTTATGTTTATTTCTCTCTTTATTTCTATTCTTCCTTTTATTATGTCTAGCTAATTCTCCCTGCTAGGATTTAGGGGAGTTAATGAACCGATGTTAATTGCTAATTAGGTTTATAGATTGTCGTTGTTGTTAAGTCTATGTTGTTAATCACTGCCTTAAACTGTATCTAGCTATTTGAATCGATGCATTTAGCCTTTTTAACCTTGGTAAGCCTTGACCTAGACCGAAAGGCTGGAAGGGGTGAGACCCGCAGTGAACAATAAGATGCTTTAGTGAGGGCGGAAGCTAAGCTAATAGTATTTTAGGGCGAATTGAGACCGGAAGGAGATATTCGTTGCCCCTTAGACCGACACATCGACTGATCTGTGACCTTAGCTGCAATTAACTGATGTTCGTTGATGACCCGGCAATCCTAGTTTTCTCTCTTTCTTGTTAATTTCTCTTATCTTTAATTATCTTACCTAATAACGAATTAATAGCTAAAAAGCCCGAGCCCAATAAGGAATCACTCGATCGAGCCCTTTTAAATTGCTCGATCAAGTAAAACTAAGCTCAAACCACTTGGTCGAATAGAAAATCTACTCGATCGAGTAAACCCTAAATTGAACATTCTCGATCGACCACATATTATACTCGATCGACCTATTATTCCATCCAAAACCACTCGATCGACCAGTAAAGTACTCGATCGAGTGATATCTAACTTCAGCAGCCACTTATTCCGTTAATTTCAGCTTTGACTTGATTATTTAGCTCCCGAAATGGCTTCACGCATCCCAAGACAGCTACATTTCCGCTCCAAATTCACTCTTCCTCCAAATGCGTGCAAAACTGACGGTAAAAGGCTTGATTCTACGACTTTCTGGTCCATTCCTACAAATAGAACAAAACAAACCAAAGTAGCATATTCGGGACATTTCGTAGCATAAAACTACGATAATAGCATAGAAATACGTGCATAAAAAGGCCAAAAAGGACTAAATAAAATGCATGTATCATCTTTGAAAACACATCCCCGAATGGATCACCACAGTTTTGAAAACACAACACGGGGTCAGTTTACTGTATAACAAAATTAAGACAATTACAATAAGAAAAATAGCTGATCATCATCCACCTCCAACTCCCAATCACAACATGTAACCAACTACACACTAAAGTGTGTAGCTCTGCCTATGGGGGACCGCAGCCGTACCCACCTAAGCCCCGTTTATCAACGAGCGATAACCCTATTCATTAATGTGCACATCCCCTCCTGTGGCGGGTTCCACAGAGGGCGAAACTAGGGCGTGAAGCCACTCCCGCAAGTGACTCCACTCAGCCGAGGACGCACCTCACGAACATCACCATCAACCACCACAACTCCAACACCCAACTCCAAATCAACAATCAGCAGATAATCGCAATATCAAATCGTACAACAATCACAATGAAATCTTATAACAATTAAACAGTAAACCGAGTAGAGAAACCCTACCTTATCGCTAATCCATGAAAATGCATCCAACAACTAGCCAGGCAAGACTCCGAGACGAACCCTACAACGATAACCATATCCTATTACAAGACTACCCCAAAGACCTACTTAAAGACAACCACGAAACGGCGACTTACCTTGAGACGCGGACCGAAGTCAACAACGATGTCATCCTTACTTGAATACTCCACATATAAACCAATCCCCTTCCATGGTTAGTGTCTAGGCTAGATGAGAGTGTGTGGAGAGGTGGTGATAGGTGAGAGAGAGAGATATATTAGGCTTAGAGAGAAAGGGAACCGTCAAAAATGAAATAAGATTTACCAACTCGCGTTTTATAATAACGCGTCAACAGCGGCAATACTCGGTCGAGTACTCACATACTCGACCGAGTATGCCTTACTCGGTCGAGTGTTACCACTACTCGACCGAGTAGTCCCTACTAGGTCGAGTAATTAAACAAATACGTAGGTCCTTTATCCTCTCACCTATCCCCCTCCTACGGTGTTCTCTGGTCAGACGGTCGGTCAAGAGGTCCTTAAACAGGATGTGTATTACAGACAAAGTCTATATAAAATGGACTTATCAATTGGATCAGACGACCATCCTTTCTTTTATTCCTCTTGACTGGTGCCACTGTCTCAGTGTACTTGCAAACAAATGTTAAATGCTCGACAGAAAAATATATGGTCTTCAAATTAGCAATAGCCTGCACCATTCGGCCTTGACCCTTGAAATTATCCATCTTGGGGCTATATAACATACTTGAATGTTCCCTAACAGTTGCGAAATAAAACTAATCCATGGAAATCTTGCTAACAATAGAAGAGTCCAAAGTTAGGCATTTTTTCTTATCAAATTGAAAAATAACCCCCTCTTCAACCAACTAAGCCTTCTCTGTTGACTCAAGATCAAAGATTTTATTTTGCGTCTCAGGCAAAGACTGGTAGGGGAATTTATTGCTTCTCTTGAAATCTCTTTATGGGGAGTTCCCGGCGGGACTTATGTCATGTTCACAAAATAAAGAATTCCCTAATTAGACTCAATAGAATTTGATCAATCGTTTTTCCACCATAGTCTTTAGGACCAATCTTGGGGAAAAAGTCAAACTTACCCACATTTCTAAAGACAATGTGAGAATTAGGAGAAATATCCACGTCCCAACAAAGTCGCCATGCTAAAGCAACTGAGTCGATAGGATGACCCAAGACAACATAAAGACCAATAAGATCCAATGTATCAATTATTATTATCATTGTTACATCCAAAAATGAAGCTAAGTACACGCTAACCGGGCCATAGCCCTGGTTTGGGAAAAAAGCCATTAATAATAATAATAATTTGTTTTTGAAAAAAAGTAACTATAATTATAAATATAGAGAAGATTGATGTTTCGACCCTATGCGAAATTTGAAACTAACTTCGTCCTTGTTTACATCGAGTTTGTCAATATTGAAAACATTTTCACCGGAAAGGGACCAGGACCAGACAGGTTTGGAACTATGTTATTAATAGGATTAAATATAATAGTTGGGCCCCAACCATCACCTTAAAGTTTTGGTTGAGATGGTTCATCTATCATGGTATCAGAGCTTAAACTTTTAGTTGAGATAGTTTCTTGTCATGATATCAGAGCCAGTGTGACATAAGGTCACGAGTTCAAATCCTGATAGCCTCCAATAACGTGGTTTGGGTGAGCTTGTGAACTAGCCACTCTTCAAGTCCAATGACATTCGAGTGAGGGGTGTGAAAGGAATAAATATATAATAATTGGGCCTCAACCATAGGTTTTGATTGAGACGGTTCATCTATCAATTATAGCTAACACAAATCTGTGCTTGAAGAATACTGATGTGACCATAATTAGCGCATATTTAGTTCCCGAATTAGCCTTGTTCCCATGCTTTTTAGTGCATATTTGGGTCATTTATTGTCTTTAGTTCTTTGTTTTGCATATTCTTTGAGGTTTTGTGTCCTTGGTAGGAAAAGAGTGCAAACCTTGCATTTTCATGGCAAAATGAGACTAAATTGATTGAATTCAATGACCAAGCATCAAGGAGAGACAAGATTAGAAGGCCTTTGTACATACTATAGTAGATGGGCAATGACGCGAAAGGATCCTTCCATCCCCGAGGAAATCCCCAAGGATTTTATGAACGAAAGGAAGAAAAGAAGAAAGAAGTGAAGTTGTCCAGCAATCCGTGCGGATTGACTGGAAGACGCCCGTCCTCCACCTCCTCAATCCGGCCGTCTTCTCCCAAAGCCGCCCGGCCAGCAAGACCAGAAGACGCCCGGATTCCCTTGAAGACGCCCGGGCAGAGACTGTTGAATCCGGCCGTCCCGTGCCTAAGACGCACGGATTCCAAGACAGTAAGATTTCGTTTCTTCAAGCTTCAATGAAAGATGCCCATCCTTCGAAAAATACCGGCGTTTCCCTGCTCAAATATTAAAAGTGTAATTACTAGTTTAGTCCTTAGTTAACCCTAATGCATCCACCTAATTTCCACTATAAATACCCCATTAGACTAATTAGAAGAGCATGTTCTTCTTATCAATTCTTAGAGTAGTTAATATCAATCAAATCTCTCTTTAGTTTTGTAATCAACAATTAATCAAGTTCTAATACAAGTTTTATTTCCTTAATCGCTCTTTTGTTCATCCTTTATTTTGGGTAATTGAAGATTACTTGGGTTATTATTGGGAGATTGACAACCTCTCAATCAAGCATCAATTACTTCTTTTATTCTTTGCTTTATTATTGGAATTATTAGTAGGTATAATCCTCTTAATCCCTTTTTAATTATTGTTAATTACTTTTATTTGTTCATCATGTTTTACTTTGTTGGTATGATTGACAACCTTGCTAGCATGATCAACATGATAATGAGTGAGTAGTCACCTAGCTAGGGTTAATGGGTAATTAGGGGAAACCAACATGGGGAATGATTCATGCTTAAATTAATATGCTTTCATGGTTTATTTGCTTGCTTGTTTTGATCTCAACTCATGCACATATTATGTTTGATGAAATGCGAGCCTATGAATCCTTGCATTTTTTACCCATCACCTATATTTTCAATGAGACTTGTAAGACATAAACCAACTCGAGTCTCATTAGACCATGCATGTTGTTGAGTAGGGAAGACTAAGTCGACTTGTAGGTGTTGTACAATCTAATCGGTTCGGATCCGGGACCCAAACTTTCCTAGGATTGTAAGATATAACCCACTCAATCCATCACAACAATAATTGCTTGCTTATAATTTGAGAACATGTTTGTATGATCAATTCCCATGAATCCCCTATGACCCCATGACACCCTAGTACTTTTTATCAATTGTTTACAACCTTTTTAGTTCATCTTGCTTGTTTATTTTCATTGCTATTTAGTTTAGTGACCTTCTACATCAACCCAAATCGTGACACCCCTAAGACACCACTAGTTTCAATAGAAATCTCATCTCAATTCCCGTCCCTTGGGATCCGACCTTTACTTGCCTCTTTACTAATTGTAGAGTTGTTTGTGAAGTTATAAATTGTGTTTTGGTCTAGGTGCTCCTAACGAAAAGTTACCGAAAAGATTTAGTCCGACCAAAAATGGCGCCGTTGCCGGGGACGGTGTTATCTTGATTTAGATTTTCTTATATTGTTATTAGTTGTGTCTTTCTTTGCCTTGAGGAAGTAAAACTCCTCAAGGTTTGTTCTAATTGTTTTCGAGTTGTTTGATATTTTGCATGTCTAGAAGGTCACAAGGTGATTTGTTACCTTTTGATCGTGAAATTGAAAGAACTTTGACAACCAATAGAAGACTTGCTAGGAGAAATTTGAGAGGTATTAGTGAGTATGTAGATATTCAACCAACTATTGAGTTCATCAAACCTTTTGCAAGAGAAGGTGAGGAGAACCCAACACAAAATACAACACAAAATCAACCCACAATGCCTAAGTTTTCATCACATTCCGTACCCACCGAGGAGAACCTACCCAATGGTACTCCCACACCACAACATTTAACCGGAAATTTTATTGCTAAATCCGCCTTTATCCAATTAGTCGAAAGGAACCAATTTGGGGGGATGCCTAGTGAAGACCCTCATTCTCATATGGAGACCTTTTGTGACTATTGTGATGCGATTTCTCAAACCGGTGTAACTCAAGACCAAATTCGATGGGTCATATTTCCCTTTTCTCTAATTGGCACCACGAAACAATGGTTGAAGGGCCTTGATAAGGCCACTCTCGGAATTGATTCTTGGAAGAAGTTGGCTCTAGCTTTCTACAAAAAATTCTACCCTCCGGAAAAGACTAACATGCTAAGAGCTCAAATTACGGGTTTTAAGCAAAGGGATGAAGAATCTTTGTATGAAACTTGGGAGCGGTTCAAGGGAATTTGTCGCTCATGTCCTCACCATGGACTTAGCGAGTGGTTCTTGGTACAACAATTTTGGAACGGTCTATATGAAGATTCAAGGAACATTCTCAACATGGGATCAAATGGAATGTTCACCGAAGTTGATGACAATCAAACATGGAACAAAATTGAGGAAATGGCGGTCCATAACTCACAATATAGTAGACCTCGCAAGGCTACTAGAGGAGGAAAGCATGAAGTGGACTCCGTTACTCAATTGGGTGCTCAACTTAGTGCTCACATTGATACCGTCAATTTTAAGTTTGAAAAAGCTATGGCTAGACTTGAAGAAGCCTCAAAATCACCAAAGCATCACGTTAATGCCATGACGGCATCTTCATCAATCCCAAGTGGGATATGTGAGAATTGTGGAACTTTGGGACATGACCAAAGTGAATGTAGGGGAACAAATGAACAAGTGAATGCTTTCCAAGCATACAAGAGTGGTACCCCTTATTCCAACTATTACAATGAAAACACCAAATTCCATCCAAATCTCTCATACAAAAGCCAAAATGTTCAAAACCCTCAAACAACATACACCCCACCTCCCATGAGAAACCAAAATCAAAGACCCTTTTACAACCAAAATCAAGGTTACCAAAATCAATCTCCATACAATCAACAAAATGACCAAGGTTTTGATGTTCAAAAAGCGGTTCTCCAAATGCAAAAGAATCAACAAGAATTTTTCACTCAAATACAAAAAGATAGTCAAGCAAAGGAAACCACCATCAACAACATTCTAGCTCACACCAAAATGTTGGAAACCCAATTGACTCAACTAGCATCTTCAAACTCACAAAGACAAAAGGGGCAATTACCACCTCAAAGTAATCCCCCAAGATATGAAACGGTTAGTGCCATTCACTTGAGAAGTGGTACAAGGTATGAAGCACCGAAGAAGCAAGTTGAGGATGAGGTTGTGGAAGCTAGTGATAAGGAAGAAATTGTGCAAAATTCCAAGGATGGAGAATCATCAAAAGAAGAAATTTCAAAGAAAAATGAAGACAAGGTCAAGGAGAAGGAGCCCATTGTGATTAGACTTCCTTTTCCAAGTCGTCAAGCCAAGCCCAAATTTGATGACCTACTTGGAAAATTTATGGAAATTGTGAAGAATTTGGAAGTCTCAATTCCTTTCACGGAATTAATCAATCACGTGCCGGCCTATGCGAAATACATGAAAGACATCCTCACAAAGAAGAAGTCAATCCGGAAGCTTGAGACTATCGCCTTCACTAAGGTGAGTAGTGCAATACTTCAAGGGAGTTCACCTCCAAAGCTCAAGGATCCGGGAAGCTTCTCAATACCGCGTACCATTGGCGACACCACGATCAACAAAGCCTTATGTGATTTAGGGGCTAGTGTGAGTGTTATGCCGTACTCGGTGAGTAAAAGGTTGGGGATGGGAGAGCTTAAATGCACCAATATCACACTCCAAATGGCCGATAGATCGACGAAGACACCATTAGGGATATGGGAAGATGTTCCCGTACGAATTGGGAAGTTTTTCATCCCGGTGGACTTTGTCATTGTTGATATGGAAGAAGATTCCAATATTCTAATCATTCTAGGAAGACCTTCCTTACACACCGCGGGTGCGGTGATAGATGTAAAACATGGAGAGCTCACTCTAGAAGTGGGAGATGAGAGCATAACTTTCAATCTTGATAAGATTATGAGAGCTCCCCGTTTACATGAACCGTGTTTTATGATCGATCATTATAGTCGGAAGGATGATAGGAAGAAGTCGGAACTACAATGGAAGAATAAAATTGAAGATGCTACATTCAAAGAGCAAGTGAATTGTGACAAAGAGAGCTTGCAAAGCTCACCAAAGTCAAGCAATGAAGAGGATGACCTTATTGGCCAAGAAAATAAAATGGGAGAGTTGTCTCCATCAAATCAAGAGATTTTCAATGATCAACTTAATGAAGTTTGTGGTCTTTGGGACGACGAATTTGAAGGGATTTTCAATCCCTACATTGGTAATGCCATCGATCAAGACCGACAACAAGGGCAAAGGTCTATTGAAGACCTTTATCATGACAATGAACAAGCTTTTGATTATTTTTTCAAGGTGTTGAGCAACATCAACAACACCTTGGACATGCCCCCTTGACATCTCATCAAGAGTGAGAGTTTGGTGGAATCCTCCCTAAACCACCATTTGTAAATATTTCTAACTCCCTAACTCGCATTTCAATTCTTTTATTGCATTCTTGTTATTTTTGGATTTTTTTTTATACTTTGATCAAGATAATTATCATGTTTGAGAGAAGTGAGGGAGGGACTAATAATTTCAATTGATGTGTAGTGCTTTAGCTTAGTGTGGGGATAGCAATTGCCTAGGCTATCCATGCCTTAGTAGTGCCCCCACAATGAAGAACACGAGACTTTGAAGAATGGAAAAATGACAAGGGATATGCAAGGTACACGGAAGGAACTGAATCCGGGTACAAAGGGTAGAATCCGAGCGGTTTCAGGAGAATCCGCCCGTCTTCAGGCAATCCGGGCATATTGGGCAGAAGCCGCCCGTCCTTCTAAGCTGAACTTTTGAAATTTTGTGACTGTTAGCAAATCCGGGCGTCCTGCAATAGAATTCGCCCGTCTTCAGAAAGACGCCCATCCTAAAGGGAAGACGCCCGTCTTTATGGCTGAGGAAAACAAGAAAAATCCCTGTAAAGGAATCCGCCCGTCTTCTCTGAAAGACGCCCGTCCCGCATTTTCAAATCCGCCCGTCTTTGTTCAAATCCGCCCGTCTTTAGGCGAGAATTCTGAAGCCCATCCAGATAGAATCCGGGCGTCCCGAAGGAAAGCCGCCCGTCTTCCCCCTGCATTTCAAATATTTCGGGTTCATTATAAACCCCCTCCCACATTCATTTCTTCATTTCTTCATTCAAAACACTACCCATAAACCCCATAACTCCAAAACCCTCATCCTCTCCATCACAAAAACAAGATTCCTCAACAACATTCACCAAAATCAAATCAAAACATCCTTTTAACAACAAATCAATCACTCCTCTTTCAACAAAAATCAAAACCAAGCACAAAATCTTCAACCTTTGAGTCGATTTTTGAATTCATAAAGGCAAAGCCTTTCATCTTTAAATCGATTTGGGTGCACTAGAAATTGAAGATTTTTCACTCTTTTCTTGGTTTATTCATCAATGGCAAGGACAAAGGGAGCAACAAAAGCAACAAAGGCAAAGGCACCAAAGGCAAAGGCACTCTCATCAAGACAAAAGAGTCTTCAAGCAAAAAAAGTATTGGCTATGGTGGTAGCTAGACCGTACTTGGAAATGCAACAAGAACAACCTCCCATGGAAGCAACAACATCTACTACTCCGGAAATTGCTCAACTTTCAAATTATCCGGAGGTAATTTTCATTTCCAAATCCCATAGGGACACTTTTGCCAAGTTTGCTAGAAAATCATTTCTATCCACCAAGTTTATTTGTGAAGATGCCTTAGATAAGTTTGGTGTCCTTGAGCAAACTAGAGCCTTCTTTAAAGCCATGGGGTTGGAGAATTTTTTTGAATCAAAAGAATTGACATACCTCTCCCTTACCTTAGAATATTTGAGTACTTTGAAAGTTAACAAGGTAGAGACTATGGAAAGCATTGAGTTTCGCCTAGCTAATGTTAGTAGGCGCATCTCCTTTGAGGAAATGGGTAAAGCTTTGGGTCTTAGTGATTCACCGAGTTATTTCAAGAATGTTGGCAAATATGACCCCGACCCTCTTTGGGAGGCGATTTCCGGAAGGAAATTTGAGAACTTTCATGCTAGTCGCGCTCTATTAGTCCACCATCCGGGCATTAGAGTGTGGCACAAGGTCATAGGGAACACCATCATTGCAAGAAAAGACACCAACCATTTCACCAAACCCGATTTTGTTCTTCTTGAGTCGGTCTTGAACATTGGAAGGGAATTCACCAAGCCTTTCAACTCTCTAAGGCTTTTGGTGGATAGATGGCTAAATGTTGATTGTGGGAAGCAAGGCACTACCGTTATTGTGAATAGAGGTCTAGTCACTATTTTAGCTAAATACTTTGATCCGAACTTCAACAAGGATAACAAGTATGTGGCGAAGAAGGGTGGTCATCTCATTGATATTGATACTATGATGAACAAATACAAGTGGGTCTCTCATAACCCTCTTGATACCAAGTATGGATGGCTCACTAGTGAGGCTAGATCTTTCACTTTGCCTTCGAAGATTTGTCGTTTAAGTGTCCACCGGACCAACTATCTCCTTCCCCTTTCAAAAGAGGCCGAATACATTATCCGACAACAAAAGAGTGAAATTGAAATGCCCTCCTCTTCCATTGTCACACCACCCTATCCTTTCGAGTACCAAGAGTTCAAACCCGAAGGTGTTGAAGCAAGAAATGATTATATGACTCTTCTTATGCAAGAGATGCACAAGCAAGCCTTCAAGGATCGGAAAGATACTTACTTAGCCCAATATCCACCCCTCCTTCACTTAGCTAGGTAAGGACTACTTGACCCTTCATGTCCTTTGCCTAGTTGGGCGGATAGGGAAGTCTTCTTTCCGAGTGCATCTAGGGGTGAGTTTTCGGGTGACGATGAGGTTATTGGTGATGCGGTTGATGATAACATTGATGAAGAAGCTAGTGAAGAAGGAGAAGAGGATGATGAGCAAGGTGAACAAGAAAGTGAAGAGGGAAGTGGTGATGAGTCCACTTCTAGTGAGGAAGATGATGATAGTGATGATATGATGGAAGATTAGCAAGCTTTGGAGGCTCCTACCCTCTCGAGGTTTGTCTATTTCTCTCTTTGTTTTATTTATTTATCTTGATCATTGTTGGAGTAGTCCTAGCACCATAGAGGATTAACACCTCGGCCCCATTGAGGTGTTCTCATTTTATTGTTCCCATCTTCTGAAAATCCAAAATGACAAAATTAGTTTCATGCATTGCATCGTGTGTGCATGAACTACACCCCACCTTAGGACATTAGCAATAATGTCTGAATCGGTTTGGGGAAGTACATGCATACACAACGGGAGGTAATCTAAATTATCCTCTCCGTCATAAACAAAAAACCATGCATCATGTAGTGTAGATTAGTGTAGATTAGTGTAGCTTGCATTTAGTGTAGAAATCATGCATCATGTTTGCATAATTTCCCATCATTTTGGCCATTGAGGACAATGCCCATATTAGTGTGGGGATGAGGAATTCTAACTTAACTTTTATTCAAAAATCCAAAAAAATTGAAAAATTTCGAAAAATCATAAAAATTTGAAAATTGAAAAACCAAAAACATGTTCATTTCCTTTGTAGTGTAGTCATGTATATATTATTGTATATATTGTGTTTGTTCTATCCTTGTTCACATTGATCGACTACGCCACATCCGAGACATGAGGATCATGAAGACCGCATGGTATGATCTTTCCAATCTCCTTTTTCCTCTTTATGTTAATGACTATGTGGCTTTGTTTTGATTGATGCGGTATAACAATGTGAAATTAGGACTTGCATTTAGTTTATATGTCATATTAGTAGGTAGAATCACTTGCATTAGGATGTATATAATAGTTGCATCATGGCATATAGTTGCATTTAGATGAAATATTTTGAAAAGTGCCTAATTGGGAACTTTGACAAGAGCAACTAAGCCATTACAAATACTTTTTCAACTTAAGACTTCGCCTACTAAAATGGATGTAAAACACCCTAGATTGTGTCATACTAGTATCTTTCGACCCATGACCCAAAGCCTAGTCAAGGGTTTGTATGTGAGTCACCTATTCCAACCCCGTGATGCGATGTGGACTTGGTTAACTTGTCTAGGTGACCTTGATTGATCTTGTGGTATGGCAACCCAAAAATACTTTCTATCAATAAGTTTGAAGTGCTCATTTCAAAGATTTTGTATGTGGAAACATTTTATTGCCAAAGAAACCTCAAATGTTATGAAATGTTGAAATGTTAAGAATTTTAGTTGTTTTGATGGAGGCGTACCACTTCGATGTGCTTTGGAGAGGGATCCATTGAATTGGGCCCCCACACGGTTGTGAATTCAACCGCCCAGAGACAGAGTGACTATTGTTGTCAGAATCCCGATTCGATCCTATGATTCTACGATTTTACGATTCAAAAATGCTTGCCCGATCCCGGATCCTACGATTCTATCATATTTGTAGAATCTTACGATCCTATCTATTCGAAATTTTCTAAAGGTAGAATCATAATACGATTCTACGATCTTACGATCCTACGATACGACTCCATAGTAAACATATTAAAATATATTTTTATATAATAACATCGTAAAATCCAAATTTCATGTAATTTGTAGAAACATGTTCATGAAATGATACTAAACTTATTAGTTATCAATATTTTGTGTATAAATAAGTGTTTTGATCTTCAATTATATATTTTTACCAAATAAAAAACTATATTTAGTGAATTTGTAGAATCTTACGATTCTACGATCCGATCCTACCGATTCGATCCTACCCTCCCCATCGATTCAAAGTAGAATCCCGATCCTAACAACATTGAGAGTGACTATCACCCCGAAAAGCTATTGTCTAGAGGTTAACCGGTTGCCTAATAAGCGATGGCGAAAGCAAAGGACATTAGCACGGAAGGGACAAACCCCATCTCTAATTTTTGAAATGTGAAAGTTGAATGAGGTCAATTTTTGAATACTAGTCATATCCACCCTTGTTTACAACGATTTGAGCATTTCATTCCCAAAAAGCCTTTTTGTCAAGCCACTTTGTCGAGCTTGGGACGATCCATGACCTGTACTTTTGTAGAGAACTCGAGACTTGTCATGTCATATGCTACTAGCATCATGGGGATCATCATTCCACACCATCCGATCGCTCTTGACGAAAGCATTTGGAAATTGAGGACGAAAGTAGTCTAGTTTAACACCATTTGGAGGTGATTTAATGTCATCCTCTTAGCCTTAGTAATTTGTTGAACTAGTATTTGTGACGGAATATATGCTCTTAAATTTTTTCTCTTTTAGTTGCCTCCGCCACTTGATGAGGAAGTGGCTATTCCTTTTGTAGATGCATCCATTATTTGATTTTGTGTGCTTAATGTTTGGATGTGTCGCCATTTTGACAAGACCCACCTTGCCTTGCAAGAAGGCATCCTACCTCATGGTTGTCTTGTTGTGAGTTGAAGGGGCGGAGTGAGACCCGCTAATTGTCTCATATCGGCTATGTTATTAGGTTAGTTTAAATAATGGTCCTAGTCTTTGTCACCTCTTTACTCGGGACGAGCAAAGGTTCGGTTTGGGGATATTTGATGTGACTAGAATTAGCGCATATTTAGTCCCTGAATTAGCCTTGTTCCCATGCTTTTTAGTGCATATTTGGGTCATTTATTGTCTTTAGTTCTTTGTTTTGCATATTCTTTGAGGTTTTGTGTCCTTGGTAGGAAAGGAGTGCAAACCTTGCATTTTCATGGCAAAATGAGACTAAATTGATTGAATTCAATGACCAAGCATCAAGGAGAGATAAGATTAGAAGGCCTTTGTACATACTATAGTAGATGGACAATGACGCGAAAGGATCCTTGCATCCCCGAGGAAATCCCCAAGGATTTTATGAAGGAAAGGAAGAAAAGAAGAAAGAAGTGAAGTCATCCAAAGAATCCGTGCGGATTGACTGGAAGACGCCCGTCCTCCACCTCCACAATCCGACCGTCTTCTCCCAAAGCCGCCCGGGCAAAGCAAGACCGAAGACGCCCGGATTCCTTGAAGACGCCCGGCAGAGATTGTTGAATCCGGCCGTCCCGTGCCTAAGACGCACGGATTCCAAGACAGCAAGATTTCGTTTCTTCAAGCTTCAATGAAAGATGCCCATCCTTCGAAAAATACCGGCGTTTCCCTGCTCAAATCTCAAAAGTGTAATTACTAGTTTAGCCCTTAGTTAACCCTAATGCATCCACCTAATTTCCACTATAAATACCCCATTAGTCTAATTGGAAGAGCATGTTCTTCTTATCAATTCTTAGAGTAGTTAATATCAATCAAATCTCTCTTTAGTTTTGTAATCAACAATTAATCAAGTTTTAATACAAGTTTTATTTCCTTAATCTCTCTTTTGTTCATCCTTTATTTTGGGTAATTGAAGATTATTTGGGTTATTATTGGGAGATTGACAACCTCTCAATCAAGCATCAAGTACTTCTTTTATTTTTTGCTTTATTATTGGAATCATTAGTAGGTATAATCCTCTTAATCCCTTTTTAATTATTGTTAATTACTTTTATTTGTTCATCATGTTTTACTTTGTTGGTATGATTAACAACCTTGCTAGCATGATCAATATGATAATGAGTGAGTAGTCACCTAGCTAGGGTTAATGGGTAATTAGGGGAAACCAACATGGGGAATGATTCATGCTTAAATTAATATGCTTTCATGGTTTATTTGTTTGCTTGTTTTGATCTCAACTCATGCACATATTATGTTTGATGAAATGCGAGCCTATGAATCCTTGTATTTTTTACCCATCACCTATCTTTTCAATGAGACTTGTAAGACATAAACCAACTCGAGTCTCATTAGACCATGCATGTTGTTGAGTAGGGAAGACTAAGTCGACTTGTAGGTGTTGTAAAATCTAATCGATTCGGCTCCGGGACCCAAACTTTCCTAGGATTGTAAGATATAACCCAACTCAATCCATCACAACAATAATTGCTTGCTTATAATTTGAGAACATGTTTGTATGATCAATTCCCATGAATCCCCTATGACCCCATGACACCCTAGTACTTTTTATCAATTGTTTGCAACCCTTTTAGTTCATCTTGCTTGTTTATTTTTATTGCTATTTAGTTTAGTGACCTTCTACATCAACCCAAATTGTGACACCACTAGTTTCAATAGAAATCTCATCTCAATTCCCGTCCCTTGGGATCCGACCTTTACTTGCCTCTTTACTAATTGTAGAGTTGTTTGTGAAGTTATAAATTGTGTTTTGGTCTAGGTGCTCCTAACGACAAGTTGCCGAAAAGATTTAGTCCGACCAAATACCCCGAGAGTTTTTTACATTGGATCATGGGAGACGTTTTACCATTAAATTCGCGCCTTCTATCCTTTCCCTTCGAGTTTACTTCACGTTGGCGAGAAACAACAAAGTTACAAATTCTTTTAGGAGACCATTTTTTCGTATGTGCTGATCGATTGTTTACATTTGTTAATCATCTGTTTGTAAAAAAACATGATATCCCCGATGCTATGGTTTTTTATTCATTTCTAATTTTTTTTTTGACAAATGTGTACTAGCATTATATATATATCCAGAACAATTTACAGAAAAGCAGTAACATACCAGTTTTGGTTACTAGTAAGAAAAAACTTAATGCGACTAACACTATTACAAACAGCTATAGGGATTTTAGACCCGTCACTTTTAGTAAGCAACTGGGAAAGCCTTGTGTTGCTGATTTTAAACAGCACATTCTGCAGCCTACAAGAATAGGCATGATTAAAAGCTTCTAGTAAGGCGATAGTGGTAGCTTGAAGATGAGAAAAACAGAAACAATGAAGAACTTCATGAGTGATTTGATTGTTGTAGCTGATGCGAAAGGAGCAGGTCCGACTTGGTTTGTTGAAAAGCACATCAATAATATAGCATTGCTGACAGAGATGTTGCAAATATAGATGTGGGCTGAGAGCAGCTTGTTTAGAAGGAGAGTGATCACTCCCAGTAAAGCGGACAAAATAATCATGTTGCTGTTTGATAAGCCTATCAAGCTCTTGTAAAATGTTAACGGGATCCGCAAGGCAATTACGAAAGATTACATTGTTTCTATGTCTCCAGATGGAAAAAGGGAGGAGAGAAAATTTCAGTCCTGTGCCAGCTAATTCCGATTCTGTTCGGGTTAAATATCTGAAGAAATTTTGAAACCATGAAAGAAAGGGTAAGTTGGATACCTGATCAGTTCGAATACCAAGAGAGCTAGCAAACCAGACATGTTTAATTACATCGCAGTCACGGAAAAGATGTGCCATGTTTTCAGAAGCCAGATGACAAAAGCAACAAGAAGGGTTAACACACAAGCCCCTTCTTAAAAGAGCGTCAGCTGTTGGTACAATTTGATGAGCGATTTTCCAAAGAAAAATCTTGATATGAGGCTGACATGGGAGTTTCCAGATCAACTTCCAGTTGAAATCAGAACATCTATTCAAAGTAGAAGAGGATGCAAGTTGGTTTTTTCCCAGAAGAAACGAGTAACCAGAGCAAGTCGAGTACAATCCATCTTCCGTAAATTTACAATAAATATAATCATCCGTAGGTTGATGAGGAATCTCTAAGGAGCAAATACTATTTGCGGATGATTTTGTAAAAACTTGGAAAATTACCTTATTGTTCCAGTGGGTCGAATCTAATAAAATATCTTCAAAAGAGAAGGTTTGAGGCGGCATCTGCGATTTAAAAGATGGTTTATTACCCAAAATCCATGCGTCATTCTTAAGATCAATTGATTTTCCATTTCCAAATTTCCACGCAATACCATCACGGAGTAAATAAGTAGTCTTAACAACACCTTTCCAAGCAAAAGACGCTGCTGAATATTTGGAGATGTTGCCTGGGACAGGAAAATCTTTATGATATTTGGAGCGAAGAACTTTGGAAACAAGTAAAGACGGGTGCTGGTGACATCGCCAAAAGTTTTTTGATAATAGAGCTTGACTAGCAATTCTTGCATTTTTTAATCCAAGACCACCATCCGACTTGGGAAGCTGCAGCTGCTCAAATGGCAACCAATTCTGGGCATTTTTATTATGAGATTTCTTCCACCAGAAAATATCAATCAGGTAGTTAATTTTCGATGTGATATTCTGAGAGATTGGAAGAACAGAGGCGACAAAAGCAACTGATGCCAAGAGAATGTAATTAATAAGAATCAGCTTAGCAGCTTGTGAAAAATTTGAAGGCCCCCAAGATAAAATCTTAGTTGAAATCTTGTCCAAGAGAAACTGAAAAGCAGATGTTTTCCTTCTACCCAAATCAACTGGGATGCCTAGATAAAGACCGAAGTTCTGTTTTGGTTGAACTTGTAAAGTATCCAGAATATGCTCCTTAAAGTCGGATGAAGTATTGGGACTGACCTGGATATAAGATTTTTGATGATTAATCATTTGGCCCGAAATAGAGCTGAAGTTATTCAAAATGCTTCTCAGAGATTCACAACTGGCAGATGTAAGACGGAGGCACAAGAGCGAGTCATCAGCATATAAAAGATGAGAGATAGCAGGGCTCTGCCGTGAGAGTTTGATGCCCTCAATAAGACCATTGGTTTCAGCTTTGGTAATCATTAGAGAAAGAATTTCCATGCATAAGATGAACAGGTAAGGGGAAATTGGGTCACCCTGTCTCAACCCGCATTGAGGGAATATCCGACCGGAAGGGGTGCCATTAATAAGGACTTGCAACGAAACTGTTTTGACGCAGGCTTTGATAAGCTTTCTGAAAACCTTTGGGAATCCAAAACGCTTCAGAACTTTGAACAAGAATGGCCAGGATACTCTATCAAAAGCTTTGTTCATATCAAGCTTAATAGCGCCATAACAACGCGTACCTCTTTTGCGTTGGTTAATGTATGTCATAATTTCGTGGCCAAGTAAACCCCAATCACTAATTAAACGTCCAGGAATAAAGGCATTTTGATTTTGGCCAATAATAGAATTCACGACCTTTCTGAGCCTTAGAGCAATACATTTTGAGGCAGCTCTGTAGATGACATTACAAAGGCTAATAGGCCGGAATTGAGAAACCATCTCAGGTAGGTCGACCTTCGGAATAAGAACCACAAGAGTATTGTTCCAAGCAGAATGGAGCTGGCCATAGTTTAAAAAAGAGAGAACAGAGGAGGTAATATCATCTTTGATAAGCTCCCAATAAAGATGGTAAAAGCGCGGTTGAGAAAGATAAGTTTGCTGAAACTCATCAAGCTGAGGAATATGCAATTCTTCAAGCAAAGAGGAAGGGTTTGATTGAGTAGAAGCACTAAAAAGATTAATGAAGTAAGAATTAACCAACTGAGAAAGTTCTGATTCAGACGAGGTCCAGTTACCCAAATCATTTTTCAAGGCAATAATCCGAAGACGCTTCTGGCAAGATTTAGCTCGGTTAAAAAAATAAGAAGTTGGGAGTCCATCATTGAAATTGAACTCGGATTTCGCTCGTTGTTTCCAGAAGGAGTGCTGAATATAAACATCTTGTTCAAAAGAATTAATATCCTTAATATAATTGAGAGCAGAGATGTTATCTTGTGCATGTGAAGCTGATACCGATAATTCTTTGGATATAGAGCTCCAGTCAATCATAAATTTCCGACGATTTTGAATGACCCATTGCAAAATACCAGTCCTTATATTATTGAGTTTCAGAGAGACTAAGGCTGTGACAGGACCAATGGTAGCAGAATTCCAAATGGAGAAAACCAGACTTTGAATATCTGGATGATCAAGACACCAGTTGTCTACACGATAGGTTCTTTTTGGTTTCTTGTTTTGGGCATCCGTAGATAGCACAATAGGGGCATGATCCGATAGAAAAATATTGAGATTTTGTATATGAGCATTCGAAAAAGAAAGAAGCCAATCTTGAGATGCATAACCACGGTCAAGGCGTTCCAAAATTAAACTAGAAGAGTCTCTCTTGTTTGCCCAAGTAAATTGAGGGCGTGAGAAAGGAAGCTCAGTGAGCGGGATATTAATGCGCCAATCCAAAAAAGATTTCTAGCCTGTAATGTTGGGAGAGCCTCCAAGTTTATCAGAATGATGTTCTTGAAATCGCCAATGATGCAGAGAGGAGAATAAGAAGAACATCGAGCTTTCATAGATTGCCAAAAGCTCGATCTGGACTCATGAGACGATTCACCATACAGAAAGATAGCGTACCATACATTATCATTACCGCGATTTACAACTTTACAAAGGATGAAGTGAGGATCCGTTACAAGAGGCAAAATATCGGATCTGTCATCCCATAGCAAAAGTAACCCACCACTCAGACCAACCGTATCAGAACCGCAAAAATGATGCATGTTGAGAGAAGTAGTTTTAAACACACTATCCGCTACTGAACATTTAGTTTCTTGAAGGAAAACTACAGATATATCATAATAGCGTACGGACCAACGTAAATACGGAATGATAGGGGCGTCCATACAACCTAAACCCCTAACATTCCAAGAGAACATCTTCATCGACCTATCGGTGGCAGAGGCGGGCCTGCCACAACCCAAAATTGTGTAGAACTTGCATGAGCATTCTGAGCAGAGGAGCGAGAATTCCCCCAAGAATCTGCAAGGTAAGAGCAAATCTTTAGTCGCTTGTTCGGGATAGAAGAAACAAAGCCACGAGATGTTTCCTCATCAGAAAACGCTGCAAATTTTCTTTTACGCGAAACAGAGTTCAGAGCACAAGAAGTATAAGATTCATCAGAAGCAGAAGAGGAATGCGCAAAAGATTCACGAGAACTTGGGCTAGAAATATCATTAAGAAAAGCTGCAACTCCAAACGCAGATGTCGGAGAAATAGAGGAGGGCATGGAATCATATTCATCCGCGAGATAATCAGCATTAGACAAAGATAGAGAAGGGGTTACATCACGGGATAAGGAGCCCATATCTAGGTGAGATTGGACCGACCAAGTTTGGTCCAACATCCTGTGATCGCTGGGAAAATCAATATTAGGAACCACAGAATCTCCAGGAGTGGACAGAGGCATGTCAGCAGAAGCAGCACTAAAACCAGTAGGAGAAAAGTTATGCAAATGTAAAGTAGGCTCTGAAATAACCTGACGAGGTGGGATGAGGTTATTATGAGGTTGAGCCACAGGAGAGTCCGAGAAGCTTAAAAACCCAAGAGAGGGATCATCTGATGGGTCAGGGGCGCGCACATGAAAAACCCTTTGAATATCACCATTAGGAATACTACCAGAAGTAGTATGCGGAGCAAAAAGAGCATTCCCCATGATCAAATTAGGTTCATGGGTATCATGGGCATCATGTCGCGGATCAGCTTGAGTAGAGTGTCCCGTTTGTCCTGCCAAATTAGCCCCAAAAGCTGGAGGGGAGGGTTGGTGCCCGGAATTGGAATCAGAAGACGAAGAAGTAGAATAAAAACCGAAGAGCGAAGATGACGAAGACGAAGAATTACCAAGAACATCAGGAAAATTATTAACCGAATTAACCACAGTATTGATATTTGAGAACGATGATGGAAGACCTCTAATAATCTTCGTATAGAGAGGAGACAAGTGCGGTCCGTATACCACCTGGAAACCAGAAAGATGAAGATCAGAAAGTCGTCTGTCAATTTTAGCTGTAGCACGAGCGATGTTCAGATTACAGAAAGAGTTTTTATGACCCACTGTACCACATCTGCGACAAAATCGAAAAACACCTTCATAACCAAAAGAAACCCAGTGAATTCTGTCATCATTAAGAGGAATGTAACAACCCGGGATAAGAGGTTGAGAGAGGTCGACCCAAACACGAGCTTTGACAAAAGGCCGAGGGGGAAGGCCAGGCCCAATATCCTCTTCTTCAACAACTTCTCCCATATGTTGCAGAAGATGGGCAGCCACAGAAGGGTGAAGATACTGAACCGGCAGGCCATGTACTCTAACCCAAAGAGGAACGGTGGTAAAGTTCATATCTTCAAGCACGGAATCCCAAGTCATCTTTCGGAGGACCAACAGACTTCCTTCTATATTCAAACAGCGAAGCCGACTAAAAAGTTCAAAGTCAGCAGGGTGAGTGAATTCGAAAATGAAGTACGGATACATAACGTGTATCTTAGCGACTTCATGAGTGGTCCAAGACAAATTAATATAATGCTGGATCCTTTCTAGATGAAAGCGTCTTTGGTCGACAAAAAGTCCAGCTAAAGTGAGATTGAAATTAATATAAGTAAGATTGACACGGATGTTCATCGGTAGATTTATTAAAGGACCAGCTTGGTAAGGTAGAGCCAT
The DNA here is from genome assembly GCF_048544455.1 of Silene latifolia. Lineage (NCBI taxonomy): Eukaryota > Viridiplantae > Streptophyta > Magnoliopsida > Caryophyllales > Caryophyllaceae > Silene > Silene latifolia. The sequence goes on along the minus strand of NC_133532.1, from coordinate 105,884,956 downwards.
GGTAAAAATTAACACAGAAAAAGGTTGGTGAAGGCTAAAAAAACAGAGAAAGAAAGGATAAACAAGGTGAAATTTAAACGGTGGAAGAGGTGGAAAGGCTGATGAAGAGGTGAAGAGGTGAAAAAAGAGATAAGGTGTCAGACAAATGAGTGGTGTAGGATGAAAAACAGAAAAGAAAAGCTATCAAGTAATAAAAGAGGGGATAAGTTTGAGAGAAGGGTTAAAGATGAGAAAAACAAAACGACAAAAGAAGCTGTGTGGAAGGCTGTAAATTAAAAGGTTGTTTATGAATTAAAAAGGAAACTCTCCGTAGAGAGAGAACTCTCATTATTTGAGAGAATTGATGGTTACGACTAGGGGGAATATGTATGACTCTGGATTATAAGGTTTGATATTCATTTCTAATACGGATTGCAAAAGTACAACTTCCTTGTCTTGATATTTGAAGTCGAGTAGCTACTAGTGAGCTAGCTACACACTTGATCTTAGCCAAAAGGCCGAGAAAGGTATTACTTGTGAGCTCAAATCATGGAAGCGAAACGTACATCACCAAGAGCTCAAATATCATCTGGTAATATCTTGGTGTTAAGGCGGCTTCTTTTAACAACATTGTCAACAGTTAATTTCTGACCTAATGATTCTACCTTTGATGACTCTCAGATTAACACTGACAATTAATATACACAGAAATACATAGCAAAGGATTTACAGATGTAACAGGTTTGAAATCAAGTTCCAGCCCATCCATTTCTTCTCGCACGGGGATCTGAAGTTCAACTCGAACATCTCTCTGGTAATTTGCTCCCCAGATTCACAGAACCCGACTAGTTTTCCGACAATCTCCGCGCTCTCTTGAATATGCTGCAAGTTGTGCGGGTCTGTCCAAAGTTTATTCACCAAATGCAATCTCCTTTGTTTACCCTCTGCTGGAATTTCCCATTTTCTGTATAACATCTCCCTTTCCTCCGGGGCCAGTTTTGAGCTAACCCTCTTCGCCAAGTAATCTCGTTCTTGTTTAAGCGCCTTAATGCTGCATTAATAAAGAGTTACTAAGATGGTATCTAAAGCTTCTAAAACAGATTACTTGATGGGTTGCATCAACTTGAGTAAAACAATAGTACTGTGTAAATTCAGACGCGACAAAACCCAATCCGAAATGACTTCAACAAATAACAAAAACATTAATAGACATGTCTCAGAATCATTGACCAGACCCATACCCAATGAACTGATTCCAATTATAAGATCTAGATGTAATATACCTTGATGCAACATAGCTGGCGGGTTCATCACTGAGTAGTGCAGGGCTTGCATTTCCGAGATCTGACAAGTGTTGTTCTAACCATGTTAGCCTTCTGAGCTCAACTTCCATGTATATTTGATCAGCAGGATCGCCCTTGAACAGCAGGTAAAATTGTGAGCGGTGAACTAGAGAGACGTGGCACAAATGCCATAACATGACTATTTGCCTTCTTTGTTCCTTAAACATTAGCATCCAAGAGAAAGGAGATTGATCTACTGGGTCTTGTACACTGGTTCTTGGCTCACCACCTTCCAATTCTAGTACCTGGTTTCCGCACAACACACAGGTATAAGAGGAAATCCTTCAAGCAATTTTATACTGTGCATAAAAGCACCATAAAAGGCAACTATTTAACTATTTACTTTTAACTGGTTTCCACAATACTGTGAATGACATCCGTTTGTGCAAGTTCTTGGCTTCTACGAGTTCGAATGACTCCACAAGTGTGAAAACTTTTAACTATTTACTTGTTTCTTAGCCTTTCTGACAGCTGATTCTTCATGAATCTAGCTGTTGTATAAATAAAGAACACATTATTTTCTTTTACCTATAAGCTTATTAATGAGGTCAAAGGGATAACAGAGACCGATGCAAGAGTACAAAGTTGTCCCAGCGCCAAGAGCGAAAACCAAATGCATAGACCACTCCGAACAAGAAAAGCTAAACGGAAATAGACATTAAAATAATCAAATTGAATAAAAATAAAAGCCCATTTTCAAAATCTCACCCAACCATTATTTATTTATTTTTTGCTTAGGATGCAACATCAACTCTTGCAATTTAGGATAAGACTCATGATTACACTATCTAACAGCCTGAAGTGAATTAATATATCAATTCTTGCAGAAGTCAGATTTTTAATGAAGGGAATGGGAGGCAACAAAAGCTGAGTTGCATAATAATTCTCACCTGACAAACCAGAAGTTGCTTTTGATATTGAAGCTTGGCAACTCTTTCCTTAAGTTCACTTACATAAGCTCTGATATTACGAGCACTCTCCTCGAGTGCATTATTAAACTTTTGCTGCATTTTCTTAACATTAAATGAGGATGCGGATTTTTCTCGAACAGGAGTATTCTCCCTGGAGGAAATTGAACTCGCAATAGGAATACTTCTGCACGAATTTGTCAAACTATCACTGTTTGGCCCTGAACTCTTATGTTCTGCAATCGTATTCCCAATCGAAGAAAGGGGAGAACACGGAGCCCTTATAAAGTTTGACATGTTCGGGCTGTTACTGAGATTGAAGGGTATCCCCTTCTTCCTCTTAGAATGCGTCTTTGATTCTCTGGCATCTTCACTGTTTGCAAAAGTAGAAACCAGTCTATCAACAGAATTCTGGACATTCTCAAGTTTCTTTTCCAAAGATTCAATTGTTTGCCCCTGTGAATCTAATCTTTCAATTTCATCCTTCAGGTTGGCTCCATCTCTCAAAACAATGTCTTCGGGTATGGAATTTAATACTTGCATGTTTTTAATCTCAGAAAGTAATTTTGCCACATTTTCTGCTGCATCTTGTGTCCCCAACCTGTTACAAGCAACTTCCTTTTGCAGAACATCAAGAGCTTTGTTGGCTTCTTCACCAAGTTGTCTTTGAAGCATTTCAAGTTTCCGTATTTCTTGCACCAGAAGTGTAGGGTCTGTGGAAGTAACAGACTGCCTAAGCAGCGACTGTCTTCTGGCTTTATTTCCCTCCGGCGTTTCAGAGGCATTGCCTAAGACAGCATCCGTTGTATAATCAAGACACTTCCTTACTTGATGAGATGGGCTGGATTTGTTTACTCCCTAAAAAAATCATGTTGGGTAAGCAACAGGATGGCAACTCAGCCAAAAACGAATGAAACTGTAAATTTAAATGCTCATTGATACCCTCTGTTCCTTGCGTCCACTTCTTTCCAGCTCAAGCTGCGACTGTGCAAGATCTCTTTGGCGTTTGGCCTCTTTCACTTCTCTCTCCAACTAGACATGTTACAAAACCTTAATTAGTCAATGCTTTAAAAAATAACCTTTCCCTCGATGCACTACAGCAGAATAGGCTTAGCAAATTCCAAATAATTACCAAAACCAATGGCCTATCTTAGATAGTGATTCTTTTTCTCATAGTAAAAGATAAAAAAGGAAAAAAAAATAATAAAAAAGATTCAGTGTATTAATACTGAGAGGCATACCGTCTGGATTTTCTTATTTTTCTCAACAAGCAATGCACTTAAAGAGGAGGCTGGTACAGGTTCTGGACTTCGCAGCTCTGCTTCTAATCTGGCAACTTCCTGTTGTAAATGCTTCACTAACTGTTGGTCTGAAACAACCTGATCATAGAATAACATTTGCTATTTAGATAAAGCCCTTACAATCACATAGCAGTGTACAGAACACCCACATATACTGACATTAAGATGATACAAAGTTCTACTCTCTGAAAATACTTCGCTCCATCACATAGAAGAATATCGTACCACATTCACTCGAGCAGTGTTTGTAACTTCCTTTGCGCTAGTTGCAAACAATAGCGTATTGCGGGATTGTTCAACATGACTCAATGCAGGGCTGAGAGTACAGATAATCGCAGTGCGTGCATTTCCCCCAAGTGAGGTCTGCAATATTCGTGTGAGCTTTGATTCTCTGTAGGGTATATGACCAGTTCTTTTTCCGGCGCTGGATTAGAAAAGAGAAAGAGCAAGATAAAGAAACCAATCAGTGCACTGCAATTACAAAAATTTGCGTAATAAGTGTGCGCTTTAAATGTGATAAACTACATCACGACTACATTAATGAATCTCAACTCTCAAGCTTGATGAAAGATTGCATCCTTTTTCAATGACGAGAAATGTAGATGTAAATGTGTATGTCAATGTTTTACAAAGCACAGAATTCTATCATAGCATGTCCAGGCTGCATCCTTCATGAGTTGGGCACAGGACAATTTCGGCTACTGCAAACACTAACCTCAGTTTTCTAATAACTTGTGTGAGTGTCAACAGACTTCGATTGATATGACTTCCTTCCTTCAATCTTAGACCAGCACTCTTCGTTTGAGAGGCACGCTCACTCCCAGCTAGGTCAACAAGATTCTGCAATATTTCGTGTCATTTTAATTTAACATGTTTCAGCTCCTACAGTCCAATGACATAAATTAGAAAGAAAGAGGGAGAGAAGTACCAGGCTTGCAATGAAGGACTTTACACGACCTGAACTTCCCTTGAGGCGACTCTCAATGGTCTACATTAGAAAAAAGTAGGGCCAAAAGGTTGGATCAGAATGTTATTTAATAAAAAATCACAGACAATATGAAACAGTGTAACATATAGGTTCGAAGGCATGCAAGAAGTTTAGCTTCTTATACCACAGTGCCTTTACCTTTCCTTCCTATTTACAACCCAAAATGTGTTTCATTGTGTTCCCAAAACTTTATTCAGTAAGTCAAGAGGGGAACAGAATATAAATTTTATCATTCATAGATTACACAAAATAAAATCCAGAGGAGAATATTACCAGTCTTACTATCTGATGTGATCTTGAACTTTTATCATTCAGAGCGGTTTCCCCTACTTGTCTTTGAGCTGAAAAAAACAAGAGCACAATCGAATACACATCAGTTATGTTACACACAGACAAGGTATGCAGTGTTACCAAAGATGCAGAATATGAGTTCAAATATGAGTTCAAATTTGAAGCATAGAAAATGACTACCATTCCTAAGTAGCACAATACAGATGGAACTGAGATACACACCTTCACAGACACTGATTAGGTGCTTCAAATGCTGGCTGTCTTTTACAACCTCTTCGACAAGCTTCTCAATAATGGTTCCTTTCTGCAACCAGAAAATTGCTCTCTTATTTGGATGCAGATGGGATATGATAATACATTGCTTACTTGTATGATTGCATCACCAAATACCTCTGGGTCATCTAAAAGCCGAAGTGGACCAGAACTGCGGTTCAAAAGATCTGCCACAGTCTCGTTATAGATTTCCAATGCAGAAATTTTTAGGACAAAATCCCTTTGCGGGTTCTGCAGACAACATACAATAGAGAAAACATAAGCATTCCAATCCAATATACATCACTTGAGCTATCATACCACGTTACAGATCTGTCTCGTTATAGATTTCCAATGCAGAAATTTTTAGGACAAAATCCCTTTGCGGGTTCTGCAGACAACATACAATAGAGAAAACATAAGCATTCCAATCCAATATACATCACTTGAGCTATCATACCACGTTACAAGTCGAGCAAGGGACCATTTACGCAGTCCTACCTGGCTACCTCCTATCCCAGTTTAATTGTTCTCTTTTGACTGGTAAATGTTAATTTCTCCAAATATATGTTGATGTAGGATGTAGAGATTGACTAGTTTGATTCACGCAATCAAATATCTTCATATTCTCATTTGAATTTTGAAAAGAGTTGTATCCACTATGCATTATGAGAAGAAACAGATCAATTCTGACCCACCATTAAGTAAAATGGGACAATATGAATGAGATGGAGGTGATAATATGAAAACAAGTGAAACATTAGTTTATACTCTGATTGAGAAGAGAAATTAACAACATTAACTGTGAAAAATAACAACATTGAAGCTTACATTTCTCATATGCTCAAAGATGTCCTCGATGGCAAGTTCTGTTATCCCTCTCATGGTATATGTTTTACCACTGCTAGTCTGCCCATAAGCAAAAATTGTTGCTGCAAGAAAACTAACTCAGTTTCAAGATTGTATACATAACTCTACCATGGAAAAGATAACATAATCTATCATTAAGGCGTGTTAGTATACCGTTGATTCCTGTTAGAGCAGATAAAGCGACATCCTTTGCCCCTTCTTTATACACCTTTGTTGTTCCAGAATTTTGACCAAAAACTCTATCTGCCTCAAAGGAACAGTTTACAAGTCAACCTAACCATAAACCATCTATGTAAACTTGTATTATTTACTCATATTTCCAATAAATACGTGTTCGTTGCCATACCAAAGGTAAATGACGAAGAGGGTTTTTCATCACTTGGATTCTTGAACACTACAGTATGATCATCAGGGCATTCCCAGGAAATTAAATCATACCCAGCCAATTCCCTTGTACTCAATGGCCTAACTCGAACCGTGACCAGTATTTTCTCCTCCCGGACCCTGGTCCCCCCTGGCGTAGTCGTATGGGTTGTCCGGATCTTAGCCAATGGGGTAACAGGCTCCCTTATACTCATCCTCCAAACTCAGATACCACTGCAGAAATCCAAGCATTTCGACAAACATGTGACATTAATCCACTAATTGGGAACAAATAACAAAATAATGTTCATGATCACTGGATTCATGAAATTAATTAAACCCGGAATCATGATTACTACTTTGAGGCTTTATACTTCAAAACTACAACTATTTCTCCTACATTCTTATCCAAAATGATGATCAGAGATTTGGGTCTTTCATTGAGGAAGGAATGGACTATACTACAGTAATTTAGCATCTTTCTAAAAATATTCAATCTTTGACTAATCATTTCGTGTGGTGATTCACAGGCCGTCAAATGAATTTGAGAGGTGTGTTTTAGAAAGATTGAAAATTTCGTTACTACTGATTTAGAAAGATTTTCAGACCCCCAAAATTTTTTAACCAGTTCTGAGAATCTTTTGAACTCGCTTAATCAACGGCTCGGAATAACTCATACACAGCAAAAGGTACATTCTTTATGTTAACAAATTAAATGGGTACATGAAATTAATCAGACAAGATACAATCTTTCCCTAATTTGGTACTCCCACCGTCCCAATCATTTGTTTACCTTCGATTAAAATACCCCTTACAAATAATAATAAAAAAAAAGTAAACAAATGATTGACACGAAAAGAATACTAACATTTGTGCTAAACGATCCAATGATAATGATTCGAACATTTATCATTTGAAATAATAACAATCTAGGGTTTGTAAACAGTGTAGAATCAAGAAATGAGCAACAATCTAACTTAAACCCAAAAAGGAAAACTGAATATTTAACTAAGATAATAATCATATGTTGCTAAATTAGGATTAGCAAAAATCACCTGAAAAGTATGGAATTTATTTTTGTTGTTGTTGCAGTGTGAATCAAAATAATATTCCTAAATAGGGATGAATATAATTGCTGAATTCTTGGTATTATTCCCTTAAACAAGAATCAAAATGAGGGAAATTTAGGAAAGTAAATGAAAAATGAAAATAATAGATGCGAATTTGTCGAGAATGTAAAATATTGGAGATAGAAAGAGACAAAGTTAACGGCTACTTTCTTCTACTTTTAATTTTCGTTGGCGGTGGTGTTGATTCGGTTACTTGAAATGAGAAAATTGAATAATTGGAAGGCCATAAAAATTGTCCACGATTTAGGGGTGTACGAGACTCGACAAAAGCCGACTCGATATGAGCAACTCGATCCGAACCGCCTAAAATTTGATCCAATCCGTAAACATCAACGACGTTTTCATTGCAAAAGACGTCGACTACCCCTACTCTCTCACTAACAAACTAACTTTCCTCTCTAATTCAAAAAAACCCAAACAATTAAAAACCAACCACCAACAACAACACTTGATACCTCCACACCACGCCGCCACACGCCGCCGCCACATGCTGCCGCCGCACACCGCCACCGCCGCAGCCAGCCGACCATTGCCGGTACAACACGACAACCACTTCTTCCACCACCATAACAAGTTAGTCTCAATTTTTTAAATTTTTTTTTGTTAAATTTAGCTAATTTTTTGTCAAATAATTGCTTTTAATTGTTTGTTTCCATTCCCCTTCCCTCATTGTTGTTGTTAATTAATTATATGACTTTAATTTTGTTATGTAATTGAATTAGTTAGTAAATTAGTTTATGTGTTAGGTTTTATTAAAATTAATTGGATTAGTTTTGAAATAGGTTAGTTTTTCTTGTAAATTTCATGTTAATTAGTTAGTATGATGTTAATTTTATTATTGTTTGTAATTAGGTTGATGTTGTTTGCGAAATATATTAGATTTTCAGTTGATTTTTGTTGTTGTTATATCGGTTCTGGGTCGATTTGGGGAAGAAGCATGGCAAACGATGGAGATGTACGTTTGGCCATGGTGTCAAACGTGAGGAATGAACGTTTGGCCATGGTCAAACTGTGGAAACTTACGTTTGGCCATGGTCAAACGTTGGGAATTTACGTTTGGCCATGGTCAAACCAAGGGGAATTTTGTTTGGCCATGGTCAAACAAGGGGAAATTACGTTTGGCCATGGTCAAACGTTGGGAAATCTCGTTTGGCCATGGTCAAATGTGGGAATTTTACGTTTGGCCACGGTCAAACAAAAGGATTTTTTGTTTGACCATGGTCAAACAAGGGGGTTTTTTGTTCGTCCGTGGTTTGATTAATTTTTTTTTTTTTTTTTTAAAACCGTGTTTTTTGCTATTATTTGCCGATTTTTTTTACTTTATAAGTTTTATAGTCGATTAACGTGTTTTCTAACAACTTTTATTTTCTTAATGCAGATGGGAGATCGGAATGAGAGAGGAAAGGCCATCATGCAAGCTCCGCCTCCGCCAAACGTACACGACCGTACCGCTGGGCGGTTTGTTACGAGCTCGAAGCGTCGTTTGCGTGTTAAGCAGGCCCACAAAGAGCCACCGCCACTTCAAGAGACGTCTCACATGGTTATGATGCCTACTCCCGGTCACGTCCGTAGTGATTCGGAGGAGGCGAGGTCACGGGAGATTGCTGGTAGTTACCGGCATGATAGAGAGGATGAGCCGTCGGATGACGGTTCCGAGGAGGAGGATGCTGGAGAGTATCGGGTCCAAGAGAACCCGTCATCGCAGAGATTGTTGAGTCAGAGGTTGGGCCGAGATATATAGTAGATGACGCTATTCGAGTGTTAGAGAGACGTCCTCTAGCACGGATAGGTCGAGGAGGCCGAGGAGGGATAGTTCTTGGATCCTGAGAGAGCCAGTTCCTGGTGGTCCTAGTAACATTGGCATCTTACGGAGTTTTGGTGGACACATTGCGTTCAACTGTTGGTCGGACCCTAACCCGGAGAATATGAGGTCGTGGATCAAGCTCTACGAGAGGCCGAAAGCTGTGGGGGAGATTAGAGAGATATGTCTCAGTGAGGTTGTTGCCGCTAGGGTTAGTGTTTTACCATCGGTCTAGATGATAACCTCCTTAGTGTTTTTATCGAGAGGTGTGATGTATCACTTTCATATATACTTTTATAACTCCCTTTATACCATTTTACATACCGTTTCGTGCCTATTATATCATTTATATGCTTTATTTCAATGAATTGTCGATACTGCCGCTATTTTGTGTTTTGATGCAGAAATGGCTCAATACGAGTATGATCAAGCTAAGATTAGCATGGCGGCGACGGCACAGAAGAATACACGAAGCATGGCACGGGAAACGAGGAAGTACGAAGACTAGAAGTGAAAGAAGAGAAGAAACCGTCTGTGAAGCAGGTTCCTCGATCGAGTCACCACTGACTCGATCGAGGATCCTCTCTGGCAGACTAATTTCCGGAATTTCCTAAAACGTTTATCTTTTATTATAAATTAGAAACTCGTGTTTTATTGTTAGACTACGTTATATTTTGCTTGGATACTGCTGGAAAACTCTCTTAGAACCCTAATCTTTCCCTTGTACGGTACTAATCTTTCCTCATTGATTAATCATTATTGTTTTATGTTCTTCAATTATTCTTTCATGCTTTCAATCATGTTTTCATCTTTAATCATATTTGTTGTTGCTATTATAATTATAAGTAGCTAATTGTAACACCCCCATACTCCAAGTGCCTTACCAGGACCACTCAGGTATGAAGACATTACCATCTCGGTTACCCGAGGCAATGATAATCAAACAACAATAAAGAAACAACGTTTATTATAAATAATTTAGTGAATAGTTACAATCCTCAAAACCAAACCAAAAGTACGATACATGATCTCAAACTGAATGTTCTAACTGAAATGTAAATAAACTAAAGGCTACAGCGGAAGACTCCTATCATCATGTCGTGGCATCCCAGCTATCCCAAAGACTCATCTCAATATCTGCTCACCATCCCCGAATGGATCACCGCAGTTTACAAAACAACACCGGGTCGATACTAATCACACAATCAATATGTATAACAACAATAAGATACACAGACTTTACTTTAATCACACACACACACACACACCAACCAATTCCCATCATCTCAATCTTGACCGTCCACCGGACCCGACCACACCGTGGGGACCGCAGCCGTACCCACCAAATCCCCGCTCCACATAGTGAGCGATAACCCTGTCCATTAATGTGCACATCCCCTTCCGTGGCGGGTTCCACGAAGGGCGAAACTAGGGCGTGAAGCCACTCCCGCAAGTGACCCCACTCAGCCGAGGCCACGCCTCGCGAACCATCAACAACGATCACAACCACAATCACAGTACAATTATTATATCAAACAACCAAATACAACACATCAACCAATATCCCATTATGGGACTAATACTGAGTAGGAAATCCTACCTGGTATGCACACAATCAGACGGTCTCTACTGCTGAGTCAAAAAGCCTCTTCTATGAACCCTCCTCCTATCATACAACACATATAGGCTACCAATCACATACTACACATAAAAACCCCCAATCTCTAAATTAGGGTTTAACCAAATCAAAGGAAATACAATAAAAAGGGTACGTAGATCTTACCCTCGACGCAAGGAACTCAACGGTATACACAACGACAAGAACTGACCGTCTGGAACTCGGGAATTGCTAAGAATGCGATTAGGAAGATGAACTTGTTGCTTTCTCTCTTAAACAGGAATTTAGGTTTTGTAAAAGTGGTTTAGAATAATGACGACGGAACTTAAATACCTTAATCGCATAATTAACAAAACCCGAGAAAACTCCCCGTAAAACCGGACACTCGATCGAGTACCCAAGGTACTCGATCGAGTACCCCCTTACTCGATCGAGTGCCCCAGCTACTCGATCGAGTACCCAACAGGTCAGAAACTATTTTATTTCGCAACTTACCCTTACTCGACAGAGTAAGGGCTACTCGATAGAGTACCCCAAGACTTATAAATACGGAGTATTACAGTCTTCCCTCCTTAAAAGGAACTTCGTCCCCGAAGTTCAAACCACTACTAAACAAAGGTACTCCCATAACCTTCCCGACTCAAAAACCAAAACAAAATTCAACATAAAACATGATACTAACCCAACTCATCCCGACAAACATCCCGACACAACATATAAAAGGGGTATAAAACTCTTAAAAACTGTTCGCGATCATCTCCTACCCCCCTAAAAGAAACAAGGTTACGTCCCCGTAACCATACATACCTGATCAAAAAGGAAAGGGTAACGCTCTTTCATAGCTTCCTCTGGCTCCCATGTAGCTTCCTCGGTCTTGTGGTTAGACCACGGATCTTAAGCAAAACTGTCTCACCACTCCTAGTCTTTCTAACCTTTCGGTCTAGAATCCGCTTAGGCACCTCAAGATATGATAAGGACTCATCTAGCTCTAAGCTCTCTGCCTCCAACACATGTGACGGGTCACTCACATACTTCCAGCACTGCGATACATGAAACACATTATGCACTCTCTCTAACGCAGCTGGTAAAGCCAGACGATAAGCAACTTTCCCAACTCGCTCTAAGATCTCATAAGGCCCTATAAACTTCTGACTTAACTTGCCTTTCTTCCCAAATCTCATAACCCCACGCATAGGAGACACTTTCAAAAGAACCTTGTCCCCAACTTGAAACTCTATGTCCCGACGATGTAGATCTCGCATAACTCTTTTGTCGATCTGGGGGTGCTCTCATCCGTTCCCTGATCATCTTAATCTGTTCCACCATCTCATGGACCATCTCTGGTCCTAAAACCACTGCCTCAGCACTATCGTTCCAACAGATTGGACTCCTACATCTCCTCCCATACAAAGCCTCAAACGGTGCCATACCTATACTGGTGTGATAACTGTTATTGTAAGAAAATTCTATCAAGTCCAACCTCTGCTCCCAGCTACCACCAAAATCCATCACACAAGCTCGCAACATATCCTCAAGAGTCTTGATTGTTCTCTCGATCCGCCCGTGCTGTCGCGGGATGAAATGTCAGTACTCATCTTCAAAGTTGTTCCCAACGATTCCTGCAACTCCTTCCAAAACCTCGATATAAACCTCGCATCTCTGTCAGACACTATGTCCTTAGGGACTCCATGTAACTTAAGCACGTTCTTTCGATAGGCCATAGCCAATTGTGCCTTAGTCCATGTATCTTTCATTGGAACAAAGTGAGCTGACTTAGTCAGACGATCCACTGTCACCCAAATCATGTTGTTACCTTGTTGACTCTTTGGCAAACCCACAATGAAATCCATGGAAATGGATTCCCACTTCCACTCAGGCACCTCTAAAGACTGAATCTTACCTTGTGGTCGTCATTGTTCCCCTTTAACTCTCTCGGCATGTCAAACAACGGACACAAACTCAAATTGTCTCTTTCTTCATCCCAGGCCACCAAAACGTTTTCTTCAAATCCTTGTATAGCTTGTCTCCACCTGGATGAACTGAATATGGTGTGCAATATGCCTCTGTCATGATAGTCTTTTTCAACTCCTCGTCATTAGGAACACACCACCTACCATCAAACCTCAAACTACCATCTCGTATGAATAGAAAACCGGACACTTTGTCCCTTTTCTACTCCAGCTCTCCACTCCACTATGTTAGGATCCAAAGCCTGCTTATCCCGAATATCATCATAAAACTCAAGATGTACTGTCATATCACCCATGGCATCTCAATTCTGCATCATATGTATCCCAAAACTCGCTACCTCATCCCTCAGCCTCATCAAAGATAGAGCTGTACACAGGGAATGCACACTCTTCCTACTCAAAGCATCAGCTACAACATTGGCTTTCCCTTCACGGTAGATAATTTCCATGTCATAATCGCCAAACAGCTCCATCCACCTCCTCTGCCTCATGTTCAACTCCTTCTGCGTGAAGATGTACTTGAGACTCTTGTGATCAGAAAATACCTTAAAAATTGCTCCATAAAGGTAATGTCTCCAAATCTTGAGAGCAAACACCACTGCACCCAACTCCAGATCATGAGTAGGGTAGTTCTCCTCATAAGGCTTCAATTGCCTAGAAGCGTAGGCAATCACTTTGCCATTCTGCATCAACACACATCCCAGCCCATTCTTCGAGGCATCTGTATAAACCTCAAAGTTCTCGCTCCCTTCAGGCAATGCTAAGACAGGAGCTGTGGTCAAACGCTCCTTTAATGTTTGGAACGCCGTCTCACAACTCTCATCCCAACGAAACCTGTTCTCTTTCCTCATCAACGCTGTCATCGGTCTAGCTATCTTGGAGAAATCTTTCATGAACCGTCTCGTAGTATCCAGCTAAACCCAAGAAACTCCTAACCTCAAAGAACATTCTTCTGCTTCCCACTTTGTCACTGCCTCAATCTTCGCCGGATCCACAGCTACCCCATCTTTAGAGATTACGTGCCCCAGAAAAGCAACTTTCTCTAACCTGAACTCACACTTGGACAGCTTAGCATACAACTCATGATCCCTCAAAGTCTGCAACACGATCCTCAGATGCTCCTCATGCTCCTCCTTAGTCTTAGAGTAGACTAAGATATCATCGATAAACACTACTACAAACTGGTCCAAGAACTGTCAAGATTCTATTCATCAAATCCATAAACACTGCCAAGCATTAGACAACCCAAACGGCATCACCACATACTCATAATGGCCATACCTCGACGTGAAAGTCGTCTTTGGTATGTCCACCTCTCTAATCTTCACCTGATGGTACCCCGACCTCAAATCAATCTTAGAAAAGACTGTTGTACCACTCAACCGATCAAACAGTCATCTATCCTTGGCAAAGGATACTTGTTCTTTATCGTCACACGGTTCAGCTCCCTGTAATCTATGCATAACCTCAAACTCCCATCTTTCTTCTTCACGAAAAGAATTGGTGCTCCCCACGGCGATACACTTGGTCTAATGTATCCCTTCTCTATCAGATCATCCAACTGCTTCCTAAGCTCCTCCATCTCCTTAGGACCCATACGGTACGGTGCCTTGAGATTGGCCCCGTCCCTGGCTTCAACTCAACGGTGAAATCTATCTCCCTCTTCGGTGGCAACCCCGGAATCTCCTCTCGAAAAACATCTGCAAACTCCCCACCACTGGTATCTCATCAACTGTCGGACTCTCTATCCGATCATCTCTCACATGGCACAAGATCAGAGGACATCCCTTCCTCAGATAAGACTTCAAGGTGACAGCTGCAGTTAACTTAACTTTGGGTTTGACTAGAAATCCACGATAAGACACACTAACACCCTTAGGACCTCTTAAAGACACTTTCTTTTGATGACAGTCTATCTTGGCTTTATACTTTCCTAACCAATCCATCCCAACTATCATCTCAAAACCGTTAAAATTAAACTCTAGCAAGTCTACAGGGAAATCAACTTGCCCAACTATCAAAGATACATCTCTGAACAATCTCCCACACGATACAGACTCACCCGAAGGTATGAAAACTTGCTCACTGACAGACTCATATACTCTCAAACCCAACTGTTTGACATGACTCGAAGACACAAACGACTGAGAAGCCCCCGAATCAAACAAAACAAATGTAGGAATACCATTAACAAGGAATGTACCGGTGATAACGTGCGCATCTTCCTCAGCTGCTTTCTTCTCCATCATGAATAACTTGCCACGGTCTTCCGCCCACCTCCCGGACAAGATCTTGGGCGAGGTGGTCGGCTTAGCACCCGACCCTTGATTGTTGTTGTTGTTCGCTGGTGGTTTCGATAAGAATTACCGCCGTTGCGGTTGCCTCCACTGTAACTCGACTTCCCGGTTTGGCCATGATCCAGCCGGTCCATTTGCTCGCGGCTCACGCAGTCTCCGGAAAGATCCCGGTGCACTTGTGCACTCATGTCTCTTGTGGCCTACACCACCACAAACTATAGCAGTCACTCCCCAACTATTACTCACACTTCCACGGCCACGCCCAAAGGAAGCCCCCAAGATCGAACCCAGGACCCCTTAAGAAAATCCCTTAGACTGATTGTGGTTGCCTTTCTTGTGATTCGATTGGCCACCACCCTCGCTCTCAGACTTCCTCTTCTCACCACCTAACCTCTCCTGAGCCATCTCCACCAACCTCTCAGCTCTCCCAGCCCTCTCATAAGCTTCCTTAACATCAGTAAGGATTCCCACGGGTAACTTATCCATAATCTTAGGGGTCAACCCCTCTCAAACCTCAATGCCGATTCTCCTCACTCAAACCCATATCCTCGGATACCTAGACTTCTCATTGAACGACTGTAGTACTCGACCCACGAGACATCTCAAAGCGGTCATCTTAAAACCATCAAACTCTTCTCTCATCTTACTCCTCACATGTTCCGGTACGAACTCCTTCCTCACAACCCTACGAAACTCCTCCCAAGGTATAGCAGGTAAGCCTTGGTTTGTATATATCTCCTTAGCACTCACTTTCACCGAATCCCACCACTTGCCCGCCTCCCTCGTATAGAACGCAGCTGTTCCACCTCATCTCATCGGACAAAGAACCAAATCTAATATGTTCTCCATCACTCTCAGCCAACTATCAAGAAGGTTAGGTTCCCCAACTCCCTTGTACTCTTTCGGGTTAAACCTCGCTATGTAAAGGCTGATTTTTGAATGGTCAACCTCCTTCTCCTTATCCTTATTCTTATCCTCATTCACTTTCTTTAGGGTCTCAGTAAGAGCATCCTGGTGCTCTAACATCTTAACGATGTCATCCACGGTCATAAGCTCGGCTCTCGCATACAAAGCGTTTCTCTTGGGCGGCATCTTGAAACTATACATATATAAGAAAGGGTAGATATGAACATACGTACTAAACTTCAAAACACGAAAACACGCCACCCAGAACCCACTCGATCGAGTTCCCAAACACACTCGATCGAGTAACGGGCTACTCGATCGAGTGCCCCACGTACTCGATCGAGTACCCAAACTTCGACCCCAAACGGACCTTCGATCTCTTACCTACTCGATCGAGTATCTAGGCTACTCGATCGAGTGACCCCCTACTCGATCGAGTACCCCTAGTTACTCGATCGAGTGCCCAAAAACGCTATTCTGGACTCAAAATCGTTAAAACCCCACCCGATCGAGTCAGTCCCACTCGATCGAGTCATGCTAACACATAAAAGCTACCCGCATGTTACGTCATATGCTAACATGCTAAACTTATAAACCACATTATATCATAATACACATGCTACGCATCTTTTCTACTATCTACGAGATCGTTTCATCATATTATTAAATGCCACATTGTAAATCATCCAACATGTTATCATCTCATCAACAAATTCCCACATATCACCATTTTCTTTCACATGCTCAACTTTCTACTTCAACACCCAACAATTAACACATTTCACCACATTCTTACACAAGTTAACCAAACACACATACGACTCGACAAACACTTCCCCCATGTGACCGGTTCAAAGTTGTAGGGCGACCCTGCGACTTTAGGACGTCTCCCAAGCCTTTGCACTAGCTCCTACAACTTTTACCCGGGTTCATTTTAATTGACTCCCTATGTTCATTAGGTTCATTGGTTACAGGTTTCAGGATCGTCGCTCTGATACCATTTGTAACACCCCCATACTCCAAGTGCCTTACCAGGACCACTCAGGTATGAAGACATTACCATCTCGGTTACCCGAGGCAATGATAATCAAACAACAATAAAGAAACAACGTTTATTATAAATAATTTAGTGAATAGTTACAATCCTCAAAACCAAACCAAAAGTACGATACATGATCTCAAACCAATGTTCTAATTTGAAATGTAAATAAACTAAAGGCTACAAATGAAGACTCCTATCATCATGTCGTGGCATCCCAGCTATCCCAGTACTCATCTTAATACCTGCTCAATATCTGCTCACCATCCCCGAATGGATCACCGCAGGTTTACAAAACAACACCGGGGTCAGTCCTAATCACACAATCAATATGTATAATAACAATAAGATACACAGACAGCTTTAACTGTCACACACACACACACAACCAACCAATTCCCATCATCTCAATCTTGACGGTCCCACTTTGGACCCGCCACGATGGGGGACCCCAGTACCACCACCAAATCCCCGCTCCACATAGTGAGCGATAACCCTGTCCATTAATGTGCACATCCCCTTCCGTGGCGGGTTCCACGAAGGGCGAAACTAGGGCGTGAAGCCACTCCCGCAAGTGACCCCACTCAGCCGAGGCCACGCCTTGCGAACCATCAACAACGATCACAACCACAATCACAGTACAATTATTATATCAAACAACCAAATACAACACATCAACCAATATCCCATTATGGGACTAATACTTTGAGTAGAAATCCTACCTGGTATGCACACAATCGATCGCCGTCTCTCTGCCGAGTCAAAAAGCCTCTTCTATGAACCCTCCTCCTATCATACAACACATATAGGCTACCAATCACATACTACACATAAAAACCCCCAATCTCTAAATTAGGGTTTAACCAAATCAAAGGAAATACAATAAAAAGGGTACGTAGATCTTACCCTCGACGCAAGGAACTCAACGGTATAAACAACGACAAGAACTGACCGTCTGAACTCCGGGAATTGCTAAGAATGCGATTAGGAAGATGAACTTGTTGCTTTCTCTCTTAAACAGGAATTTAGGTTTTGTAAAAGTGGTTTAGAATAATGACGACGGAACTTAAATACCTTAATCGCATAATTAACAAAACCCGAGAAAACTCCCCGTAAAACCGGACACTCGATCGAGTACCCAAGGTACTCGATCGAGTACCCCCTTATTCGATCGAGTGCCCCAGCTACTCGATCGAGTACCCAACAGGTCAGAAACTATTTTATTTCGCAACTTACCCTTACTCGACAGAGTAAGGGCTACTCGATAGAGTACCCCAAGACTTATAAATACGGAGTATTACAGTCTTCCCTCCTTAAAAGGAACTTCGTCCCCGAAGTTCAAACCACTACTAAACAAAGGTACTCCCATAACCTTCCCGACTCAGCAACCAAAACAAAATTCAACATAAAACATGATACTAACCCAACTCATCCCGACAAACATCCCGACACAACATATAAAAGGGGTATAAAACTCTTAAAAACTGTTCGCGATCATCTCCTACTCCCCTAAAAGAAACAAGGTTACGTCCCCGTAACCATACATACCTGATCAAAAAGGAAAGGGTAACGCTCTTTCATAGCTTCCTCTGGCTCCCATGTAGCTTCCTCGGTCTTGTGGTTAGACCACAGGATCTTAAGCAAAACTGTCTCACCACTCCTAGTCTTTCTAACCTTTCGGTCTAGAATCTGCTTAGGCACCTCAAGATATGATAAGGACTCATCTAGCTCTAAGCTCTCTGCCTCCAACACATGTGACGGGTCACTCACATACTTCCGCAGCTGCGATACATGAAACACATTATGCACTCTCTCTAACGCAGCTGGTAAAGCCAGACGATAAGCAACTTTCCCAACTCGCTCTAAGATCTCATAAGGCCCTATAAACTTCTGACTTAACTTGCCTTTCTTCCCAAATCTCATAACCCCACGCATAGGAGACACTTTCAAAAGAACCTTGTCCCCAACTTGAAACTCTATGTCCCGACGATGTAGATCTGCATAACTCTTTTGTCGATCCTGGGCTGCTCTCATCCGTGTACCCCAAGACTTATAAATACGGAGTATTACACTAATCCCCTCATCTAGGATGAAGGGGATCTAGGTTAATTAAAAGGGAAAATCAATTAGTTGCTATTGATATCATTAAAGTTGTTGTTTGATTATTGTAATTCTTCTAGTTAATCAACTTGAGGCCTGAGTTATTAATTAGTGTAGCGAATCGATCCTATCGTCGACCGGGTTTGAATTGATATAGGCTGCGATAATCAAATAGAAAGTATCTAATCACAGCGACCGCATGTTAGAATCAATCTAAAGGGCATAATGGAGTCGACCGATCTTATGACCTTTAACAACTTGATAGATTTAGTAATTGATTGATAATCCCCGACTGATTGACCTAGTGAACCTAATTCCTAGACTTTTAATAATATTGTTAAACCTTCATTTAATTACTTGCAGTTAGTTTAATAGAATCAAAACAAACAAACCCACAGAAATCGGTTACTTCTAGACAGCTTAAATACTCTTAGACTTAGCTTTTACCGCCTCCCTGTGGATTCGATACCTGTCTTATCACTAGCTATTCTTGTTAGTCCTGAGATAGTTTTACTTTGATTTGGTAATACGACTTTAGCTACATCAAATTTGGCGCCGTTGCCGGGGAGGCGACAATTGTTTAGTCTTTTTGTGTTTATTTTGTCTTTTTGTCTCAGGGAACCCAGTTCCTTGAGACCGTTCTCACACTTTCTTGTTAGTTCTGTTTATGCCCAGGTCTAATAGGTCCGAGATTATTCCTTTTGATCCTGAACCTGAGCAGACTTTTCGCTACAGACGGAAATTTAATCAAGAAGTGGGTCAAGTAGAAGACTTGAGTATACTTGACATCGAAACGGCGAGCTCCACTGAGTCAGCCGGTCGGTCTTACGAAGAGGAGGAGGAAGAAATTCCTATTCCTGAAATTCCTATACCTGATATTCCCGAAACTATCATCATGCCTACTCTAGCCAGTCACTCTGAGCCAACCTTGGCTTCTATTCCACAAGGATTCAAGCTGCCCACTACTACCAATGGAACATTCGAGATTCGGCCATCTTATATCAATTTGGTGGAACGAAACATGTTTGGAGGGACAGGTGCTGAGGACCCTGCGACGCATATGGAAAAGTTTGTCACTTACTGCTGTTCTATTCCATTATCAGCTGGAGTGACACAAGATCAAGTTAAGCAGGTGCTCTTTCCTTTCTCTCTGAAAGATGGAGCTGCTGAGAGTGGTTGAGAGATATGGATATGGATACTGAAGGAGTTACAGACTGGAATTCCTTGGCCCTTGCTTTCTACAAGAGGTACTTCCCACCTCAGAAGACTAATGCTTTGAGGAATCAAATTACTAGTTTCAAGCAAGGAGCTACTGAAGATTTGAATGAAGCTTGGACTCGCTTCAAGCGTTTAGTTCGATCAGTTCCCCATCATGGTTTCCCAAAGTGGTTTCTTTGCAACCAGTTTTATAACGGGTTGTTTGACGATCATCGTGCCCTTTTGGATTCATCTGCGAATGGAAGGTTTCAAGATAACACCAATGATGGTGACGCGTGGAAGTTGATTGATCAGATTGCTACCCATACCGCAAGGTATAGAAATCCTAGGGGAAGCACGCGCGGTACTGGAGTTGATAGTGCTCTGGCGGCACAGCTGGAGACTATTTCTGCCCAGATTGCTGAGATAAAGACTACCCAATCATTGGGTAGCAAAGAGAGAGTTCATGCTATGAGTCAGCAAGTAGAGGAGTCTTGTGCTAGATGCGGTTTGGATGGTCATGGTGCAGCTGATTGTATGAGCACATTGGAGCAGGTTAATGCCTTTCAGGCTTACAGACAAGGTGCACAAGGTACACCTTTCTCTAATTTTTACAATGAAAGAACGAAGGAGCATCCGTTCCTTCAATGGTCTAGCCAGAATATGCAAAACCCGCAGCAGTCACAACCGCAAAAGAATCCTTATATCCCTCCCAACAATCGCGGTAATCAACAACAAGGGGGATATCAAAGGCAAAATCAAGGAGGCCAGCAGTTCAACAATCAATATCAGCAGCCTCCTCAGCAAACTCCTCAACAAATTCCTCAACAAGCTCCAAATAATGATATGGCAGAGTTGCGCAATCTTTTGCAACAAACTTTGTCGATGCAGCAGAAGCAGACAACTCAAATTTCCGAGCTAATTGCCCATAACAAGATGCTAGATAATCAAGTGGCTCAGATGGCACTTCAAAACCCATCAAAACAGGCCGTAGGTCTTCCTCCTCAAGGTAAGCAAGCTCATGAGCAAGCTAATGTTATTCAGCTGAGGAGCGGTACTTCTTATGTGAATCCCGACCTACAAAGCCTTGAGAGAGATGTGCCCATTATTGTTGATGAGGTCCCTTACATGCATCCCAAAGGATTGGGTAATTTGGAGCTTAGTGATAATGAGAAAGAGCCTGATGAAGTTGAAACACGAGCTGACGATAAAAGTAAAAAAGACGAAGGGGCGAACACAGAAAGGTTCCTCGATCGAGTCGAGGCGACTCGATCGAGGATCCGGCCCGGCTCGATCGAGTCACCCCTGACTCGATCGAGGATCCAAAATTGACAGCTGACGGTGTTTCAAAAGTTGTTTCGAAGGAGAAGCAAACCGAGCCCATAACTATTGCACTACCCTTTCCTCACCGACAACAAAAATCCAAGCTAGATAAGCAGTTCGGTAAGTTTATGGAGGTCGTGAAGAATCTACAGGTAAGTGTACCTTTTACTGAATTAATTACTCAAGTGCCGGCTTATGCAAAATTCATGAAGGAGATTTTGACAAGGAAGAGATCCTTTGACGCGGTGGAAACTATTGCTTACACTCAGAAGTGCAGTGCCATGTTGCCAATTAACTCACCACCGAAATTAAAGGATCCAGGAAGTTTTTCTATCCCTTGTCAAATTGGTCATCTTTCTATTAGTAAAACTCTTTGTGATTTGGGAGCTAGTGTCAGTGTTATGCCGTATTCTATCTCAGTAAAAGTTAAATATTGGTCCGTTGTGATTACTAATATGACACTTCAAATGGCCGATAGAATCTGTTAAGCACCCATTGGGGTGTTAGAGGGACGTTCCCGTTCGAATAGGGAAGTTTTCATCCCCGTTGATTTTGTTGTCATGGACATGGTCAAGAAAACCAAATCCCTATCATCTTGGGCACTGTTCTTACATCATGCGGGCGGTCATAGATGTTAGGCAAGGGAGATTGACCTTAGCTGTGGGGGATGATATGATTATTTTTAACTTAGAAAAAGCATTGAAAAACCCCATGATAGAAGAGACTTGTCATAGTATAGATGTTGTTGATTTTACTATTGATGAGTGTCTTCCTATGTGTTTGGACGAGGATCCTCACGGAGATTGCCCTTGTCACGGATCCAGGTGATCGAGACGAGTTCATGGAGTCCAAGTTCATCATATTGAGAGGCTTCTAACCGGAGAGAATGCCCACATCGGAAGGTATACGGTTTGGGTGTCACACCTAAGGTAACTGAGGTAAAGAAACCTGAATTAAAACCTCTTCCCTCTCATCTCAAATATGAATTTCTTGATGACTGTGAGATGAACCCAGTGATCGTCAATGCTAGCCTAACTGAAGGTCAACTATCTGCTTTGTTGACTGTTTTGAGAACTCATAAAAAGGCAATTGGGTATAGCATTGATGATCTCAAAGGTATTAGTCCTGACTTTTGTATGCATAGAATTCATTTGGAAGAGGGCCACAAGCCCTCTGCGCAAGGTCGAGATTTACGACTAAATCCTCCAATGCGGGAGGTGGTAAGAAAAGAGGCACGAAAATTACTTGATCTTTGGTATTATTTTCTCTATTTCGATTCTAAATGGGTCGATCTGTCCAAGTTGTACCTAAGAAGGGAGGTACTACAGTAGTAAAGAATGATAAAAATGAATTGATTTCTACTAGACTTGTTACAGGATGGAGGATGTGCATTGACTATAGGAAGTTGAACACGGCCACTAAAAAGGACCATTTCCCACTTCCTTACATTGACCAAATGTTAGAGAGATTAGCATGTCATAGTTATTTCTGTTACCTAGATGGCTACTCCGGTTTCTTAAAGATACCCATTCATCCTGAGGATCAGGAAAAGACCACTTTCACTTGTCCGTATGGTGTATTTGCATATAGGAGAATGCCCTTTGGTTTATGTAACGCCCCTGCTACCTTTCAGCGTTGTATGATGGCCATATTTTCTGATTACATAGAGTCTATCATGGAGGTCTTTGTGGATGATTTCAGTGTATATGGTACTGATTTTGATATTTGCTTGAGAAACTTGACTAAAGTTTTGCAGCGCTGTGAGGAGAGCAACCTTGTTCTCAACTGGGAGAAGTGCCATTTCATGGTTACTGAAGGGGTGGTACTCGGTCATTTGGTGTCAGGTAAGGGCATTCAAGTGGATAGAGCTAAGGTTGAGGTAATTGAGCAACTCCCGTACCCGGTTAATGTCAAAAGTGTGCGTAGTTTTCTTGGTCATGCAGGGTTCTATCGCCGCTTTATAAAGGATTTTTGTAAAATTGCTCAACCTCTAACTCATCTTCTTCATAAAGATGCTCCTTTTGTGTTTACTGACAAGTGTATTCAAGCCTTTGACAGGATCAAACAAGCACTTATCTCAGCTCCTATTATCCGATCTCCGGATTGGAGCCTTCCTTTTGAGATTATGTGCGATGCCAGTGACTATGCAGTTGGAGCTGTTTTGGGGCAATGAAAGGACAAGGTGTTACATGCCATTTACTATGCAAGCAAGACTCTCGACGATGCACAAATCAACTATGCTACTACAGAGAAGGAGCTTCTTGCAGTTGTCTATTCTTTAGACAAATTTAGAGCTTATCTTGTTGGTTCTAAAGTTATTGTTCACACTGACCATGCAGCTTTAAAGTATCTTTTAACCAAACAAGAGGCTAAACCTAGACTTATTAGATGGATTTTATTATTGCAAGAATTTGATTTAGAAATACGTGATAAGTCTGGTGCTGAAAATGTTGTTGCAGATCATTTGTCCAGATTGAGATTCTCAGGAAGAGAGATTTTGCCCATCGATGATTCTTTTCCAGACGACCATCTTCTAGCTGTAGCTGCAAATACCCCATGGTTTGCAGATTATGCCAATTATTTGGTAGGAGGTACACTTCCTCTTGACTTATCTTATCAGCAGAAGAAGAGATTTATGCATGATGTGAAGAGGTACTTCTGGGACGATCCCTATCTGTTCCGAGAGTGTGCCGATGGTATATACTGAGACGATGTATCCCGAGGGGGTGAGGTACGTGCCATCCTTTCTCATTGTCACTCTTCTTCATATGGTGGTCATCATGGTCCTTCTCGGACATTTGCTAAGGTAATGCAATCGGGTTTTTATTGGCCTACTATTCTTAAGGATGCTACTAACTTTTTCCGTTCTTGTGATGCTTGTCAAAGAACTGGCAATATCTCGCAAAGGCATGAGATGCCTCAAACTGGAATCTCCGAGGTAGAGATTTTTGATGTTTGGGGCATTGATTACCAAGGGCCATTCCCTACATCTTTTGGGAACCAATACATATTAGTAGCTGTAGATTATGTTTCTAAATGGGTGGAGGCAATTGCCACCCCCACTTGTGATGCTAAATCTGTTGTTAAGCTGTTTCAAAAGACTATCTTTCCACGGTTTGGAGTGCCTCGCGCAGTGATCAGTGATGGAGGCAATCATTTCAACGAGCTTCATCTTAATTCTCTTATGAAGAAATATGGCGTTACACACCGAAGAGGATTGGCTTATCATCCTCAAACCAGTGGACAGGTAGAGATTTCCAACAGAGAGATGAAACAGATCTTGGAAAAGGTGGTAAGCAAAAACAGAAAGGATTGGAGTCGGAAGCTCGATGATACTTTGTGGGCTTACCGTACTGCTTTCAAAACGCCGATTGGAACCTCACCCTACCGACTTGTCTATGGCAAGTCCTGTCATTTACCTGTGGAGCTTGAGTACAAGGCTATGTGGGCCATTAAAGAGCTGAATATGGATCCCTCACTGGCGGGTGAGAAGCGACTGATGCAGTTGAATGAGCTAGATGAATTTCGACTGCATGCCTATGATAGTGCTCAAGTATACAAGGAGCGAACGAAGAAGTGGCATGACAAGCATATCTTGCAAAGAGAATTTCATGTTGGTGAGAAAGTTCTCTTATTTAACTCTCGTTTGCGCTTGTTTCCAGGTAAATTGAAGAGTAGATGGTCCGGACCGTTCACTCATTCTTGATGTGAACAAATTTGGGTCAGTTACACTGCATTCTGACACAGGAAAGACCTTCAAAGTGAATGGGCAACGCTTGAAGACATACTATGAAGGTGCTTTTGTGGGGGATAATAGAGGCTCTTGACCTCTTCCCCATTGATTCTTCTTGCTGATGAAGAATTACGGTCGTGCGGGCCCGCAAAAACCAGCGCTACCGAGAGGCAGCTCGGATTTTGTAAATTATTAATTTGTAATTAGGAATTTAAATTCAAGTTTTGCTTTTACTTTTATGTTCCTTAAACTTTGAGAGATGAGGAGAGGGCACTTGATATGCTTTCAAGTGTCTTTTGCAGGAATTTCGACGGGATTTGAAGCTATGAGTAACAAAAGACGAAGAAAGGAGCTGACAGCTTCCTCGATCGAGTCGGCGATGACTCGATCGAGGAACCTATCAGCTCGATCGAGTCAGCTGCGACTCGATCGAGGAACCTGTGAAGAATTTAGAAAAGTTTAAAACGAAAGTTGGGTATTCCTGAAATTGGTTCCTCGATCGAGCCAGCTTCGACTCGATCGAGGATCCAAATTGGACCGGGTTCCGCGCTTTTCTTTGACCGGTTTTGTGCTTTTATTACTCAAATTTCTTTCAATGCTCTTCTTCCTTTCGTGCTTCTTCCCTGCATTCTTCCTCCTCTACTACTCATTATCTCTCTATCCATCATAAATCATCATCAAAACTCACTTAAAACTTGTGCTTAATTGCTTATTACTTGTTTGAATCATTCTCTTGTGCTTATTTTCTCAATTCCATTGCTTAAATTGCTAAGGTATGTCACGAATTACTTATTTGTGTCTCGAAAATTCTGAAATTTCTTGCTTATTACTTGAGTTTATTGTATTGAATCTTCCATTGCTAGTATACAATTGCTATTTCCTTGCTTTCTAGCCCCTTACTTGTTGAAATTCATGCCTAATTTGCTAATTTGGGAATTAGGGTTCTTCAAAATCCGGGTAGAAATTTTGCATTAAATTGGTTAGAATTATATTCTATTGCTTGGAATCTTCCATATTTGATACATACTCGTGTTCCCCTATGTTTTTGGATGCTTTCATTGTCATTTGGAGTCTTAAAAATTGATTTTTTGGACCCATTATTGCCAAAAACGGGACTGCTTTGCATAAGGTTGAAGTTTAATTTTTTACTTGCTCTTATGTAGATAATGTCGACTTCCAGGCAAGGAAATAAGAGGACTAGAGAAAGGAGAGCCCCGGTTCAGCAACCCGAGGTGATTCCTGAAGAGGTTGTGTCTTCGGAGGATGATTTGTCTCCTTTAGACGATTATCCATTTATCGAATTCCGTGACAAAGCACAGAAGGACAGGTTTGAGTATCTGTTAACTAAGTCTATGAGTGCCACTCGATGTGTTGATAGGAAAATTTTACGCACATTGAAGATCGATGACATTATGTATGGCATGTTTAATGAAATAGGGTTGCAGGGTCTTTTCACGCTCCACGAATTATCTTACCCTGCCTTAACTCTCGAATTTCTGAGCTCTTTTACTTATTTTCCCAGTGATCATCTAATCAAATTTCGTTTGCTTAATGTTGAACGGTCTTTAACCTTTGACCGTCTGTCTGAAATCCTGGGACTAGATAAACATACTGACGGGGACTTGTATGGT
Source organism: Silene latifolia (assembly GCF_048544455.1). NCBI lineage: Eukaryota > Viridiplantae > Streptophyta > Magnoliopsida > Caryophyllales > Caryophyllaceae > Silene > Silene latifolia. The sequence goes on along the minus strand of NC_133532.1, from coordinate 105,857,916 downwards.
GTTGGTGGGTTGTCCGCTGTTCATTATTTCCCATTATTTACCGGTTATGCGGATGCCGACGTCAGTGCTATGGCTTTGTTGGACGTCCAACACGTGTGTCTTCGTATATTTTTGAGGTATTTGAGCTATTTGTTGTATGGCGGGACCGACAAGAGCAAGACCTCCACTATTGAGGTCTTAATCCTTGCTAGTTACTTGAATCCTTATCGGGAAGAGACCTTCCAATTCTCTCCCCCTGCTCTTGTGTGCTCGGCTTTTGACCGGATGATTGGGAGGTATGGGAACCTTGACTGTGGTGCTCTTGTGACCAAGATTGTTAGGGCTGTTTGTGATTTTGAGGGTGATGACCCATATGAGCCCATGGCTGACTATGAGCCACTTGTTGATGATGACCACCTTCGTTATGGCATTTCTTATCTTGATATTAAGAATGGGAAGGACCATTACTGGAGGGTCTGAGGTGAGTCATACATGCTTCTTCCTTGCGCCCGTTTGCCTGCTGTCGACCCCCTCGAGGAGAGTACGGTTGTGGAGCGACCCCCACCCGTTACTTATCTGATTCCTGAGGACCTTTTGGTTAATTTTCCTGGGTCTAGTACTACTACCACCACCGGCGGGCGCCGGAGACGTCGTGCACCCACTACCCATCTGCCAGGCTCATTCCAGCCCGCTCCTCCTCCACCTCCTTCAGCCTATCCCACTTCAGGCTATGCTCCAGGTTACCATTTTGATCCCGTCATTGAACGGGAAATGAGGATGCATACGGGCATCAACACTGCTTTGACAGAGAGGAGGATGTGGGAACAGATGGAGGCTATGACTTTAGCTTCCGGGGGGCAGTATCGCGGTGTGTCACCTTCTTATTACACTACTCCTGGTGACGACAGCCGTGTGTTCCATCTTTACGGAGTGACTCCTACAGAGTTTGGACAGTTTAGCACCGAGTTCGGTGCATTAGGCCGTCCCTTCTACACTCCAGTTCGCCCCCCTCAGCCTACTTCTGTTTTTGCGGAGGACACCGGCATCCCTTGTTCCCAAAGAGGCCCGTTTGGCCAGTTTAGTGCTTCTACTTCCACTGCTGCTGCTACTGGAGGCACTCGTGGTCGAGACCGTCTTAGGAGACCCACCCGTGGTAGAGGCCGTGGCCGCGATGCGTTCACGATCCCGAGCTTATGTCCTTATATCTTTGAGATTGATGGTTTTGAGGATACGATGACGCCTTGATGGTACGGTGGTTACTACATCCCACTTTTCAGTTTGGTTTGGGGGAGGCTTCTGCATTACAGCTAGTATTATCTTTCTTGTTTTGTTTTATTGCATTTCTTTTCACCCTTTTTCCTTTGTTAGTAGTGTCCTATAGGTTGCTGGTTTTCTGTGTAATTGCTATGCTGTAGGCGTCACAATGAGGACACTGTGACATTTAGGTTTGGGGGAGTGTGTTTATTTCTGTTGTGTGCTTTTACTTATTGTTGTGTGAAAAAAATCAAAAATTCAAAAAAATTGAAAAATTATAAAATACAAAAACATGTTTTTATTTACTTTTCTTTATTTTGAGTCGAGTCTTGGTGAATTGTATAGCAATGATGATAACTTGCTTTGTCTTTGCATTTGAGTCTCATTTAGTTGTTCATGTACATTGTTTTGACCTGTTAGCTATGATAAACAAAGCTCTTTACTCAAGTCTTGACCGTCACAATATGCCTTATGCCGAGTAGACTTGACTTTATTTTGTTGGTAAACCACTTAAATTTCTGAGGTCTTTAGAGCTTCCTAGGCCGGGAACATTAATAAACCGGTCTCATTGTTATTTAGGCTGATGAGTGTGGTCTCCTTGTGGTATATGTAATATCAAACTGCATAAGTGTGACATTAGTTTCTTAGCTTTTGCGCGTTCATTTGATTAAGTACATGTGGATAGGCGATTCTTATCGTTCAAATAAGCCTTACATTACCCAGTTTTGTTAGCCCGTTTGAACCATGTAGCCATTTTATATCCTATTTCTTAGCTACATTCTAGAATTTGCCTACCTTTTTCGGGACAGTCGCCCTTTTCGTATAATTTTTTTCATAAAGAAAAATAATATTTTCCCATTACTTTAACTAGTTAATTCCATTATGTTAATAAAGTAATTTAATTAAAGCTATAAGTTTTAAAGCTTACGTTATATAAAAATATACGTCTTCGTCGGATAGAAATGATAATAGTAATAATAATAATAACTATATTAATAATAAAGTTCCGTCTTAAATTATAGTAGGTTTAAGACGAATTTCCGTCTAACAAAGACCGTCACATGCTCACATGTGAGTCTAGACTTATCTACTCTCGACCTATCCCGGGGCGACAACACACCCCTCAATTTTGGCACCCAACTAATATAATAATAATATTTTCACTCTCCCTCACACTTTCTGACCAACCATATCCCACCAACAACCCCCATTCATTTTCGAAATCCCTGGGTAAAAGAATGGAACACCTGCAAACAACAATTCTGCATCTGTAAAAAAACAAAACTCAAAACAGGCTCAAGGAACCCATTAATGGCGACTTAAAATCCTAGATTTCTCGCTCAATTTTCGACCAAACTCAATAATTCTTGCACCATTCTTCTCCTTATCTCTTCCTTCATCTTTTAAGGTAAGAAAGGCATAGCCTTGTGAAGTTCTCGTCTCGACCCGTCTCATAAATGTGACGTTTTTAAACTAACTCGGCTCTTATTACGGTTTTTAGGTGAAGACTTTGAGGACCCCGAAGGAAACTCGTTCATAATAGACCATTCCCTTGAAGATTGAAGAAAGTTAAGGTAATCGTGATAGGTTACTCGACAAACGTCGGGAAACTCCGCCCCTTTCTACTCGTTTTTGCCTTATTTTTCGCAAAGTTGAAGTCTTTATGTGCTTCCCCATAGATGGAGTTGATTTTGTTGTGTTTGTGCTCATTTTTCATGGTTGTTTGGACCCCTTTTGGTCCGTTTTCTTGCTGAGTTCGGGTAAGGGGAAGAAGTCGAGTTCTCTGTTACTCGCCATGGTTTATTTTTAACTGTTAACTTCGTTTTGGTCGAGTAGAAATGTCGCTGGTTTCTCGTCGGACTGTTTATGTTGCTAGGGATCGTGTATGTTGACTACGGCGTCCTACCCGTTCGATGAGCGGATACCTCCGTCTCTTGGACGACCTCTTACTTGCGGGGTCATGCTTCCCTGTACGCAATGGTTAATCCCCTCTCCCCTGTTTCTGAAACCTGCACTGATGATGCGTTTTCCTGAAGCATGAATTGAATTGTTGGGCTCACAAGTCTGCAAGTTTTGGACTGGTTTTGTTTTGGGTTTGGTGTGCAGCTGACCTCCTTCTTCTTTATTTCGTGTTTACTGGGTTGCCGAGCACACTGATACATGTCCTCTTCTTTCTTTATTATATGATCACTGTGTTTGCCATATTGATGCCGTGTTCCTTTTTTTTTCTTTATTTTGTGATTACTGATGTTGGACTCACCAACATTCAATGCTTGGGCTCAAACCATGAAAACTTTTGGACTCACCTCTTCATTTTATTTGGACCAAATTTCTGGATGTTTGTGGGCTCATCATTACTAAATTTTTGGGCCCAATTTGTCGCTTGCATTGGATTGTTTGCATTTCGTAAATTTCCACATGACGTAAATTATCCATTACCACTTGTTATATTTTATTTATTGTATTTAGCCGACATGTATAATTATAAAATGAAATGTTTATTTTATACGCTCAAGTATGAAAGGATGATTATAAATAATTACTTGTGAGAGTCGTATTCTTGTAGAAATGCCATGATACTACCGTATATGCTTGATTTACATTTACGCCCTACTTGTCTTTGTTACTGCAAGTACGGGTTTGGCTTGCTTGTCTTTGTTCGCAAGTATGGTTTTGGCCACTTGTCTTTGTCTTTGGCAAGTGAGTCATATCTTAGTCCTTCCGCCACTTTCGTGCTGTTCTGGCGATTGGGGTACTCGGTCTCTATTAGTAGCCGAGTCTTGGGTGCGTGCTGTGCTGGCGCACGTCGAATCGGGATGTACACCCGAGAATCTGCAGATTTAGACTAGGACCGTATCATTATCGTAGTCCTACCCGGGGAAATTATAGTCTAAGAGTAGTAAATGTTAGCATTTTGGATGGTATATTGGTCATATCTCCTTGATTTACGTGCTCATGGCTAAGTGGTACTTATGTTGCTCCCTTACATTCTTCCTCCATTATTTAACATTGTTTATGCTTTGCTTACTTGCCTGTCTTATTCCTTTCCTTATTTATGAATCTTTGAACATGCATGCTCATTTGCATAGTTACAATTCAACTCATTCTCATCTTACTTAATCTGATCATTTATTTATGTGTTTTGTCATGTTCGTCTTGATGTTTTGTGGCTGGGAGAACCTTGAGTTACTCCCCATCGATTTGTGGCTTTCATGTTTACATGAATGACAGGTTGGTGAAGATGCTTATATGGGGTTTGACGTGTGAGCTAGCGAGTACCCCGGACTTTTAGATTTCCTATTTACCGCTTAGACTCACCTATTTCTTTATGTCATTCGAGGGATATATTTTCCCCACTTTTGACCGTTTTATTTGTATGGACCCTTGTTTTTATTTCCGTTTTTCCTTCTGTCGAATGTTAGTGACTCCCGCATGCTAAACTCTATCTACTAAATAAAAATTTTAAAAACTTCACATTTTTCGCATATATTTAGTAGTTTACTTTCCGCTTTATCGCGGGGTGTCACAGTTGGTATCAGAGCCTTTGTAGCTCCCGACGCACACACGTGTACCCCAACTTAAATTTTGAACTTGACCTTGAAATAATGAATGAGAGATGGGTAGAACTAAGGACCTAAGTTGGTAGTCTTCTTGCGTATGCTATTTGTTAAGTACTAACTTGTTTGACTCTCTTTGGTGCTTTAAGAAGATGGTGCGACCAAACAATGTGGAGAATACTATCTTGCAAGCCCTTACTCAAATTCTTCAAAATCAACAAAATGTCAATGTTCAAGCCCATCCCGCTCCACAAGTGGTAGATCATCAAGGAAGTTTTTCTTGGATTGCAAGTCAACTAGCAAGAAACAAGGCTAGGACCTATGGTGGTGAAGTGGATCCTATTGAGCTTTCCGAGTGGTTTCGTGACATGGAGAAGAATTTCTCTCTTTATGATGTTCAAGATCGAGACAAAGTGAAGCTGGCCTCTCATTTCCTTGTGAAGGAGGCCGATAGGTGGTGGACTATTACCGGACCTTCCGTCACTCAAGACCCCACCTTTGATTGGAACCGTTTCAAGACTCTTGTGGAAACTCGTTTCTACCCTAAGGAACTCAAGCAACAAAAATTGAAGGAGTTCATTGATTTCAAGCAAGGAGGCCTATCCGTTCAAGCTTTCACCAACAAATTCAATGATCTTGCTCACTTTGCCCCAAAGTTTGTGAAAGATGAAGATGAACGTGTCTACTTCTACCGAAGCAAGTTGAATCCCAAGTTGGAAAGTATGGTGAGAAGAGACTCCACAACCTTTGTGGCGGTCTATGATGATGCTCTTTGGGCCGAAAATTCCTTGAAGGCTATTGATAATGATGCCAAGACTCGTTCCCACTCTACTTCTTACCGTCCCAACTTTCATGGCAAGAGACCCTTTGTGCCTTCTCCTTCACAAAACAATCCTAACAAGAGGTTTGTACCAAGAGCACAAGAACCAAGAGTTCAAGAACCAAGGAGGCAAGAGCCTAGTGGGCAAGTTTCCCAATCAAGCAACAACAACCTCAATTTGGAGAAAGCTCGCAAGTGCTTCAATTGTAAGCAAGCCGTTCACCCCGGAGTTGGATGCTACAATCGACCTTTGAATTGCTACATTTGTAAGAAGCCCGGACATCGTGCCAATGCTTGTCCCGAGAAGAAGGATGATCCTACTCCTAAAGCCAAGCCAAGAGGAACCATCTTTGTCATGAGTCGTGCCGAAGCCGCCGCTCATCCCGACATCATTACGGGTATGTTCTCAATTTTTGATCAACCATGCCTTATACTTTTCGATACCGGCGCATCTTTATCTTTTATTTCTTCCAAGTTTTCGGAAAAGTTAGCTCTTGAGCCCATACCTAGTGAGGATACCCCTATATCCTTACCTTCCGGAGAAATCATTTCATGCTCCTACTTCTTTCCCGATGTCCCTATCATAATTTCGGGAAATCTTTTCCCCGCTAACCTACTTCGTTTTCCACTTGAGGAATTCGATGTGATTTTGGGTATGAATTGGTTGTCCAAGTATGATGCAAGATTCGAGTGTAGAGATCAAAAGATTCGCCTCAAAAGTCCGCTAGGAACCCGTGTATCCTATAAAGGAGTTCGTTCTCAAGAAGGTGTGAAGTTGATTTCCGCGTTGAAGTTGATGAGTATGGAGAGGAAAGGTCACCAAGTCTTTTTATGTGTGGTGACTTCTAATTCTTCTTCTTTGCCGAAGCTTGAAGAAGTACCCGTGGTGTGTGAGTTCGCCGATGTTTTTCCCGAGGATTTGCCCGGGATACCTCCCGAGCGTGACGTGGAATTTTCTATCGACCTTGTGCCCGGAACCGGACCGATTGCTAAAGCTCCTTACCGTATGGCTCCAACCGAACTTAAAGAGTTAAGGAAGCAACTTGATGAGATGATTGAGAAAGGATTTATTCGACCTAGTGCCTCACCTTGGGGTGCTCCCGTTCTCTTTGTGAAGAAGAAAGATGGATCCATGAGACTTTGTATCGATTATCGTGAGCTTAACCGTGCTACTATTAAGAACAAGTACCCTCTACCTAGGATTGAAGATTTGTTTGATCAACTCAAAGGTGCCTCTACATTCTCCAAGATTGATCTAAGATCCGGTTATCATCAAATTCCCGTTCGTGATTCCGATATTCCAAAAACCGCCTTTAGCACGAGATATGGACATTTCGAGTTTAAGGTGATGCCCTTTGGTTTAACCAATGCCCCCGCTATCTTCATGGACCAAATGAACCGAACTTTTAGTGAGTTCTTGGACAAGTGTGTTGTGGTCTTCATCGACGATATTCTCATCTTTTCTAAAATCCGAGGAAGAGCATGCCGATCATCTTCGTACCATCTTAGAGATTCTTCGTCGTCAAAAGTGGTTTGCCAAATTTTCCAAGTGTGAATTTTGGTTGTCTAAGGTGTCATTTCTTGGTCATGTGATATCTAAGGAAGGTGTTATGGTGGATCCTTCGAAGATTGAAGCCGTGATGGAATGGAAGAGCCCGACCAATGTTGGTGAGATCCGTAGTTTCTTGGGTTTGGCGGGTTATTACCGTCGCTTTGTAAAGGACTTTTCTAAGCTTGCTAGACCGATGACTCAACTTTTGAAGAAAGAGACCAAATTCTTGTGGACCGAAGCTTGTGAAGTAGCGTTTCAAGAGTTGAAGAGAAGATTGACTACCGCTCCCGTGTTGACCTTACCCGAGGATGGAGTGGACTTTGATGTGTTTTGTGATGCTTCTAAGATGGGTTTAGGTTGTGTTCTCATGCAAAATAGGAAGGTTGTTGCTTATGCTTCGCGACAATTGAGAGTTCATGAAGTGAACTACCCTACCCACGATCTTGAGTTAGCCGCCGTTGTTCATGCCTTAAAGATGTGGAGACACTACCTCATTGGAGTTCATTGCCGTATCTACACCGATCATAAGAGTTTGAGGTATATTTTCACCCAAAAAGAGTTGAATATGAGACAACGTCGTTGGTTGGAATTAGTGAATGACTATGATTTGGAGTTGTTATATCACGAAGGAAAGGCAAATGTGGTTGCCGATGCTCTTAGTAGGAAGTCGACTCACTCCTTGAGTGTCATCCGTGTACTTCCCGATGACCTTTGTACCGAATTTCGTAAGTTAAGTTTGCAAATAGTGGAAAGTGGCTTCGATTACCTTGGTGATATGGTTGCCGAACCCGTTATTCTTCGTGAGATCCGTGATAACCTTGTGGATGATGCTACTTTCAAAAGATTCCAAGCCAAGCTTCTTGAAGGGAAAGCTAAAGATTGTGAGATTGATGCTAGTGGATACCTTCGTTACCAAAGCCGCATGTATGTCCCCGATGCCAGTAACTTGAGAAAGAGAGTTCTTGATGAAGCCCATCTATCCCCTTATTCAATCCACCCTGGAGGAGACAAGATGTATAAGGATTTGAAGCTTCAATTTTGGTGGCCTAACATGAAGAATGACATTGTGACTTATGTTGGGAAATACCTCACTTGTCAACAAGTGAAGATTGAGCATAAGAGACCCGGAGGTTTGCTACAACCCTTGGATGTGCCTTTATGGAAATGGGAATCTATCTCTATGGATTTTGTTATGGCCTTGCCTAAGACCGTTGGTGGAAAGGATGCCGTATGGGTGATTGTGGATAGATTGACCAAGTGTGCTAGGTTCATCCCCATAAAAGAGACTTGGAGTCTAGATAGGCTTGCTAATGCCTATGTTGAGGAGATTGTTCGTTACCATGGTGTCCCTAAGGAGATCGTGTCGGATCGTGACCCAAGATTTTGTTCGAGATTTTGGAAGGCTTTGCAAGATGCTATGGGTAGTAAGTTGTTGATGAGTACCGCTTTCCATGCCGCTACCGATGGACAAACCGAAAGGACGATTCAAACTCTTGAAGATTTGTTGCGTGCTTGTGTCCTTGATTTCCATATTAGTTGGGAGAAGAGCCTACCTTTGGTGGAATTTTCCTACAATAATAGTTACCATGCCTCCATCAAGATGGCTCCTTATGAAGCTTTATATGGAAGAAAGTGCCGTAGTCCGATTTGTTCGGATCAAGCAAGTGATGTTCGTGATCTAGGACCCGACAAGCTAGCTGAAACAATTGACCAAGTGAAGATCATCCGAGAAAGAATGAAAGACGCCCAAGATCGCCAAAAGTCTTATGCCGATGTTCGCCGTCGACCCTTGGAGTTTGAAATTGGTGATAAAGTGTTCTTGAAGGTTTCTCCTATGAAAGGAGTAAAAAGATTTGGAGTTAAAGGGAAGTTGAGCCCAAAGTACATTGGACCTTATGATGTGGTGAAAAGGATTGGTGTCGTGGCTTACAAATTGGATTTGCCCCCGAGTTTGGGTAAAGTTCATGATGTGTTCCATGTATCTCAACTTAGGAAGTACATTAGTGACCCGAGTCATGTGTTGCAAAATGAAATTCCCGAGCTTGAGCCTAGTCTTTCTTTCGAAGAGAGACCGATTCGCATTTTGGATAAGAAAGACAAAAAGTTGAGGAGTAAAGTTGTCCCCTTATTGAAAGTTTTATGGAAGTGCGGTGACGTGGAAGAAGTGACATGGGAACCAGAAGCTTCTATGCGTATCAAGTACCCGGATTTGTTTTCTTAAGGTAATTATTCTTACTTCAAGTTTCGAGGACGAAACTTTTTAAAAGGAGGGGTAATTGTAACACCCGCCCTTTTCGTATAATTTTTTTCATAAAGAAAAATAATATTTTCCCATTACTTTAACTAGTTAATTCCATTATGTTAATAAAGTAATTTAATTAAAGCTATAAGTTTTAAAGCTTACGTTATATAAAAATATACGTCTTCGTCTGATAGAAATGATAATAGTAATAATAATAATAACTATATTAATAATAAAGTTCCGTCTTAAATTATAGTAGGTTTAAGACGAATTTCCGTCTAGCAAAGACCGTCACATGCTCACATGTGAGTCTAGACTTATCTACTCTCGACCTATCCCGGGGCGACAACACACCCCTCAATTTTGGCACCCAACTAATATAATAATAATATTTTCACTCTCCCTCACACTTTCTGACCAACCATATCCCACCAACAACCCCCATTCATTTTCGAAATCCCTGGGTAAAAGAATGGAACACCTGCAAACAACAATTCTGCATCTGTAAAAAAACAAAACTCAAAACAGGCTCAAGGAACCCATTAATGGCGACTTAAAATCCTAGATTTCTCGCTCAATTTTCGACCAAACTCAATAATTCTTGCACCATTCTTCTCCTTATCTCTTCCTTCATCTTTTAAGGTAAGAAAGGCATAGCCTTGTGAAGTTCTCGTCTCGACCCGTCTCATAAATGTGACGTTTTTAAACTAACTCGGCTCTTATTACGGTTTTTAGGTGAAGACTTTGAGGACCCCGAAGGAAACTCGTTCATAATAGACCATTCCCTTGAAGATTGAAGAAAGTTAAGGTAACCGTGATAGGTTACTCGACAAACGTCGGGAAACTCCGCCCCTTTCTACTCGTTTTTGCCTTATTTTTCGCAAAGTTGAAGTCTTTATGTGCTTCCCCAAAGATGGAGTTGATTTTGTTGTGTTTGTGCTCATTTTTCATGGTTGTTTGGACCCCTTTTGGTCCGTTTTCTTGCTGAGTTCGGGTAAGGGGAAGAAGTCGAGTTCTCTGTTCTGCCATGGTTTATTTTTAACTGTTGACTTCGTTTTGGTCGAGTAGAAATGTCGCTGGTTTCTCGTCTGGACTGTTTATGTTGCTAGGGACTGTGTATGTTGACTACGGCGTCCTACCCGTTCGATAGCGGATACCTCCGTCTCTTGGATCGACCTCTTACTTGCGGGGTCATGCTTCCCCCGTACGCAATGGTTAATCCCCTCTCCCTGTTTCAAACCCGCATGATGCGTTTTCCTGAAGCATGAATTGAATTGTTGGGCTCACAAGTCTGCAAGTTTTGGACTGGTTTTGTTTTGGGTTTGGTGTGCAGCTGACCTCCTTCTTCTTTATTTCGTGTTTACTGGGTTGCCGAGCACACTGATACATGTCCTCTTCTTTCTTTATTATATGATCACTGTGTTTGCCATATTGATGCCGTGTTCCTTTTTTTTCTTTATTTTGTGATTACTGATGTTGGACTCACCAACATTCAATGCTTGGGCTCAAACCATGAAAACTTTTGGACTCACCTCTTCATTTTATTTGGACCAAATTTCTGGATGTTTGTGGGCTCATCATTACTAAATTTTTGGGCCCAATTTGTCGCTTGCATTGGATTGTTTGCATTTCGTAAATTTTCACATGACGTAAATTATCCATTACCACTTGTTATATTTTATTTATTGTATTTAGCCAACATGTATAATTATAAAATGAAATGTTTATTTTATACGCTCAAGTATGAAAGGATGATTATAAATAATTACTTGTGAGAGTCGTATTCTTGTAGAAATGCCATGATACTACCGTATATGCTTGATTTACATTTACGCCCTACTTGTGCTGTTCTGGCAAGTACGGGTTTGGCTTGCTTGTGCTGTTCTGGCAAGTATGGTTTTGGCCACTTGTGCTGTGCTGGCAAGTGAGTCATATCTTAGTCCTTCCGCCACTTTCGTGCTGTTCTGGCGATTGGGGTACTCGGTCTCTATTAGTAGCCGAGTCTTGGGTGCGTGCTGTGCTGGCGCACGTCGAATCGGGATGTACACCCGAGAATCTGCAGATTTAGACTAGGACCGTATCATTATCGTAGTCCTACCCGGGGAAAATATAGTCTAAGAGTAGTAAATGTTAGCATTTTGGATGGTATATTGGTCATATCTCCTTGATTTACGTGCTCATGGCTAAGTGGTACTTATGTTGCTCCCTTACATTCTTCCTCCATTATTTAACATTGTTTATGCTTTGCTTACTTGCCTGTCTTATTCCTTTCCTTATTTATGAATCTTTGAACATGTATGCTCATTTGCATAGTTACAATTCAACTCATTCTCATCTTACTTAATCTGATCATTTATTTATGTGTTTTGTCATGTTCGTCTTGATGTTTTGTGGCTGGGAGAACCTTGAGTTACTCCCCACTTACTGTGGCTTTCATGTTTACATGAATGACAGGTTGGTGAAGATGCTTATATGGGGTTTGACGTGTGAGCTAGCGAGTACCCCGGACTTTTAGATTTCCTATTTACCGCTTAGACTCACCTATTTCTTTATGTCATTCGAGGGATATATTTTCCCCACTTTTGACCGTTTTATTTGTATGGACCCTTGTTTTTATTTCCGTTTTTCCTTCTGTCGAATGTTAGTGACTCCCGCATGCTAAACTCTATCTACTAAATAAAAATTTTAAAAACTTCACATTTTTCGCATATATTTAGTAGTTTACTTTCCGCTTTATCGCGGAGTGTCACAGTTTTGTATGGTACTAATCTTTCCTCATTGATTGATCATTATTGTTTTATGTTCTTCAATTATTCTTTCATGCTTTCAATCATGTTTTCATCTTTAATCATATTTGTTGCTGCTATTATAATTATGAGTAGCTAATCCCCTCATCTAGGATGAAGGGGATCTAGGTTAATTAAAAGGGAAAATCAATTAGTTGCTATTGGTATCATTAAAGTTGTTGTTTGATTATTGTAATTCTTCTAGTTAATCAACTTGAGGTCTGAGTTATTAATTAGTGTAGCGAATCGATCCTATCGCTGACCGGGTTAGATATGATATAGGCTGCGATAATCAAATAGAAAGTATCTAATCATAGCGACCGCATGTTAGAATCGATCTAAAGGGCATAATGGAGTCGACCGATCTTATGACCTTAAACAACCTGATAGATTTAGTAATTGATTGATAATCCCCGACTGATTGACCTAGTGAACCTAATTCCTAGACTTTTAATAATATTGTTAAACCTTCATTTAATTACTTGCAGTTAGTTTAATAGAATCAAAACAAACAAACCCCCAGAAATCGGTTACTTCTAGACAGCTTAAATACTCTTAGACTTAGCTTTTACCGCCTCCCTGTGGATTCGATACCTGTCTTATCACTAGCTATTCTTGTTAGTCCTGAGATAGTTTTACTTTGATTTGGTAATACGACTTTAGCTACATCAAGGTGGCACCCGGATACTAACACTTTCCATATGCCTTTTGGAGAGATTAGTATCATGCTCCATGATGTCCAGCATATTCTTGGGATACCTGTTAGTGGTGAGCGGGTGCGTGTGGACGGTTTGGCCGAGGCTGATGATAGTGGTCTGAGGGGGAAGATTGCGAGGTTATATGGAGTTCCTGAGTCCGATGTTGTACCACCGTGCTATAAGAATTGCGGTTTACTTACATCGGACTTGAGGAATGTTGTTTACCTAGGGAATGCACATGACTCGTTACGGGCTTACCTCTTGATTTTACTGCGTCATACTCTTTTCATGGATAAGAGTGGTGATAGGGTGTCCGCTCAGTTGTTGCCCTTGTTTGATAGTCTTGATCAACGTTCAACCATGGCCAAACAAGGAAAACCAACGTTCAACCATGGTCAAACAATGGAAATCAACGTTCAACCATGGCCAAACATTGATTTCCAACATTCAACCATGTCCAAACAATGGATTCCAACGTTTGGACCATGGCAAACGTGGAAATCCAACGTTTGGACCATGGCAAACGTGGAAATCCATCGTTTGGTCCATGGTGAACGTGGATTTCCATTGTTTGGTCCATGGTGAACGTGGATTTCCATCGTTTGGACCATGGGCTGAACGTTGGTTTCCAACTTTGGTCCATGGTTCAACTTTCGGATAACAAATTTTAGATTTACGTAGAAAAATCACAATTTCGCTACTACTAAGTTAATATGTGAAGTAAATCAACTATCGAATAGAATTAACGATGCGCAAAAAAATTGAAAATTAAGCAAATAATGAAGCGATTAAGTTGTTTACGTACCGGTGATTCGGGATTCGTCATGTTGTTAATTGTTGTTATTGGTTTTTTTTAATTTAGTTGAATTTGAGAGGAAATTTTTTTAGAGAGAGAAAGTCAAAAGGGCAGTTATCGTCTTTTTATGAAAAATGTCGTCGATATTTACTAAAACGTCGTCGATATAAATCAGCTCCCAAATTTGATTTGATACAACTAAAAAATTGGGTGAATCGAAATCAACCCGACCGATCATAGGTTAAACTGAAAACCGAAAACTATCTTATTTTTCCCAACCTGAACCAATCAGTGACCCGATATTAACTCAACCCATTTTTACCCAATAACACGATTAGCTTAATAATGGTCTAAATTGATATTCTTTTTAAGTTTTAAACTTAAATAAATACACCTACAAATTGCCTTAACATGAATTATCAATTAAATTAAGATAAAATACATGTTTATAAGTTATAACTTGACTAAGTAGTGACCTGAACTGAACTCGATGCGACTTGTCACTCGATTATCATCCGACCTGTCAATAACCCAAAATGAACCGTAATCGACCCATACCTGTTGTTCTGACACAACCCAGACCCGATATGACTAGACTCATAACCGGACTCATAACTAAACCAAGTTTATACGAAAATTAAAAGACGATAAAAAACCGGTACAAAAACCGTGACATACACGAGTGACAGGAAGAAGAAGAGACGGGATTTTGTGCACCTTCAACTTACATGTAAACTTGGACACCACTCGGGATTCCGTATACAAGCTTTTCTTAGAAGGCGCGTCTTTGACGATCGTAAAACAACTTTTGAAATAATTTAACGAAAACAATTTCGAAAAATAAACTAACTTTCTCGCGTAAAAAGGCCCGTCGTCCAACGATTTTCAAACGAAGATTGTGACCTCGTTTCTTACTCAAATCTGAATCCGAAAGATGTTCTGCTTTTAGACTCCAAAGATTCAAACATTAGCAAAAAACAGAAGCAAAAAGCACATTCAAATGATTAAAAATGAACGAAAACAGGTGCTGTCCACACGAGTTCTAAAAACGCGATTTTGTTGTACTTCGTACAACGATTTTCAATTGAAGGTTGTGACTTCGTTTCTTGCTCAAATCTAAATCCGAAAAATATTCTGGAATCCTTGAATGACAAAGATTCAAAATTTAGCAAGAAACAGAAGTGAAAAAGGTTTTAAAATAAAGAAAAATGGATGAGAATAGTAGGTGTCCAAAACACGGGAATACACGAACAAGAGAGCAAATCAATGCTCTAATGTTTGTCTAATCCTTTGTATGATTCTTATGCTTTGTTTCTGGGTATGAGAGTAGTTTAGGGTTTCTTTTGAATGTGAGATTGATGATGATTTGCTTAGGGTTTCGAGCTCTCAAAACCGTGTGTATGGCTCTCTCTTTTTTTTTCCTCTTTTTTGGAGTGTGAGGCTTGGTTTATATAGAAAACGGGGTAGGGGAGCTAGGTTTAGGTTATTTGGCAGGTGTATGTTTGGCTTGTTGAAGGGAAAATGGAGTTTGAAGAGAAAAAGGAAGGTAGAGGAGATATGGTGGTTATGGAAAGGACAGAGAAAGGGGAAGATTCGGTTGGTTATGGGAGATTATGTGAGCTGTTTATGGGAAGGAAAATATCTTCCTTAGCTTGGGGAATATGTAGGAAAAGATAAGGAAGGAGTAGGGTTTGGCTAGGGCTCGAAAAAAAGGGACGGAGGAGTCCCTGTTTTGCGCGGCAAAACAGGGTGTGGGTTTGGCTGGGTTTGGACGTGGGCATGGGTTGGGTTGATGGTTGGGTTAATGGGTAAGGTGATGGTGTTGGGGTGGATGGATTTGGGTGGTAATTTTGGGGATGTTTGGTGTTGGTTGGGCTCGGGCTAAACAAGGGAGAAGGGTTATGGGTTGTCGCGGATTTGGGGTGGAAAAAGGGAAGGGAAAGGATGTTGGTCGTGGGGTTCGAACCCGGGATCTGTGGAGATGGGGGTGGGTCAAAACATACCTCGAAACTCGTGGCAAAATCCATTCAAAAAACGAGCTAAAAACCGTCTTAAAATCGAGTTGAAAAACCGTTTGACAAATCTAATTTTTCAAATTAAATGAAGCGGCAAAAATACGAAAAACCGTCACAATCTCATTTCAAATAAATTTAAATAAAAACTTTGAACGATAATTTATTTTTCAAATAAATTATGAAAGTTTAAATTTCAAATAAACTTGAAAATATGAAAACCGATGAAATAAATTTCATTTATTTCAAAATAATTTAAATTTCATTTAAATTATAAAACTGTCAAACAACGCTTGTCCCGCATCACTTAAACGAAATCCGCGAACGAGCGATATAAGTAAACATCGGGTGTTTTGTCGGGATTTTTGTAAATTCCTATATCGACGGGTACGGGTATCTACAACATGATATCATAAATGAGTAAACATAGTGACATGTGTGTTAGTGTTGAATATGTGACCACCTTAGTGAAAAAATGTACCCAGTAATAACATATGTAACCATTACACTATATGTTTGTTTAGATTTGAATTAATGTTATAGTGACAACATATGTAAACATGGTGACATATGGTTTGTGTTAAAAATGTGACCATCTTAGTCTCGAAATGTAAACCTGTTTTAAGTATTGTCATATTAGTTAGAATTTGTGAATGAATATAATAATGATAACATTTATGAATAAACATGGTGATATATGAGTTGTGTTAAAAATGCTACCACCTTAGTCTCGTAACGTAGCCATGATTTTAAATGTTGTCACATTAGTTAGAATGTGAATGAATGTTATAACGACAACATCTATGAATAAACATGGTGACATATGATTTATGTTAAAAATGTTACCACCTTAATATCGAAATGTAATCCTGTTTGGAATGTTGTCAAGTTAGTTAGAATGTGTGAATGAATATAATAATGACAACATCTATGAATAAACATGGTGAAATATGAAAATGTTACTATCTTTGTCTCGAAATGTAACCTTGTATGAAATATTGTTGTATTAGTTAGAATGTGTGAATGAATGTTATGATGGTAACATCTATGAATAAAGATGGCGACAAATGAAAATGGTACCACCTAAATCTCGAAATATAACCATATTTTAAATGTTACTACCATATATTAGTCAGAATGTGTTGGCATATATTTTGTTTGAAGGGCACTTTTAATGTAAAGTAATGGTAAGGTTTCATACTCAGTTCGCAGAAATTCGTATGCAACCGCAGCACCTAAGAATGGACAAAACAAAGTCCGACGTTGGACAAACCTCGAAGCAGTTGGAGGTGCAAACAACAAAGAAATTGGAGGTCCTCTAAAGGGTGTTGCCAAGAAAAAAAATGGAAGGGCAGAGGCCATTCATGGACTATTATCTGTTGAACTGTCAGTTTGTAATAAAACTTATGTTTAGTACTTGGTGGTTTGTTTGGGGATATGTTATTTTGGAACAGAATTTTAGTCCCTCGTGATGTCAGACATCTAAGACAATGTTTGTTTTGTGACCACCTTAATAATTATAAAATGTTATCATTATCTATTTAAATGTGCGCATTTTTTCTTAATAATTTTAACTACGTCATCATAAACGTCTAAAAATGTCTCAATTTTTGTCGAATATGTGACCACTAAAATTATAAAATACTTCAAAAAGTAGTATGTGACCATAAGAGAGTACAATATTACCATTTAAGAGACTATAGTAATATATTATTTTCAGTTCAAAAATACTACAAAAAATTGTTCGTTTAATTTCTAATTTTACCATAAGAGAGTACATTGTTACCATCTAAGAATGTATATAAAATTATAATTAGTTGGTAACAGATTTATTTTAAATGGTAACATAACATAATGTTAACATAATAGACTAATATGTGACCACTTCAGCAGTAAAATACTACATATTTCGTTTTTAAATTTCTAATGTTACCATAGAGAGTATAGTGTTACCATTTAAATTCTACTGGTAGTCTGAAATGGTTCCGAAATGATAGCATACTTAGCTAAACTGGTGACACACTAGAGTGAAATGGTAACATATTTAGTCAAAACTTATGGTATACAAGAGTAAAATGGTAACAATTTGAGCACTTGTTGGTTACAAAACGTACGCTGACAGTGTTATAACAACCTTGCAGCATTATACAACATGTACTACCTAAAACGTTTTCCCCAAAATGTGGTCGGATTGTTATCATATACCATAATTCCCTTTCACGCCTTTTATATCAGACACAGGAGAACATTGTACGCGAAAATGTTAGCTGCCCGCATCTCAGTCCCCTTCCTAGCCTTCTTCTTTCCCAAGTTCCTTTTTTTTTATGTTGATTGCGCCCATTATCGTGCAACGTTTAGGGTCAATAATAGCAGGCGCTCGCACCTCTATTGTTGGTTGATCTTCGTCCATATTAAGGGACACATATGTGCCACTAACATAGCCGATGTCTCGTTGCTGGTAAACCTGGACACATTATCATCATATAAACTTCAGATGTTTACACTTTAACATTTAATGTAACCAGTTAATAGTAATAGGAAATAAATATAACTGTTGGACCTCAACCATCACCTTAAGGTTTTGGTTGAGATGATTAATCTATCATGGTATCAGATGCAGTGTAACCAAGAGGTCACAGGTTCAAATCCTGGCAGACTCCAATAACTCACGAAGTGGAAATTCAACACATGGTATGAGGGGGCATGTGCATTAATCACTCTTCAAGCCAAATGGGCACTCGAGTGAGGGGGCGTAATAGGAAATAAATATAACTGTTGGACCTCAACCGTCACCTTAAGGTTTTGGTTGAGATGGTTTATCTATCAGGTAGAATGCTACCATCTTAATTATACCATTAAAATCTAACTGTACAAAGAAGATGAGATTGGATTTGAATAGAGACTTATAATGAACACATATATGCATTGAGATAGTGACATGAGAGTTTGTGTAAAGTGTTATTATCTAAGTCAATAAATGTAACCATCTACAATAAGTTTGCTTTGATTTAAATGAATTTTATAATGATAACATATATGAATGAACATGCTGACATGTGAGTTTGTGTTAAAATTGTTACCATCTTAGTAAGTACATGTTGCGACTTTACAGAACGTGTGCCATAAATGTTACCACCCTTAGTAAAATGATATCATCTTAGGCTAAAATGTAACCATAATAACAATGCATAATTGGACTTAAAAATGTCAATAAATAAGTGGCAACATTTATGCAGGAATGTGGTGGCATAAGACAATATGTCAAAATATAACCATGTTAGCTTATATTCTTACACACTAAGATGGTAATATTGCGACACATTCTCCTTTGTATGAATATTCAGGTAATAACATTTTGAACACAACCAAATACGTGACCATATTTATGCAAATATGTCATTATGGTGACAATTGTATAGTCAGACAAAGATAGGTACATATCTCTGATGATAAAGTGGTCGCATTCATATATATTCCACTATGTTTATTAGTCAATTATATTAACAAGTTAATAATATTTGTACGTTCCTGAAATATAAGTACATATCTTTGATAAGGTGATCACATTTTCAACAATCACATATAACTCACCATGTTTATTAAATATGTTAATATGGTGACAATTGTATATTCACACTAAGATAGGGTACATATGTCTGATAAGGTAGAGGTCACATTCACATATCTGTCACCATATTTAGTCAATTATGTTAACAAGTTAATAATATTGGTACCTTCCTCAAACATGGTCACATATTTGCAAAAACATGCTTACATTTTCAACAATCACATATAAGTCACCATGTTCATTATATTACGTTAACCTCTTATTCTGAACACCCCGAAAAGATCAGTACCTGTGACAAGAGCAACCAAATTTAAAACTTTGGTTAAAATTGTAACACTGTATTCATAAAGGTGGTCACACTGTACGCTAAAATGGTAACATATATAACTGACTGTATAAACTTTTTAAAACGCATTTTATGCAACGTTAAATTAGTGTAGAAGTCAATTATATAGACGTATTTGTGCTCGTCATTTTATGTTAATCTTCATAATCAACTAAAACCTTCATCTAAAATTGAATCAACAATAACAAAAACAACATCTTAAAATCTCATCAACAAAATATTAAAATCTAATCAACAAAAAAAACATCTTAAAATCTCATCAACAACAACAAAAACAACAAGATCAACAATCTTCATTTTTTGTCATAACAACTCAGATCTCTTAATTAAATATAAAAGATTCAAACTTTTTAACCTAAATCGAACAAAAACCAAATAAAGTTATCAACTTTGAGTAAAAAATGACATAAAGACTGAAAATTTTTACATAATAAAAAACCCAACACACTAATCAATTTAAAGTAACAAAAAACATAAAAGATTCAAATTTTTTAACATAAACAAATTAAATAAAAACCAAATAAAGTTAACAAATGACATAAAGATTGAAACATTTTACATAAATAAAAAACCAACACAATAATCAATTACAATAAAGCAATACACCAACCATTTTAACATAGGATGAATATGTAACCAAATTAAATCAAATAAAAGATTACAAACAGTACCTTCATTTGCTTTTTTGGTCGGTCTTTTTTAGCCACTTTTTTCCTTAGCATTATTATCCTTTTTGTAGGATGAAGATTGTCCATGAGAAATATTATATGGAGATGAAGATTATAGACGGGGGATGAAGATGAACATGGAGATGATTATTAAGGTTTTTTTAGAGAGATAGAGACATGGAGCAAGTTTTTTTTTTCTAGATTATAATAAGATCGTGATGATGATGATGATGATGATGATGATGATGATGATGATTAATAGGAAAGATGGAGATGATTGTGGAGATTTGGAGGATGAATATTAGACAGATTAGGATTTTTAGAGAGGGTTTGAAAATTCTCTAAATGAAAATGAAATTGTAAAGGTAACAGTGTTACCGCCATAAGGGAGAAAGAATTTTTTTTATCATTGTTTATTTTGTATTGTCAAATCAGTCATATCATTTATTATTTTATTTTATAGCAAAATGAGTCACTTTTACCCATATTGACATAATATGGTATGCAACCCGCTCCGTCTTCATCTTATAACGGATACCCTCCGTCATAGATGAGAATTTGTGTTATATGTGTGACCTAGGTCAACTTGAAAGCAATAATAAGTTGCCAAACAAGACTTTGAGGGAAATGTCTTAAGACATACTTTTTTTTTTTGACAGCAACAAATAAAATAGCTTACATAAGAGCTTCCTGAGCAAGATTATGAGCTATCCTATTCACTCCCCTAGGACATAAACTAAGAGAGCAACAGTGAAAACGAGATGCAATAGACTTAATATCCTGGATAATGCATTTGATAGACACTATCGCCTTCTCCGCTCCAGCAACCTGCATAACCAAGATAAGACAATCCGTAACCAGTCTAACATGAATATACCCTTTGTCCAAGGCCCATTTTAGAGCCATGATAGCAGCATGTCCTTCGGCATGCAGAGCAGAAGAGGCAAACGATCGTGCGTGAGCAGTATTCCTTAAGGTCCCGTTACCATCCAGCAAGCACCACCCCATGCTAGAACTTCTATCAGCCCTCCAAGCAGCGTCACACTTGACAGTGCAAACATTTTTGCACACAGGTCCACCAACAATCCAATAGGGAAAGGAATTTCTAAGCCTCTTTGCTAATTCAAAATCAGGAGAGAAGTCCAACAAAGGCGCTTGAAGAAGGCAAGCGTCCTGAGTGCCCGTAACCTCAGTCATACACTGAATGTCACCAAGAATAGAATTGAGAGCACCCATAGGCCAGGGGCGACGGTTCGTGAAGACCATATCATTCCTAGAACACCAAATCCTCCAGAGGGTAGCGATAAAGGGATAAAGGACGGAGTTAGGATCGGGGCCATTTAAAAAATATGTAACTCAGTTAATGGCCCACACCCTAACATCAGTATCCACCCCCCGGGGATTCAAATCCCTAACGGGCAGCCAAACCAAAGAGCCTTTGCAAAGCTACAATCTCTGAAGAGGTGAGAGAGAGTTTCAACACAAGGAGTTAAGTCATCGCAAAGAGTACAGGAGGAGCACCATTTCAAATTTCGTTTGAGGAATTCAGAACCCACAAGAAGGGCATTAGCCATGAATTTCCATAAAAACACCCTTAGTTTGCTAGATATAGGCAACTTCCATAGCTTTGATTTGCAAAAAGCAACAATGGTTGCAGACATTCTAGAGCGATCAGCACCTGAGGTATGCCCATTAGATAACGCCATAGCAGCAACATAGTATCCCGATTTGACAGTGAAAGCACCATGTTTAGAAAATTTCCAATAGAAGGAGTCATCCGAAGGATGACATGGGATATAGGTTCCGAGGATTTTTTTGAAACTCCCTCACCCGGATCGAAACCGAGAGAGGAGAGATCCCATCTCCTATGATTATCATGAAGATCACTAACCAGGAGTGTGAAATCAGTAGGAGCATCAGTAGAATCCCCGCAAAGATCCTGAAGACTATAACCCTCTATCCATTTACTATTCCAAGCATTAAGACGAGAAGACGAGCCAATAGTCCAAGCAATATTGTTGTAGATAAGGTCGGAACCCCAAACAAGGCTCTTAAGAGCCCATGACGACGCCTGGGGGGCCTTTCAACGATTCTGAAATAATAAATCATCTTGAATACCAAGCTTTGGACCAATAACTTTACTAATAAGGCTTCCCAGGACACTTAAAATTCTCCAAGCAGACCTTGCAATAAGGGCTTGGTTAAAGCATCCAATATTGCGAAGACCAAGACCCCCTTCTCCCACAAGCCTACTGGAAGTCTTTACTACACCAATGAATGGAGTTATTAGTTCTAGTTCCACTCCACCAAAAATGCACCATCAAAGACTGAAGTTTTGATGTTACACTTACCGGTATTCGAAATACCGATAGAGAGAAGATAGAAAGTGAAGAAAGAACAGAACGAATTAGAGTCAGTTTATCAGCCGAAGAGAGAAGAATGTTATTCCAGGACGATAGCCTTCGCTTAGTTTTGTCTATAAGGAATTTAAATAAATCCCTCTTAGAAGACCCAATATTCGTTGGTAAGCCAAGATAGTTGCCAAGATCATTCTTAGGAGCAAACTTATATTCAGTCAAACACTTCCTAACCGTCATAAGAGAGCAGTTTGGGCTAAAAAGAATAGAAGACTTATCTTTATTAAGGCGTTGCCCAGAGGCAACACAATATTCATCGATAATATTCATAAGGAAGTCCATGTCCCCATAGTCACCTCGAATAAAGAAGAGTGAATCATCCGCAAACAATAAATGGGAGATTTTCGGTCCGTTCTTGCATATTTTGATACCCTTAATGAGATTACCATCCTGGGCATAAATAATCATTTGAGAAAGGACTTCCGTGCAAAGCGCGAAAATATAAGGGGATAGAGGATCACCTTGCCTAATCCCACAACAAGGTTCAACTTTCTCCTTAGGTGCACCATTAATCAGAATTTCATAAGTAACGGATTCAATAGTACTCATGATTAGATGGATCATAGAATCCGACAAATTTAAGAAAGAGAGCACTCCTCTTATGAAGTTCTAGTTGAGTCTATCATAGGCTTTACTCATATCTGCCTTTAAAGCCATCATACCCTTCTTACCGTAGCTCCGATGATTGATAACATGGAGAATTTCTTGAGCAACGACTATATTATCCGCAATACTTATATTTGGGACAAAAGCACTTTGAAAAGGACTAACGAGATCATCCATAACCCCCTTTAATCTATTAGCAATACACTTTGTAACCACTTTCATAATAACATTACAGAGGCTGATCGGCCGAAAATCCTCAACTCTCTCCGGGGCACTCACTTTTCGGAATAAGGACAATAAATGTTTTATTGAAATCTTTAAGCACATTACCCGAATTGAGAATATTGAGAGCTCCATTAAGAACATCATTCTTAACAATAGACCAATACTTCTGGTAAAAGGCCGCTGGTATACCGTCAGGACCTGGTGATTTTAAAGGTCCCAGTTGGAAGACAGCCTGACGTACTTCCTTTTTTGAATATGCACGGCCTAACTTAGCTCTCTCCTCCATGCCCACTTTGCGCTTAAGATTATCAAATAAGTAACCGTACTTATTTAAGTAATCTCAAAACGCTCAGCCTCAGTTTTAGTATTAAAGATAGTGGAGAAGTATTTATGCAATAAACCACCAATCTCCTTCATATCAAAAGTCCATTCATTAGACTCCTTCTTAATGCCCAAGATAAGATTAGCACCAGATCGTCCTTTAACCCAATTGAAAAAAATATTTGGTGCACGTGTCTCCCTCACAATTCCATTTCAGTTTGGCGCGTTGACGCCAATAAGTGCCAGCAGCAAGAGAGAATTCAATAAGTTTTTTGTGGCAAGATTCGTAATTAAAAGTATCACCACCATTTTCAATATCCAAGAGATAGGACTCCAGATCCTGATCAAATTCACTCCACTTTAGCCCCCATTCATCTTTTTTGTTACGAGCCCAAACTCCGAAAGCATTATTTATACGACGTAATTTAGACAAAAGAACCTGCGAAGCATCACCCTTATCTTTTCTTTCCCAGCTTTCTTTGACCAGACCAGAGCATTCGGCATGATCAAAACACCAAGACTCAAGCCTGTAAACTTTCCTCTTGGTATTGAGACTCATATTTGTATCAAGGATTATAGGTGCGTGATCTGATATTTGAATAGGCAAGTGTTTGATAAAAGTATTTGGGAATAGAGAAAGCCAATCACTGGAAGCAAAACCCTTATCAAGTCTTTCGTAAATACGATGTTGACTCTCCCTATTATTACACCAAGTGAATCTAGGCCCCTTAAAAGGGATATCCATAAGACAGTGGGTATTCTTCCAGTAAGAGAATAAATTTGCCCCTCTAATCAATTTATCACTACCACCTAATTTATTAGAAGAGAACTCAACTTGGTTGAAATCACCAATAAGTAAGAAAGGTTTGTCTAGGGAGTTAAGATGACCAGTAAAAGTTTCCCATACAGCACCCCTCTTTGTATGATCGGGTTCACCATAAACACAGCACAAATACCAGAGTCTACCCTTACACTGATTAACCAAGAGGATAATAAGATTGCAACTGGTAAAGACACATTCTAATTTACAACTACTTTTCCAGCCAACCAAGAGTCCCCCCTTCAAACCGTCAGCATCACACCCAGCTGACCGAAGAAAACCCATAGGGCGCAAAAGAACATCAACCGATCGTATGTCACACTTGGTTTCAGAAAGGAAGATGAAATCTAAGCTATTATTAAACGACCTACATATTGCTCTAATTTTAGGAATTAAAGAGGTCTTAAGGATCCGCTTGTCTTAAGACATACTCCGTACAAAACATTAAATTCCAAGCTTTTTAAATTGAGGTGGAAAGCCAGGGTTGACTTGAATAGTCAAAGTCAAGTGTCTATCTAGTAGTGATTCAGTTTAAAATGAGTGTTTAAAGTCTAATTTAGAATACTTCGTCTGTACCAATCGTTGGTTGGCGCAGTGGTAGCATGGGGCTGCGCTTGGTAGGGAGGTCTGCGGATCGATCCTCCACAACTGCGATTGGGAGGGGTTTAAATACCGTAATCCTTGGACACGCCCCGAAATCCGGATTAGTCGGCCCAATGTGATTCGGATTACCGGATGGTTTAGAACAAAAAAAAAAAAAAAGAATACTTCGTCTGTAATTTCAAGCACTTGAAATCTTTTCATATTATGAAATCTGCTCTTACTATCATTACCACTACTAGAACTAAGCTTATGTCCCTAATGATTTTTTCTATTATCCCTTTATATCTTTTCATGGTGTTTTATGAGATTCAACTACTCAAAGCAATAGTTGCTACACCAAATGCTCTTAATGACCATCATAATATCATTACTATGTATTATCCTAGTAACGGGTCTCGTTCTCACGCTCGCATATATAGAATAATCCATGACTACGGCGATAAAGTGGCGTTTTTAACTCATGTTCTCCTACTTTGCCTCTTGTATTTTGTTTTATACCCTCTAGGCCTCTACTAGAGCTCCTAAGTATGACTATTACAATACAAATTGCTGCAAACGAAAAACCAGCTACTCTAAAAGACGTGTTTTACCGGGGAAATAACCTCAAAGGGGTTTTTATTACTTGTGGTTATGTTCACTTGCTTTCGTGTTTGACTCTACTTGGCTTAACCTGGGTTGTTATGAACTCTCTACTTTTCACTGGCACATCGGTATATTGGGTGTTAGACCCAGGGAGTTACTGGCATATACTCTCAGTTGGGATTCATACAATAATTTTTGTAGCTCTATTATACAAGTATTCAGAATGGAGTGCATTTTGGAGCTTATCCATGGTGATCTCGATTTTGGAAAAAGAAACCGGGTTAGATGCATTTGGTATGGCCAATTATTATGGCAAGCAGTTTAAGCCAACCAGGGTCCAATTGATGGCTGCGTCCGTGGGATTCGGTATTCTTCTCAGACTGCCTTATCTAGTAGTTGGTGGATCAAATAACTGGATTGTCCCCGTTGTTGTAATTGGGTTGGTTTGCTTGGGTTATTTGGTCAAGTGGGTTGCTTTTGTGTTGTATTTTTTTGATTGCAAGCAGCAAACAATGGAGAATAAGAATGACGAGGAGATTGGCAAAGCTGTGAATAGTGGATGATTTGTACATTTTCTGTGGTGGTAATAATTTCACTTGCCCAATTAATCTTGTTGGAATGTGTTTGTCTATTACTAAATATCGTATGTAATACTTCTTCTATCTATGTGGATTTCGTTTTTGTTTCGAATATTTTTTAATGAATTTTACAGTCAAGTTTTTTGGTCATTTGTGATCATTATCGATTTAAGTCTACATATTTAGTCACATCCTATAAAGAAAATTAGCTGCACGATAATTTTTTCGTCTCTAGGAAACAAGACTTGTTTTAAATTTGCAACTTTGAGGAAACGTCATGGCAAGAAAACATCCAAGCCTATTGTGATTTGTGAGGTGCAAAAGCAAGGGCTGACTAGAGTATTCAAAGTCAAGTGTAGT
The DNA here is from genome assembly GCF_048544455.1 of Silene latifolia. Classification (NCBI taxonomy): domain Eukaryota; kingdom Viridiplantae; phylum Streptophyta; class Magnoliopsida; order Caryophyllales; family Caryophyllaceae; genus Silene; species Silene latifolia. The sequence goes on along the minus strand of NC_133532.1, from coordinate 105,831,126 downwards.
TCTTTGAATTAGTACTGCAAAAGCATGTCTAACATTCAGCTTAAAAGACTGCCAGGAATAATAAACCATGAAGTATATTTAGTAACAAAATAAAAATAAAAAAATAAAGTGGATCTTATATTCTTAAGAATACTAGTATGGGTGCCCGGCTTCGCCCGGGCTACCTATATTTAGCATTAAAATATATTTTCAATTAACTAAAACTATTTTAAAGTTGAATAACTCATAAATATCATTAATATATTTTTCTATGGTACGGAGTATATCTTAAAATTACAGTAAAATAAATTATGAGATAAATTCACTACTTCCGCTATTAAAATTTTACTTAAATCGATTGCTTAGCTAATTTTTCATATATATTTCCTTTTGTTCTTAGAATTGTTACTTTTATTACATTCGTTATTATTACTTTTACTTTCACTACCCCGCCGTAATTATTGTTACCTAATTATTGTTACTTTCACTATTTGTACATTAATATTGATAATTTCACTACTCCCGTTGTTACTTCTGTTATTTTCACTACTCCCGTTTGCTGCTAATATTATTACTTTGACTATTCAAATGAGTGATTACTATCATATTACTATATCCAATATTACTACAATTCTTTTCACTACTAACAAAATTACTTTTAATCTTTAAGTATCCAATGAGTGATTACTATATCTAATTAAGGTTACTTTTACTACTCTCACTACTCGAAATAAATATATTACATATATGCATTAAATTAAGTAAGTCGAAATAATTATGGAATATTATATTTTTGGGAAATCTAGCTTGATTTATTTACTTTTTAATAGTTTCCAAAATATAATATACTTATATTATATTTGTTTATTTTAAAATAATTAACATCTTTATACTAATTAATATCATAAGTGAGGCATATTTATTTTAAGAAAAATTACCATATTCCGTGTTCTCTAAATTTATACTTCAACCAAAACTATGTAATATTTACATTGAAGTCCCTTGTTCAGGTCCATCACACAGTGCTATTAATTAAAACTATATAGTATAATTAAATTGTATAATTTTATTTAATTACATTGAAGTCCCTTGGTTTCTGGAATTAATATATAGTATTGATAGTTACGATGAGTACATCAGAGGCTGATCAAGCTCAAGCTCTTTTACAGCCGCAAAAAGACGATGTTGAGTGTCGAACTGAGACGCAAGAAACGAAAGTGGTAACCAAGTTTACTGCCAATTGGCATGTTATCCATTATTTCAAGCTGGTGAAAACCTTTGATATTATGAAATCAGCTCTAAAAATCTTCGCAAGTAATACCAAGCTTATGTTCTTAATGTTGTTTTCTATTATCCCTTTATATGTTTTCATGGTGTTTTATGAAATTAAATTACAGAAGGTAATAGTTGCTGCACCCGGTGCTTTTAGTGACCCTTACAGGATCACTACTGTTTATCTTGGTGACGAGTCTCGTTCTCTCGATCAGGTCATTAAAATCCATAATGATACTGATGGAATGGAGTATTTATTTGATGTTTTCCTACTTTATCTCTTGTATTTGGTTATATACCCTTTACTAGAGCTCCTTAGTATGACTATTACCATACAAATTGCTGCAAGAGTTTATACAGGAGAAGAACCACCAGCTACTCTGAAAGAGGTCTTTTGTGGGAAAATTAACTCGAGAGGGGTTCTAATTACTTATGGTTATGTACACTTGCTTTCATCTTTGACTCTGCTTGGCCTAATCTCGGTTGTCGTGACCCACCTGATTTTCACCAGAAACTATCAATCACCATTCGGTGATTTTCAGTCGTTAGGCATAGGAGACTGTTTGTGTTTACTCTTATTAGGAATCCATATAATGATATTTGTAGCTCTTCTATACAAATATGTTGATTGGAGTGCATTCTGGAACATGACCATGGTGATCTCGGTTTTGGAAGATGAGTCTGGGTTAGACGCGTTTGGAATGACCGTTCATTATGGCAAGCATTGTAATTTAACTGGCTTGCAGTTGATGCTCGGGTTCACGGGATTCAGTACTCTTCCGAGACTGCTATGTGTGTATAGTGGATTGAGAAAATGGAATCTTGCTGGAGTCACTTGTATTGAAATTGGGTTGATTTGCTTGGGGAATTTGGTGAAGTGGGTTATATTTATGCTGTTTTATTTTGATTGCAAGCAGCAAACCATGGAGAAGAAGAATGATGACGAGATTGGGAAAGCCGCCAACGTCGGATGATGAAGTATGTATTTTGTTCTTTTTTTGGACAGAGACAAATAGATACTTGTGATGCTGAAGAGTTACAAACTCAAGTCATAAGTTGTAATACTACGTATTTATGAGTGCAGATCTTATCGAATAGGCGCTTTACTACGTCGAGTAAGAGCGAGTTCTGCAGATTAAAATAGTTTCGACTGTTGGGTACTCGATCGAGTAACGTGGATACTCGATCGAGTAAGGGGGCACTCGATCGAGTACCTTAGCTACTCGATCGAGTAGCCGGTTTACGGGGGATGATTTCTCGGGTTTTGTTAATAATGCGATTAGAGTATATAATACTTCCGTCATTGTTCTTAAAACACTTTTTTAAACCTAATCACTGTGAGAAGAGAAATCAAACGACGTCATTCGCTTTAATCGCATTGTTGGCAAATCCCGGAGCTTGGAAGGTCGGATTCTACCTTTCTTTATACCGTTATGATCCTTGCGTCGAGGGTAAGACCTATATACCGTTTTTATAATGTTTCTTTAAAGTTGGTCAAACCCTAGTTTGGGGATTTGGGGGTTTTTGTTGTTTGTATGATTGGTAGTGATTATATGTTTGTATATTAGGAGGAGGATTCGTAGAGGAAGCGTTTTGATATCAGCTGTGAGATCGTCGATTGTTGTGCTTTCCGGTAGGGCTTCCTACTCGGTATTAGTTACATAATGTGTGGTGATTGTGCTGTAGTTAGTGATTGTTGATTGATTCAGACGGTTGTTGATGTTGTATTGTGATTGTTGATTGTTTGTCTCTGGTTCTCGAGATGCGTTCTCGGCTGAGTGGAGTCACTTGCGGGAGTGGCTTCACGCCCTAGTTTCGCCCTTCGTGGAACCCGCCATGAAAGGGGATGTGCACATTAATGGGACAGGGTTATCGCTCGGTATGATGAGCGGGGATTTGGTGGGTACGGCTGTGGTCCCCCACTGGCGGGTGGTCCGGGACGATCGGTGACGGAGATTGATTGGAGTGGGTGATTGTGTGTGACTGTTTGAGCTGTCTTGATTACTGTATTGTTGGTTATATAAATTGTGTGAGTAGTACTGATCCCGGTTTATTGTTTTAAAACCTGCGGTGATCCATTCGGGGATGGTGAGCAGATATTGAGCGGTATGAGTTGAGTCTTTGGGATAGCCGGGATGTGCCACGGTCGATGATAGAAGTCTTCCGCGTAGCTTAGTAGTTTTCATAAACATTTCGATTAATGATTAGACAGTTGGTTTGAGACATGTATTCGTATTTTGGTTTGGTTTTTGGATTGTAACCTTTCACTAAAGTATTTCTATTTAAACGTTGTTTCATTATTGTTTATTTGATTATCATTACCTCGGGTAACCGAGATGGTAACATCTTTATACTTGAGTGGTCCTGGTAAGGCACTTGGAGTATGGGGGTGTTACAAAATGGTATCAGAGCGACGATCCTGAAACCTGTAACCAATGAACCTAATGAATATAGGGAGTCAATTAAAATGAACCCGGGGTAAAGGTTGTAGGAGCTAATGCAAAGGCTTGGGAGACGTCCTAAAGTCGCGAAATCGCCCTTCAATTTTGAACCGGTCACATGGGGGGATATGTCAAGTCGTATGTGTTGTTTGTTCGCTTGTGTGTGGATGTGATGAAGTATGTTGTAATTGTTGGATGTTTGGAGTAGAAGGTTGAGAATATGAATGAAAGATGGATGAGACATATAGAACTGTTGTTGGAATAAGAAGCATGTTGGATGTTTACTATGTGGCGTTTGATAACATGATATAGTTGTTTCGTTAATCATATGAAGAGTTGAGTAGCATATTGTAGACACCTCGTTTCTGCACCTCCCGCAAACCACCCGGTGATGATTGGGCCGCATGTTTGATACGCGGAACGATTTGTGACAGTTCGTAAGATTATCGTCAAGTGATTGCTCAAATATTAAATGTCTACCTCTTAGTTGTCATCTACGTCCTGATACGGTCGTTTTGGCAGTAATTAGAGTACATTTAGAGTCCGGGTCAGAAACCGTCTTCATTTCCTAAAACCGTCAAATCCCGAGTCAAAGCAATGTGCTTGTCTACCTAAGGTTAGGATGTCATAAAATGTTGGGATTATATCTCATTTTGAGTCCCGTGTCACTTCTTTGGTCTAAACTAAAAGTTTACTTTACAAAATGTGCATTTCATTTAGTTAAAATGACAACCCGATCTTTAGGCCCGTTTTACGAGGTCATAACGTCTTTTTTGGGTCAGGCCTATTTCACAGAAAGTTCTAGATCTCTTTCTTAGCTTTCCAACGCCACCGAAATCACCTTAATCCGAGTCTTGTAGAGAAAGTTATGCCTAAAATACGACAGGCTGTCAAACGCGTTTTCTACGCGCAGAGAAACCTACCCGGGAAAGGACGCAGCAAGTGCTGCGCCTCTTCCAAGGGACGCAGCGCCTGCTGCGCCTTTTCCCAGGACTTTCTTTTTGTCCAAGTTTCCGTGTTTTAACCTAAGTCGGTTATTTCCGGATCTTTCCTTCCGTATCCTAGTCTTACCATAATTCCTCCGCGTGATTAGTATAAATAGGAGCTTTCGTTCCTCATATTTCTCACGCGAGTGTCCGCCCTTCTCTTCTCCCTTTGCATTCTAGACTTTGTTCTTACTAATTGGCGCCTACGTGCTTGGACTTCCGACCACGTAAGCTCGGATCTTTCCGGGTACCAGCCTCTCCGTTGCATGACCGACCAATTTGACCAACTACACCAATAATCAACTTAATTTAATCAATCGTTTTCCTCTTACGAGGGCACTCTTTCCTTGCATTCGCGTCGAGCATCACTAATCGATCTTCTTAGTTCTTCTCGTTCCGTCAACATGTAAGTCTGAGGGTGTATATTCCTTTTATTTATTGTATTTTAATTATTGCATAACAATTGTAAGATTTATGTCGGAAGTACCTCATTAAAATCGATTTCTAAAAACCATCTTTAAAACCTGTTTTTGCGGATTTCCAGTAGGCAGACGTCGAGAAAAGACGCAGCAACTGCTGCGCCTCTTCGAAGGAGCGCAGCACTGCTGCGCGCCTCTTCGTGAGGCCGCCGCAGCTTCTCGCTTCTTTCTTCTTCCTCCGTCCTCTCGTAATTCGTACAAAATTATTCCTTTTGTTTTGTTCTTTAATTCTTCATCACGGTAATTTATAAATCATATGTATGTTGTATATAATTCATCATTCATGCTTAATTAGTCCTCAAGTCCGACTTAAATCCCTTATAATTCATATTTGCGGGTTTTCGTCATTAAATTCAAGTTCCGGGTTTTAGAGGTTCAATTCGTTCATATTGAGTTTCTGGGATTCGTTGTTGATAGATTTGCATCTGTTTATTTATTGTTCATCACTAATTCGTCGTCAATTCATCATGTTTAGTCTAATTCGTTTAGTTAGTTAGTTTAAATAATCATTCATTAACATCGACCCTTCACATAATTAATCCGTTTATTTCCGTCTCATCCATGTTTTACTGTTTTATGACCTAATTCATATGCTAAATAATCCATTAATCACTTTCATCCGAGTCTAATATCGTAATCAATCCATTAATTTAACAAATAACATTAACGGTTTGCAGTTCCGGCTTCACAGCCAGAACTCACCCTTGGAACAGACGCAGCAACTGCTGCGCCTCTTCCAAAGGGCGCAGTGCCTGCTGCGCCTGCTCCAGGGTGAATTCTGTCCCTGAACTCCTTTTCTGCCTTGACCTAGTTTAATTAGCTACGTATTAATCAACTAATATCTGTATTATCACCTTCTGATCTGTCGTGTTTTATTTTCTTATTCCTTTTTTCTCAAATCATCCGTTTTAAAGGTATTTTCGACATAAATCGCCTATTCCAATGTAATTATTGTAGTTTATATTTATTATTATTGTATTTCGTATCGTTTGTATGTCTTCACATGTAAATGAACCTTAAATCCCAACTTCGACCCAATTGTATGTTAAATTAATTGCCTACCGACTTAGTTAAATTCTCACATGCTAGGATTAATCTAATGGATGTTGCATTGCATGCATATAGCCGACGATATATCGAGTACGAATAACTTCCCTAATCATTAGTAGAGGCCGCTATCGAGGCGGGCGGGATTAGGTGTTCGATCAAAAGAGCTTCCTAATACGTACCCTCACCCCTTACTCCAGATCTCCGTGAGCACCCGTGTTCATTGGCATCCACGAGAGTCATTCTAGACATAGAATGCTAAGGGTAACGATTGCTTAGTGTTCATGTCACTACTTTGTGTCTTGACATGACACGAGGTATTGAACGGTTCCAATTTCCCATAAAAATTGGTGGCGACTCCATACAAAATGCAAACGCTTGTTTCGTTCTCACCAAGCGCCCCGTGGGCGGCCCGCTGTCCACGGTTTGGCGACTCACTGGGATAATACACTTACGTGTAGCCAAGGGTGAAACTTGAACAAGGTTAGGGAATAGTTTGTACAAGACAATTGTCGGTTTTCATAACTCGGTCTTCCTAGACCGTTTAATTCGGCCTTCCTAGGCCCAACCCAACCCATTCGACCAATCGTCCCGTCTAAACGGTCCTAATTCTTATTTGGGCCTAAGGATGAATAGCGATTGACGTCATCCATACCATGATGCTTACTCTTGTTTGTATCAAGGGCCTTCACTACTTGAGGAAATGGACTAGGAATCGGCCTTACTCTTGTTTGGTACGAGCCTCTCCACAGACTTCGGGTTTGATGGTTCGGTATGGCAACCCACCCTTTAAACCAAAACCCTTTTAAATGCACTCAGCATCCCGTTATAATGCCTGTATGTTTGTACATTACGTGATCACCATTTCTAAACGAAACCATGACGATTTTTCAAAAAATCAAAACCCTTTTTTCAAACAAAAATTTCGAAAAGGCCTTTGATTAGCGCAAAACCCAGTCAAAACTCTGTCCGTTTGTCGAGTCAAAACTTCGGGCCTAAAACCCATTGCAAAACCCATTTCAAAACTAAAACCAAAAAAAAAAAAAAACCAAAAAAAAAAGTCCAAAAAAAAAACGAAAAAAAAAAGTCCAAAAAAAAAAACAAAAGATTTTCAAACCGTGTAAATGTAAATATGTAAATTCAATTGGGCTAAGTTAGAGTCAAAGTTCAAACCGACTATGTCCTAGTCGGAACTCCGTCGAGTCATGAACCCGTCTTCCTTTACATTTTGGGTCTTTTCAAAATTCAAGTCAAGTCCTAAGGCGTCACGCCGTCATTTTGGACTCCCTACCCCATTTCAATTAGGATCTAAACACTTCCACACCTCGACTCACACACTCAAGGCTAACACATCGAGTCATTCCCATATCCGTTTCTTGAATTCTCCTAGTACCCGTTCGGGACACACATACCCGAACCTCGAGTCAAGTCTGTCTTAAACACACAAATTAGAATCAACACGTGTCATCAATCTTGTCAATAAGGTCAACTGTATAAATGTCACTCTGTCAAAGTCAACACTCGAGTCTAAAGGTCAAGGTCAAGCACCATGAATTCAAACACGAGAAGTCGCTCACGACATTTCACGAGTTCACGAGTCAAGATGTGTCATCTTGTCCCTTCCTTTGTTTGTTGCCTTAGTATGCGTGATCCCATGTCGAATCTAGTTGTAATGCGCGTCATTTCTGTCGAGTAGGAATCCAGCAAGTTCTGTCAATCAGCAAGGTCACGAAGAAGTTCAAGCCACAATCACCGTGTCTCTCCAAGATGTTTATGCCATGGTCCTACGAGTTCAAGCTACAGTGGAAAATTTGAGCATTCGCGTCCTCACCCTTGAGAATAGAATGGTGGAAAAGAACATGCCACCTAGAGAAACCTCTAGTCTAGGTCGTCCAAAGCCTACCTCTTGCAATAACCATCATCCTAGAAAGCCGAAAACAGCTGAAAGGAAACCTGGGAGGCATCAAAGGGTGCTTACCAATTTAGGCATGTCTTATGCCGATGCTTTGAAGAGACTTTCTGCCCAAGGCAAGCTACATCCAATAGGTCCGACTCCGGATCCACCTTTAGAGAAACAGGTGAACCTCTGGAAGGGCAACAACATCGCTTATATCACCAAGGTAGAGGCCATGATATTGAAGAGTGTTTTCTCTTGAAACACACCATCCAAGATATGATCGAAGAGGGCAAGCTTCCTAAGCCACCTTCTGTCGGCCAATCCAAGAAGACCGACCCTCTTGGGTCCAATATCACTAAACATGATGAAGAATCATTCCTGGATTGTTCTCATCTCCTCGATCCTCGTGATGACAAAGAAATCAACGTGCTTGAAGACGACGATATCCAAAATGGAATGCTCATGCTTTCCAGGGCCTTTGACAATAAATTTTCCAAAATAGAAGGAGCCATTGATATCCTAAACTCTCGACTTTCCAACATAGAGAACCAGTTTGCTGAAATGGGTAAGAAGCTTGATGCCCAACCTTTCAAGATAAAGAATGTCCAGACAAACCCTCAACCTCATGGTCTCGAGGAGAAAGCAATAAGTGAGCGACCTGTTCCTGGTTCTTCTCATCCAAGAATCGGAATCTACAAAGGCAACCTCATGGAGCCTTCATCAAAGGAACCTAACAACCCTCCAAGGGCATTTACAAAGGCTTCCGAAAATAAGGGCACACCTCCTAGGAAATTTACCAACATTGGTATTACATACACCGATGCCCTTCAGAGACTCATGGAGCGACGAATGTTGAAGCCAATCGGTCCTACACCCGAACCAGAAAGGAAATCCAAGTTCTGGGACGAGAACTCATACTGCAAATACCATAGAGGCAAAGGGCATGACACAGAGAAATGTTATAAATTAAAACATGTCATTCAGGATATGATCGAAAACGGGAAGTCGTCCCTCTCAACCTTTAACCCACAGGATAGCTTAGGCAATCCTCATGGATATACCACTTATCAAGAAACTCTTCTTGACTGTTATCCTTCCAATGTTCCCAATGATGAGGACGGGGTGCTCAAATGGGTGAATGCTCAAAGTCAGATGCCGAAGCCAGTTGCTGGAAGAGAAAATGTTCAAGCATGGGCCGATGATTACGAGTCTAGTTCTAGGATTGAGTCAAAGTCCGAGTCCGAGTCCGAGTTTTAGACTTTCTATCTCATATTTGTTCTAGTAACTTTCTTTGTGTCCATTTTCATTCCTAGTGACAACCTGGGGGCTGTCCCACGAGTCACGTGTCTTCTCAAGTCTATGCTAAATACATTTATTCTTCATTTCAATAAAAATACAATTTTCAATCCACATCTTATATCCTATCTCTTCCTCTGCCCTTTTCCTGTGACAACAAGAATTGGTTTGAGACATTTTTTAAAAAATGACAACAACACATGTCAAGTCAATGTGAGTGCACTTAAATGATGTTCCGTTCAAAGTTGTAGAGGACCTGAAACTCCGTGTTCTCTTTTCCTTACCTATTCCATGTCTGGCAATAGAAACCACAATATAATCCTAGTCTAGGACGAGCATATCTTAAGAGATTCTAGGACGAATCCAGACCGTCTCCCTTGTTAACGATCCATGACGGAAGGCAAGCCCATTCCCCACAATAAACAACCCGTGTTACTAAAGACCAACCCATTTCACACCCAAAGGTGCTAGTGTGACCCAAATCCATGGTAACAAGCAAATCCAAGATGATACGAGCCGTGATCAAAGACAAAGGCTCAATCAAGAGAACCCAAGATCAATATCTAAGGCCACAGTTATGTGCGTAATCCAAGACAAAAAGAGTCATAAGAACAAGGCTCGATCAAGCAAGTCAATATCGAAAGTCAAAGTTATCCTTCAAAACCCGAATCAAATCTGAGCAAAATCCTAGATATGTTCTAGACCAAGAATCTGAGTCTGAATCAAGATCAAGCCTCAAATGCTGAACGGAATACTGCTGAAGTTTATATAGAATCAAGACATCGATGCTAATGGTTAGCTAGCACCCTCTCTAAGCCTTTCACACATCACACCCTAAGTCCTTCTCGAGACCGTTACGGGGAGATAGTTAGGAATTTTGAGAATCTTTTAAAGCTCGTCAAATATACCCATCCTTTAGGGCCAAGACATGGAAACTTGATCCCGCATCATTTTAACCTACCTTTATGTGCTCGGGCTACATCAAGCCAAGAGACTCCATTTCCAAGCTACATTACAAGCCATAATCCCATCGAGCTTTAACTCCACAAAATCAAGCTCCAGAGATTTGTTCATCAAAGCCTCTTATTACCGAGCTCCACATTCCAAATATCCTATCCAGTTTCACCCTGACCCAGACACGGAATCTTCAATACTTTGCTACCCAGAACGGGACATACCCAATTCATCCTTAGGGTCCACTTTTAGGTGTGCTCACATGGCAGGGAAATTTTTACAAACTTAATTATACCTCTTTGGTCTATGATTAGAGGGAGTTATCTCAAATCGATTCTTCGAGTCACTAAAGGAATATTACCCTTGTGACCCCCTGCACCTTAAGGCCCTAACAACATAGCTTAGGCACACACCTGAACTACGATCTGGTTTGATTTCACCTTTTCAGGTGGATACGTAGGCAGTCCTTTCTTACACAAGAAGGATACAACCACAGCACCCAAATAAAATTAACCAAACCTGAACTACGATCTGGTTTGATTTCACTTCACGTGAATACGTAGGCAGTCCTCAAGGACACAACCATCCCCAATCTTAACTTTCAACCTCAATTATCAACCACCTCAATTATCAACTTTCAACATCAATTATCAACCATCCCAATTTTCAACCTTTCAACCTCAATTAACATCCCTTCCACAACCAACACCTCTATACTGGGGGCTCCTTGTTGTCGCCCAGCCGCTTTTTTTTACCAAAGTCCAGAGTCATCTTCTCATCCCGGGGGCTTCTCTTCCAAGATCCCACCCTTCCTTTATTCCTATAAGTCTAGCTAGTACTCGGTCCGGACAATGACAAAGGTCTTAGATCAATTCTCCAAGTCATCGTGCCTCAAGAGAGGTCTCTTTTACAACAAACGGTGGTGAAAGAAGTCCAACTAGACAGATGATCCATGGCTCATGCCTTCATCATTCTTGCAATTATCCTACCTTTGGAACTGATACGCATTGTCAGCCACACTTGGCTAGGAGTTGCGCATACTTAAACAACGTCTGTCAAAGTCATCCCTGTGTCGCGTCAAATCTAAGTTAGTGTCGCGTCAGTCCAACCTAAGTTTACATTTTGCGTCCGCATAAGATCTGTGTCATGACAAGTCCTATGTCTAAAGCCCATTTGAATATGCATATACGCATTACAAACGAAAATTTCTTTGAACAAGTTTTAAACGACTTTTAGAAAGAAACGACTTGTGTGTCTCCTCATTCGACTTCCATGCGATAATTGCTTACTTGCATATATTAGATTGCATTCTTGTGTGGCTACTAACCATGCAGGTAGGTATCGAAGCGATTTTTGCGATTTGCTCGATCCCTTTATCCAAATAAGCAACAAAGATTTTGCGGATTGCTCGATCCCTTTATCCAAAGGCGGCAAAGATTTTGCAGTATTGCTCAAATCCTTATATCCATCAGCAGCAGTATTTTGCAGTATTGCTCAAATCCTTTTCTCCAGCGCAGCAGTATTTTGCAGTATTGCTCATTCGAGAGTTCTTCCGCGACGATCAAGATGTTCCTAGTCGTCACAATATTCCCCAACAAGAGTTCGCTTGAGACCGACGCAAGCAGATTCAACCTCAAGTTTTTGCCAGAGTTCGCTTGAGACCGACGCAAGCAGATTCCCCAGCAGTTTCTACCGACGTCCTGCTACCCTCAATATTATTGTTTCCCCGCGGAGTTCGGCAAAGGTGTTGTTCTCCAGAAGTTCCCAAACCAGAGCCTCCTTCCTTAGGTTCGTAAACCCAAAGTTAGGATTCTTACCCCTAGATTCTTAGATCCCAAAATGGCTTCCTTTAGGTTCATAAACCTTTAAGCTCCCACACGAACGTCCTTAGGTTCATAAACCCATAAATCCTTTTGAAGTTCCCATACCATAGAAAGCTTGGATGCATGTGTCCAAAATAACAATTAGTAACCCAGTAGTTCCTAAACTTAAACCTAGGATCCCCAAATCCTCTTAGGTTCACAAGCCTCTAAGTTCTCATACCAGCCGTCCTTTTAAGTTCATATACCCAGGTTCGTACACCTAGCTCTTTTAAGTTCCCAAACTCCCTAGAGTTCACATACTTATACCCTTTAGGATCATATTCCTTTAGGATCACCTTTTCCTTTTAGGATCATATTCCTTTAGGATCACCTTTTCCTTTTAGGATCATATTCCTTTAGGGTCACTTTTTCTTAGAGTTCCTACACCCAAACTTTGGTTACCCCTTAAGTTGAACTTATATTTGGCCTCCTTCCCGTCGATGCTTTCTTTTAGGGCCCCACACCCTAGCACAATCCTTATATATCTTTTAGGTCTTACCCTTAGCTCCTACGCTTACCCTTAGCTCCTACGCTCAACCTTAGCTCCTACGCATCTCCAGAAGCATCTCGAGAAAGAAGTCTCAGGTATGGTCTCTTCTTATGGCTGGCGAGCCTCCTTACGTAGTCTAATGGACTTTAAACGACCCTCCCCGATAGTCGACAGACTCTAAAATGTTCCCGACGACAGGTCCTTGGCTCAGACCCCTTGAGCCGCCTCGCGTCGCCATAGTCGTCAGGTTGTAATCTTCGATTGACCTGATGGCTATACTTTGACTTTCGCCTTGTCCAAGCCTCAGTCAAAGTGGGGGCTCTGTAGACACCTCGTTTCTGCACCTCCCGCAAACCACCCGGTGATGATTGGGCCGCATGTTTGATACGCGGAACGATTTGTGACAGTTCGTAAGATTATCGTCAAGTGATTGCTCAAATATTAAATGTCTACCTCTTAGTTGTCATCTACGTCCCGATACGGTCGTTTTGGCAGTAATTAGAGTACATTTGGAGTCCGGGTCAGAAACCGTCTTCATTTCCTAAAACCGTCAAATCCCGAGTCAAAGCAATGTGCTTGTCTACCTAAGGTTAGGATGTCATAAAATGTTGGGATTATATCTCATTTTGAGTCCCGTGTCACTTCTTTGGTCTAAACTAAAAGTTTACTTTACAAAATGTGCATTTCATTTAGTTAAGATGACAACCCGATCTTTAGGCCCGTTTTACGAGGTCATAACGTCTTTTTTGGGTCAGGCCTATTTCACAGAAAGTTCTAGATCTCTTTCTTAGCTTTCCAACGCCACCGAAATCACCTTAATCCGAGTCTTGTAGAGAAAGTTATGCCTAAAATACGACAGGCTGTCAAACGCGTTTTCTACGCGCAGAGAAACCTACCCGGGAAAGGACGCAGCAAGTGCTGCGCCTCTTCCAAGGGACGCAGCGCCTGCTGCGCCTTTTCCCAGGACTTTCTTTTTGTCCAAGTTTCCGTGTTTTAACCTAAGTCGGTTATTTCCGGATCTTTCCTTCCGTATCCTAGTCTTACCATAATTCCTCCGCGTGATTAGTATAAATAGGAGCTTTCGTTCCTCATATTTCTTACGCGAGTGTCCGCCCTTCTCTTCTCCCTTTGCATTCTAGACTTTGTTCTTACTAATTGGCGCCTACGTGCTTGGACTTCCGACCACGTAAGCTCGGATCTTTCCGGGTACCAGCCTCTCCGTTGCATGACCGACCAATTTGACCAACTACACCAATAATCAACTTAATTTAATCAATCGTTTTCCTCTTACGAGGGCACTCTTTCCTTGCATTCGCGTCGAGCATCACTAATCGATCTTCTTAGTTCTTCTCGTTCCGTCAACATGTAAGTCTGAGGGTGTATATTCCTTTTATTTATTGTATTTTAATTATTGCATAACAATTGTAAGATTTATGTCGGAAGTACCTCATTAAAATCGATTTCTAAAAACCATCTTTAAAACCTGTTTTTGCGGATTTCCAGTAGGCAGACGTCGAGAAAAGACGCAGCAACTGCTGCGCCTCTTCGAAGGAGCGCAGCACCTGCTGCGCCTCTTCGTGAGGCTGCCGCAGTTCCTGCTTCTTTTCTTCTTCCTCCGTCCTCTGTAATTCGTACCAAAATTATTCCTTTTGTTTTGTTCTTTAATTCTTCATCACGGTAATTTATAAATCATATGTATGTTGTATATAATTCATCATTCATGCTTAATTAGTCCTCAAGTCCGACTTAAATCCCTTATAATTCATATTTGCGGGTTTTCGTCATTAAATTCAAGTTCCGGGTTTTAGAGGTTCAATTCGTTCATATTGAGTTTCTGGGATTCGTTGTTGATAGATTTGCATCTGTTTATTTATTGTTCATCACTAATTCGTCGTCAATTCATCATGTTTAGTCTAATTCGTTTAGTTAGTTAGTTTAAATAATCATTCATTAACATCGACCCTTCACATAATTAATCCGTTTATTTCCGTCTCATCCATGTTTTACTGTTTTATGACCTAATTCATATGCTAAATAATCCATTAATCACTTTCATCCGAGTCTAATATCGTAATCAATCCATTAATTTAACAAATAACATTAACGGTTTTGCGATTCGGCTTCACGCCGAACTCACCCCTTGAATGACGCGAAAGAATCGGCGCCTCTTCCAAAGGGCGCAGTGCTCATTGCCGCTTTGCTCGCCTGGGTGAATTCTGTCCCCGAACTCCTTTTCGCCTTGACCTAGTTTAATTAGCTACGTATTAATCAACTAATATCTGTATTATCACCTTCTGATCTGTCGTGTTTTATTTTCTTATTCCTTTTTTCTCAAATCATCCGTTTTAAAGGTATTTTCGACATAAATCGCCTATTCCAATGTAATTATTGTAGTTTATATTTATTATTATTGTATTTCGTATCGTTTGTATGTCTTCACATGTAAATGAACCTTAAATCCCAACTTCGACCCAATTGTATGTTAAATTAATTGCCTACCGACTTAGTTAAATTCTCACATGCTAGGATTAATCTAATGGATGTTGCATTGCATGCATATAGCCGACGATATATCGAGTACGAATAACTTCCCTAATCATTAGTAGAGGCCGCTATCGAGGCGGGCGGGATTAGGTGTTCGATCAAAAGAGCTTCCTAATACGTACCCTCACCCCTTACTCCAGATCTCCGTGAGCACCCGTGTTCATTGGCATCCACGAGAGTCATTCTAGACATAGAATGCTAAGGGTAACGATTGCTTAGTGTTCATGTCACTACTTTGTGTCTTGACATGACACGAGGTATTCGAACGGTTCCAATTTCCCATAAAAATTGGTGGCGACTCCATACAAAATGCAAACGCTTGTTTCGTTCTCACCAAGCGCCCCCGTGGGCGGCCCGCTGTCCACACATATTATGCTTAACTATGATATAATGTTGTGTTTATAAAGTTGTTTTGTATGCTGGGATATGATATAGCATGCGGGTAGCATATTCGAGTTAGCATGACTCGATCGAGTGGGTTTGACTCGATCGAGTGGGTATTTGACGTTTTTGCAACCAGAATCGAGTTTTTGGGCACTCGATCGAGTACCTCGGGCACTCGATCGAGTAAGGGGTCACTCGATCGAGTAGCCTGGCTACTCGGTCGAGTATGTTGGAGATCAGAAGGTCTGTTTGGGGTCTGATGTCGAGGCACTCGATCGAGTATGGAGGGCACTCGATCGAGTAGCCTGTTACTCGATCGAGTAGGTTTAGGCACTCGATCGAGTGTGTTCTGGGCAGTCCGATTTCGTGTTTTGAGGTTTTAGTGCGTATGTTTATGTCTACCCTTTCTTATATAGTTTCAAGATGCCGCCCAAGAGAAACGCGTATTATGCGAGAGCTGAGACCATGAATATGGATGATATCGTTAAGATGTTGGATCAACAAGATGCTCTTACTGAGGCCTTAAAGAAAGTGAATAAGGATAAGGAGGTTGATCACTCTAAGATCAGTCTTTATATAGCGAGGTTTAACCCAAAAGAGTACACGGGGACCGGGGAACCAAACCTTCTTGACAACTGGCATCGTGAGATGGAGAACATACTAGACCTGGTTCACTGTCCTGATGAGATGAGAGTAGAACAAGCTGCGTTCTACCTGAGGGAGGCAGCTGGCAAGTGGTGGGATACGGTGAAGGTGAGTGCTAGGGAGATGTATGTGAACCAGGGCTTACCTGTTATACCTTGGGAAGAGTTTCGGAGGGCTATGAGGAAAAAGTTTGTACCGGAGTATGTGAGGAGTAAGCTGAGGGAGGAGTTTGATGGGTTTAAGATGACATCTGATATGTCGATTCTTGAGTACTACAAGCGCTTTAATGAGAAGTCTAGGTATCTTTTTGAGGATATGGGTCTGAGTGAGGAGAACCTGGCGCCGAGGTTTGAGAGAGGGTTGACACCCAAGATTATAGATAAGTTACCCGTGGGAGTCCTTACCGATGTTAAGAAAGCTTATAAGAGGGTCGGGGGAGAGCCGAGAGGTTGGTGGAGGTGGCTCGGAGAGAGTGAGTGAGAAAAGAAAGATCGAGAGTGAGGGTGGTGGCCAATCTAGTCATAAGAAAGGCAACCACACCCAAGCTAGAGGGTTTTCTTCCGGGTCGGATTCGATCTTGAGGCTTCCTTTGGGCGTGGCCGTGTGAGTGGTAGCGGTAGTTGGGGGATGACTGCTATGGCCGTGGTGGTGTAGGCCACAGAGACATGAGTGCACGAGTGCACCGAGAGCTTTTCGATTCGGCTCGGGAGCTATTCTCGGGGACCCGCACGAGTTATGCGAGTAATAGACCGTCCTGGGTCATGGTCTAACCGGGAAGTCGAGCTATCGGGGTGGAGGTAACCGCAATGGCGGTAATTCTTATCGAAAACCAGCTACGAACAACAACAACAATCGTGGGTCGGGTGCTAAGCCGACCACATCGGCCAATCTTGTCCGGGAGGTGGACGAGAAGACCCGATGGAAAGTCGTTCATGATGGACAAGAAAGCGGTGAGGAGGATGCACATGTTATCACTGGTACTTTTCTTGTTAACGGTATTCATACCTTTGTTTTGTTTGATTCGGGGGCATCTCAGTCGTTTGTATCCTCGAGTCATGTTAAACGGTTGGGTTTGAGAGTGTATGAGTCTGTAAGTGAGAAAGTTTTTATACCTTCGGGTGAGTCTGTATCATGTGGGAGGTTGTTTAGAGATGTATCTATGATAGTTGGGCAAGTTGATCTACCTGTAGATTTGCTAGAGTTTCCTTTTGACGGTTTTGAGGTGATAGTCGGGATGGATTGGTTGTGAAAGTATAAAGCTAAGATAGACTGTCATCAAAAGAAAGTGTCTTTGAGAGGGCCTAAGGGTGTTAGTGTGTCTTATCGTGGGTTTCTAGTCAAACCCAAAGTTAAGTTGATTGCAGCTGTCACCTTAAAGTCTTATCCGAGGAAGGGATGCCCTTTGATCTTGTGACATGTGAGAGATGACCGAATAAAGAGTCCGACAGTTGATCAGATACCAGTGGTGGGAGAGTTTGCAGATGTTTTTCCAGAGGAGATTCCGGGGTTGCCACCAAATAGGGAGATAGATTTCACCGTTGAGTTGAAACCGGGGACGGGGCCAATCTCTAAGGCACCGTACCGGATGGGTCCTAAAGAGATGGAGGAGCTCAGGAAACAGTTAGATGATCTAATAGATAAGGGGTACATTAGACCTAGTGTATCGCCGTGGGGAGCACCAGTTCTTTTCGTGAAGAAGAAAGATGGGAGTTTGAGGTTGTGCATAGACTACAGGGAGCTGAACCGAGTGACGGTGAAGAACAAGTATCCTTTGCCAAGGATAGATGACCTGTTTGATCAGTTGAGTGGTGCATCAGTCTTTTCTAAGATTGATTTGAGGTCGGGATACCATCAGGTGAAGATTAGAGAGATGGACATACCAAAGACAGCTTTCACGTCGAGGTATGGCCATTATGAGTATGTAGTGATGCCGTTTGGGTTATCTAATACACCGCCTGTGTTTATTGATTTGATGAACAGAATCTTTAGACAGTTTTTGGACAAGTTTGTGGTGGTGTTTATCGATGACATCTTAGTCTACTCTAAGACTAAGGAGGAGCATGAGGAGCATCTGAGGATTGTGTTGCAGACTTTGAGGGAGCATGAGTTGTATGCTAAGCTGTCCAAGTGTGAGTTCTGGTTAGAGAAAGTTGCTTTTCTGGGGCATGTGATCTCTAAAGAGGGAGTAGTCAGGATCCTAAGGCAAAGATTGAGGCGGTGACAAAGTGGGAAGCACCAAAGAATGTTGCTGAGATCAGGAGTTTCTTGGGTTTAGCTGGATACTACAGACGGTTCGTGAAAGATTTCTCCAAGATAGCTAGACCTATGACAGCCTTGATGAGGAAAGAGAACAGGTTTCGTTGGGATGAGAGTTGTGAAAAGGCGTTCCAAACATTAACGGAGCGTTTGACCACAGCTTCTATCTTAGCATTGCCTGAAGGGATCGAGAACTTTAAGGTTTATACAGATGCCTCAAAGAATGGGTTGGGGTGTGTGTTGATGCAGAACGGTAAGGTGATTGCCTATGCTTCTAGGCAATTGAAGCCGTATGAGGAGAACTACCCTACACATGATCTAGAGTTGGGTGCAGTGGTGTTTGCTCTCAAGATATGGAGACATTACCTTTATGGGGCGACCTTTAAGGTATTTTCGGATCACAAGAGTCTCAAGTACATCTTCACTCAAAAGGAGTTGAACATGAGACAGAGGAGGTGGATGGAGCTGATTGGCGATTATGACATGGATATTATCTACCATGAAGGGAAAGCCAATGTTGTTGCAGATGCTTTGAGTAGGAAGAGTGTAAATTCCTTGTGTACAGCTCTATCTTTGATGAGGTTGAGAGATGAGGTGGGGAAGTTTGGGATACATATGATGCAGAGAGGGGATGTTGTGGGAGATTTGACAGTGCAGCCTGATCTTTATGATGATATTCAAGGTAAAGAGGCTATGGATCCTAAGTTGGTTGAGTGGAAAGCTGGAGTAGAGAAAGGGACAGCGTCTCGATTCTCTATTCATACAGATGGTAGTTTGAGGTTCGATGGTAGGTGGTGTGTCCCTAATGATGAAGAGCTGAAAAAGACAATCATGACAGAGGCACATTGTACACCGTATTCAGTACATCCAGGTGGTGACAAGTTATACAAGGATTTGAAGAACACGTTTTGGTGGCCTGGGATGAAGAAAGAAATAATAGTGCGTTTGTGGCCCGTTGTTTGACATGTCGGAGAGTTAAAGGGGAACAACGACGACCACAAGGTAAGATTCATCTTTTTAGAGGTACCGAGTGGAAGTGGGAATCCATTTCTATGGATTTTATCGTGGGTTTGCCAAAGAGTCAACGGGGTAACAACATGATATGGGTAATAGTGGATCGATCGACCAAGTCACTCACTTTGTGCCAATGAAAGATACATGGACTAAAGCACAATTAGCTATGGCTTATCGAAAGAATGTGCTAAAGTTACATGGAGTCCCTAAGGACATAGTGTCCGACAGAGATGCGAGATTTATCTCAAGGTTTTGGAAAGAGTTGCGGGAATCTTTGGGAACAACTTTGAAGATGAGTACTGACTTTTCATCGTGCGACAGACGGTCGGAATGAGAGAACAATCAAAACTCTTGAGGATATGTTACGAGCTTGTGTGATGGACTTTGGTGGTAGCTGGGAACAGGGTTGGTTTTGATAGAGTTTTCTTACAACAACAACTATCACACTAGTATTGGCATGGCACCGTTTGAGGCTTTATATGGGAGGAGATGCAGAGTCCGATATGTTGGGACGACAAAGTCTTGAGGCAAAGGGTTCTAGGACCAGAGATGGTACATGAGATGGTTGAACAAATTAAGATGATCGAGAACGGATGAGAGCAACCTCAGGATAGGCAAAAGAGTTATGCAAATCTACATCGCCGGGATATAGAGTTTCAGGTTGGGGACAAGGTTCTTCTGAAAGTGTCTCCTATGCGTGGGGTTATGATATTTGGGAAGAAAGGCAAGCTGAGTAAGAAGTTCATCGGGCCTTATGAGATCTTAGAGCGAGTTGGGAGGTTGCATATCGTCTGGCTTTACCAAATGCGTTAGTTAGAGAGAGTGCATAATGTGTTTCATGTATCGCAGCTGCGGAAGTATGTGAGTGACCCGTCACATGTGTTAGAGGTCGAGAGCTTAGAGCTAGATGAGTCCTTATCATATCTTGAGGTACCTAAGCGATTCTTGACCGGAAGGTTAGGAAGACTAGGAGTAGTGAGACAGTTTTGCTTAAGATCCTTTGGTCTAACCACGAGACTGAGGAAGCTACATGGGAGGCAGAGGATGCCATGAGAGAGCGTTACCCTTTCCTTTTTTATCAGGTAAGTATGGTTACGGGGACGTAACCTTGTTTCTTTTAGGGGGGGTAGGAGATGATCGCAAAGAGTTTTTAAGAGTTTTACACCCTTTTTATGTTGTGTCGGTATGGTTGTTGTCGTTGAGTCGGGTTGAGTTTGGGTTAGTAACATGTTTTGTGTTGAGTTTTGTTTTGGTTGTTGAGTCGGGAGTGCGTAGTGTGTGTCTTTGTTTTGTTGTGGTTTGAACTTCGGGGACGAAGATCTTTTTAAGGAGGGAAGACTGTAATACTACGTATTTATGAGTCTCTGGGTACTCTATCGAGTAGGCCTTACTCTGTCGAGTAAGGGCGAGTTGCAGAATAAAATAGTTTCTGACCTGTTGGGTACTCGATCGAGTAACGTGGATACTCGATCGAGTAATGGGGCACTCGATCGAGTACCTTAGCTACTCGATCGAGTAGCCGGTTTACGGGGGATGATTTCTCGGGTTTTGTTAATAATGCGATTAGAGTATATAATACTTCCGTCATTGTTCTTAAAACACTTTTTAAAACCTAATCACTGTGAGAAGAGAAATCAAACTACGTCATTCGCTTTAATCGCATTGTTGGCAAATCCCGGAGCTTGGAAGGTCGGATTCTACCTTTCTTTATACCGTTGTGATCCTTGCGTCGAGGGTAAGACCTATATACCGTTTTTATAATGTTTCTTTAAAGTTGGTCAAACCCTAGTTTGGGGATTTGGGGGGTTTTGTTGTTTGTATGATTGGTAGTGATTATATGTTTGTATATTAGGAGGAGGATTCGTAGAGGAAGCGTTTTGATATCAGCTGTGAGATCGTCTGATTGTTGTGCTTTCCAGGTAGGGTTTCCCTACTCAGTACTAGTTACATAATGTGTGGTGATTGTGCTGTAGTTAGTGATTGTTGATTGATTCATACGGTTGTTGATGTTGTATTCTGATTGTTGATTGTTTGTCTCTGGTTCTTGAGATGCATTCTCGGCTGAGTGGAATCACTTGCGGGAGTGGCTTCACGCCCTAGTTTCGCCCTTCGTGGAATCCGCCACGGAAGGGGATGTGCACATTAATGGGACAGGGTTATCGCTCAGTATGATGAGCGGGGATTTGGTGGGTACGGTGCGGTCCCCCCACTGGCAGGGTTGGTCCAGTGGACAGTCGGTGACGGAGATTGATTGGAGTGGGTGATTGTGTGTGACTGTTTGAGCTGTCTTGATTACTGTATTGTTGGTTATATAAATTGTGTGAGTAGTACTGACCCCGGTTTATTGTTTTAAAACCTGCGGTGATCCATTCGGGGATGGTGAGCAGATATTGAGCAGGTATGAGATGAGTACTGGGATAGCTGGGATGTGCCACGGTCTGATGATAGAAGTCTTCCGTTGTAGCTTAGTAGTTTTCATAAACATTTCAGTTAGCTGATTAGACAGTTGGTTTGAGACATGTATTCGTATTTTGGTTTGGTTTTTGGATTGTAACCTTTCACTAAAGTATTTCTATTTAAACGTTGTTTCATTATTGTTTATTTGATTATCATTGCCTCGGGTAACCGAGATGGTAACATCTTTATACCTGAGTGGTCCTGGTAAGGCACTTGGAGTATGGGGGTGTTACATAAGTATCACGACTCAATGACTTTATCGTCTCATACTTTTTTTTGTACTTCTGTTGTTGAATTCTACATGTATCTTAGATTTTCCAGCTTGGTTGAAAATGGGCATAGTGATTTTTGTTCTGAAATAAAGGTTATGATGTTAGTTTATATGAAGCCAGCTAAATATGTGTGGTAGGTACATCCACGGACAGTCCTCGAAAAGCAAATACTACATAATTTCAACATCACCATACTTACTATCTATCTATTTGTGACACGCCTAGAACGTCGCTATTTAAAATGGCCAAATTAACAATTTATTATACCACAATACGTACTAATTAATACTAATTCTAAACTAGTAAAGTAGTAAGCAATGGGATCGAACCCAAGAGATGGGGGGTTTTGCAATGGTGGATTTAAAAGAGTAACTTAGAACGATTGTGATAAATTAAACAACAAATATGTAAAAATGGGGGGGTTTTGGTTTGGTTTTCAAAAGTAACAAAGACAAGGCAAAATTCAAACAAGAGTGAACAACAAATAATCAAGCAATCAAGTTTTAAGATGGAAATTTATCAAATTTAAGAGAGACTTAATCCGACTCAATAAAGTGCGGCACTTTAGTTGATAAAACCACTCAATCAATCCTTTAATTATATATTATCAGAGCTTTTTTCTCTCTCTTGTTTTTAGAGAGAGCTTTTTTCTCTCTTTTTTGGATAGCACGTGTAATCTAAGCCTAGTTCCTTCATGATTATCAGACTCCCCTAATTTTATCCAAATTTTTATCCAAAATAAAAAACAAAACAAAAACATTAAACACAAGAGTACAAATTCTGAAGATCTGCAAACTTATTAATTGGGCTTTGAAGAACCCTAGAATTCTTCTTCTGACAAAGCAAGCTTCTTCAGACCTATTTCGTAAAATCTTTGTATTAATATCACTAATCATTTCTTAACAGAAGGTTTAATTGGTTGTCTGAAATTTGGAAGGCTCGAGGATACGTTTACCCAATAATTTCTCCTCGTTGAAGTGGAAACGTTTCTGCTCCCTTTGAAGGTTGCGGTGCTTGGGCTTCTGTGATCCTATTATAAAAGGGATTCAGAATGGCCAAGTTTAATCCATCTGCTTTCTCACAATAACAACGGGTAAATAAGTGTAATATTCACAATCACAGCAATAAAAAATCTATTGAGGTCACAATACAAAAAATGAAATTTGAAGCTCAATTTGGGCATTTTGAGAATGGGAATGGTAATGGGGATGATGGTGTTCATCATCACGATGTGGGAGCTGGTGGGAATGTGCATGATAACTTTTATAATCACCAAAACTATCATCATCCACATGCAAATGTTGAGTTCAATCCGGCCAACCCACTTCATGCTAATCTCTGGCGATACCCAAGGTTCGGGGTGTGATCAATGTGGATCCAGCGAAGTTGGGACGATCAAGGGATTTTTGGAGGCACTGCTGCTTGGGTTTTTTAGTTGATTACCGTCTCTTTGAGGATGACTTAATCAATAGTCTGATTAGAAGGAAGTGGAGTACCAATGGAAGGATTACGGTATTCAGGATAGGTGAAATTTATGTGATTCACTGTGAGGATGCTGGGGACTTGGAGAGGCTCATTACGAGGTCAACATTGACCATTGATGGGGCGCTGATGGTGTTGGCACCTGTGGTACCCTGATACTGTCCGATCCCAAGGACTGTCAGGTTTCCTTATGCGGAGATTTGGGTTCGTATTTGTGGGTTACCATTTGAATGCTTGAATCTTCATGTTGCTTATGTAGCTGGTAAGCTCTTAAGTCATCACTATTATGTTGAACCATTTGAAGTGTTACCAAAAAATGTCTGCTTAAGATTACGTGTTTGCTTGAAACTAAATGAACCTCTGATGCCTGGTTTTTTCCTGGCTATGGAGGGAGGGTATTTATTGTGAGTACAGTTTAAGTATGAGAAAATATTTAAGTACTGAATAAAGTGTGGTAAGATAGGGTATAAGGGGTCCCAATGCAGGGAGATTATTACAACCATTGTGTCTGGGATTAATGGGATGATTGACCGGGTTGGGGAGAGAGAGTTTGTGGTTTTTCAGTCCACTGGAAATCATATAATGTTCAACTTAGACTTGAGAGCCACTCCCTGTACTACAAGATTTTTGTCGTCTAGATTGCATTTGGGGAACCGAAGGATGGCTACAGAGGGTCAGGGGAGAAGGGATAGAGAAAGATTGGTAATGTTTGATCTGGGTATTACTCCTGGGGGTTGTGTGCTGCCTGGTATGAGCTTTGTTGTGACTGCTCAACCATTCGCTGGGCCTGTTATCTTTCAGGTTGGTGCTGGTGGACTGGTAATGCTGAAGGGGTGTTTACTAATGGAAGGGGGGGTGAATGGGGGGCCTGTTGGTAATAGTGATGTGGTTATGGAAGAGCAGGGTGTAAATCAGAATAGGGGTGGAAATCAGAATGGGAGTGGGCTAAATGGGGATGCTAGGGTGGAAGAGAATGATAACGAAGAGGGCCTAGCTGCTGCTAATGGACACCAGAATGGAGGGATTAATGGGGAGGAACAGAGGGATATTAGGGGTGCAGTTAGACAGGAAGGTGTGGACAATCAGAGGGCAGCTAGGGGAGAATGGTTGGATGAGAATGATAATAATGGACATGATGAGCGTCATAGTGCTGGGGAGGAATTTGATATTCCGGGGAATGGGATGATGAATGCCCCAGTGGCACAGGATGTGATGCAAGAGGACCCCTATGTAGTTTTTAGTAGATATGGAGCTGCAAGGGGGGCCTTAGACAGGGACATCAGGATTCAGGAAGCTATTTTAAATAGGGTGCATGTAAGGAGATGTGGAATGGGCAAGGATGGAGAATGATTATCCTGGGTTTAACCAGACTTTTGATCCTCCACCAGGAGGTCTGCCAGTTGTTTATCACCATGATGATGATGTTATGTAAGTGACAAAGCTAAAAATGGTTAAGAAGTGACAAAGATATATGTGTTACAATAATAAACATATGTGTTACAATATTAACAAAGATGTGTTATAACAGCTCATATTTAATCCCGTTACAATTGAGAATTTGTGTTAATATAAATAACAATTTCATTCATTTCAATACAAACACTTATATGTTACAATGACAATAGTCCTATGAATTATGAGTGACAAAGATGAATGTGTTACAATAACCACAAATAAGTGTTACAATATCGAAAAACTGAAAAATAACTGATATATACACCGTATTATATATATTATAGTACTAGTAAATATGTCTTATAATAACACAAATAAGTGTTACAATAACCAAAACATGAGTTACGATAACTATAAACATGAGTTACTGTAACCTAACGTGAGTTAGGTTAACAAGAAAAATTACAATAACACAAATAAGTGTTACAATAATAGCTAATTTGTGTTATAAAACAAACATAGATTATAATAAGTCACTCCCTCCATCTTATTTATTCCAACTTATTTATTTGTTCACATCGAGTCTTATTTCAACAATAACAGAGTGATTAATTTGCAACCAACATAATCGAATTGTATACAAAAATATTGTAATCGAGTGATTAACTCATGTTATTACACTGTAAAATAAAATTTTCAACTGAAAAAACTACTCTTCTAAAATTTAATATTGGATTTTACCTCTTCTTTTTGAACTCCTGATTCGATTCGATGATGATAGTTGATTAATTCGCTTGATATCGTCGTGCATCATCAATGACATCACTGAGAATTGTTTAGTATCGTGGTCGATTTGGGCAAATTTGGAGAGAAGAAGAAGCAATCAAAATTTTTCCATGAAAATTGTGAATTTGGAGAAGTTTGAGGAGAAGAGAGACAGAAAAAGAGGCGTGTTTGATTTCTTTGTGTTGTGTTGATTGCTTTACATAAGTTTTAAGCTTTAGGTTTGTAAATTGGGGGATTTTGCACTATAGCAGCGAGAAATTAAGAAAGAAGAGAGAGCCCGAGAAGTTAGAGCGTGACTTATGTATGCAACGTGGCACAATCTGAGCACTTGAATTTATTAGATCCTACGGTCCTTATTTGGACTCAAGACTCATCTAAGGGAGTAGACTCACCGGATTCTCTCTCTCTCTCTCTCTCTCTCTCTCTCTCTATATATATATATATATATATATATATATATATATATATATATGGGTTCTAAACTAGTTATTAAATGATATTCCCTCTAATATTTTATTTTCTCCCAATTTATTTTAGGGATATTTCATAACAATAATTCATCATATGGGTGGTATGCAGTAATTACTCCATCCTTTCAATAATTCAAATTAAATCCAACATATACATCATACCTTCCAATAACAGACTCACTCGTTTTTTTGACCGGTTATATCAGGTAACCTTTACCTTCCTCTTTATTTAACTCTTAAATTTATCACTTCCTTCCCTTGTTTTTTGTAAAAACACTCATCTCACCAATCCACCATCCAAAAGCCTACCTCGCAACAACCATATCGCCTACCACCTCTACCACCCCCTCTCGTACCGTCGACGTTATTTTAAATCACTTATCGCTTAACTACCATCAGCACCACCGCTCCTCCCACTCCCATTGTTCCTCAAAGGCGCCTGCTGTTCCTCACTCCCCCTCTTCCCCACCAACACTAACAGTGACTTCCTACGGCTCCACCCTCTATACTTCTCCTATTCCCTTCCGATGCCACCACCACCCTCCTTCTCACTCCCCCTTCCCTTGTTCTCTCCTCACCACCACCGACACAAAACCCACAGAATTATAACCTCCTCTTCGTTTTTTTACCATGAATCCTTCCTCGTCCTTTGGCTCTCATACGATTTAGATTGCTAACCTCAAGCCGCCAATTTTCCGACATCAAAGCCCACATGTCCGATATCAGACCCCTAAAAATACCAGCCTCAAACTCCCTATTCTCCATGTTAAGTTATATTTAGGAAAATATGTAGTTTGTGTGAATGAATTGTGTTGTTTTATTATTCCACATATCAATCTATTTATACATCAAGTAGTTGGCTGATACATTGAATCAAACTCAGCCAAATACAATGGATTTGCTTAATACAATAATTTGGTAATTGTAATCATTGGATAACGACAAATTGGGAAATACAAGGAGCGGAATACGGAAGGCCTGTTCGGCCTAACACCACCCCCCCCCCCCCAAACTGGAGCATGGAGGTCAATACTGCCCAGTTTGCGTAGGAGGATATTAAATTGCGGCGATGCTAAAGCCTTTGTAAAAATATCACCGAGATGAGTGTGGGTAGACACATGAGAGGGTTTTATCAAACCAGCAGAAATAACGTCACGGATAAAGTGACAATCCACCTCGATATGCTTTGTCCTTTCGTGAAAGACAGGATTCTGAGCAAGTTGAAGAGCAGATTTACTGTCACTAAAAACATGGAAGGGACGGGGAACGGGAATACCGAGCCCATCAAACAAACCCACCAACCATTTTAATTCGCATAGGACAGCGGTCATAGACCCATATTCGGCCTCTGCAGAAGAAAGGGACACCGTTTGTTGTTTCTTTGTCCTCATAGACCAATATTCGGCCTCTGCAGAAGAAAGGGACACTGTTTGTTGTTTCTTTGTCTTCCAAGAAATAGGAGAGTCGCCAAGAAACATAATCCACCACGAAACCGATCTTCGAGTCAAAGGGCAACCCGCATGATCCGAATCACACCACCCGGAAATAGTAAGAGTGCTATCGGAACGAAACAAAATTCCTTGACCTGGTCTACCCTTTAGGTAACGGACCACGCGAAGAGCTGCATCCATATGTTCTTTGCGTGGTTGGTGCATAAATTGAGACAATATATGAACGGCATAAGAGAGATCAGGACGAGTAACTGCGAGATAGACCAAACGTCCTACGAGACGTCGATAGCTCTCGGAATCATCAAGAAAGGCACCAGACGCAAGCCCAAGTTTATGATGTTGTTCAATAGGAGTAATGGCGGGTTTAGCACCCAAGAGCCCAGCTTCGTAAATTATATCGAGTGCATATTTTCGTTGACATAAATAAATCCTTTCAGAATTGCGAGCGACCTCGATGCCCAAGAAATACTTCAAAGCACCCAAATCCTTCATATTAAACCGTGTCCCAAGATATGCTTTGAACAATTGTATAGCCTCCGAATCGTTTCCAGCAATAACAAGATCATCGACGTAAACCAAAACATGTAAGCATACCTCATTTTTGGAAAAGCTGAAAAGAGAGTACTACGAATGGGACTGAATAACGCGGTGCCTGACGAAGCCCATATAAAGACTTCCGTAAACGACACACCTTACCCTCTTTACCTTGACTGAAACCCGGGGGTAATTTCATATAAACTTCTTCCGACAAGTCACCGTGCAAGAAAGCATTATGCACATCCATTTGATGAAGCTCCCAATTTTTAATGGCGGAAACTGCGAGCAAGGTCCGAACGGTTACCATCTTGATTACGGGTGCGAAAGTCTCTCCATAATCAATGCCTTCAACCTGATTATTCCCGAAAATAACCAATCGAGCTTTAAACCGCTCAATACTACCATCAGATTTATATTTGATTTTGTAAACCCAACGGCAACCAAGAGCTTTCTTATTAGGTGGGAGATCAGTGATTTCCCAAGTCCCATTGTTCTCAAGAGCCGTGACTTCATCTTGCATAGCCCGGCACCATTTTGGATCATTAAGCGCAACTCGGAAATTGGGAGGTTCAATTCCCGTGGTAATAGCTGCAAGAAAGTGTCTATGGCGAGGAGAAAATTTGTTACAATTCACGTAATTAGTAAGAGCATAGGGAGTACCTGAGGATGTGGAGTTCGGTGAGTCGGGTTGGGAATTAGTGGCGGCGGTGGTGGTCTCGAGAACGTAGTCATTTAGGTGTGGAGGAAGACGTTTGGTTCGTTTTCCACGACCCAATTGAGGTGTAGCGGAAGGAGTGGAGGAACCAGCTTGATTATTAGGACCCGTTTGATGACTACTATCAACAGAGCCTCTATTAGAAGCTCTTCCGTTACTCTCATGTTCAACAGGAGAATCCGTCCCATCATCAACTACCGAGGTGCCCCCCGCCATCCTCGGGACACAAATCGGGTCCCATGGGAAAGGCGGTCGAAGAGTCTGGTGTTTCAAATAAAATGGACTCGTTTGGTGGAGATTTGCCTATGTCATAAGAATACGGGAAGCTATTTTCAAAGAAATGAACATCCCGAGACACAGAAAACTTGCCCGTTTCAATATCATATACTCGCCAGCCCTTCTTATTATAAGGGTAGCCGAGAAAAACACACTTACGACTCCGTTTGGCAAACTTATCCCCCGTGTTTGTTGATTGTGCACAAAACAAAGGCATCCAAAAACCCGCAAATTATCATAGGAAGGAGCAGACCCGAAGAGCAATTCATAAGGTGTTTTGTTGTGGAGTAAAGTGGAGGGAGTCCGATTAATTAAATAGGCAGATGTCAAAACACATTCACCCCAAAAGAAAACGGGAAGATTACCTTGGAACATAAGAGCACGGGCCACATTTAAAATATGACGATGCTTTCGTTCAACACGGCCATTTTGCTGCGGAGTGCCGGCACAAGATTTTTGAAACAAAATGCCATGCTTAAAAAAATAGTCGGCCATATGCTCAAATTCTGTGCCGTTATCTGATTGAACAATTTTAACTCGTCTATAAAATTGATTGTCAACCATGGCTAAGAAATTCATAAATATTTCGGTAACCTCATTTTTATCCATCAACAAATAGACCTATACGGCTCGAGAATAATCATCGACTAAGGTAAGAAAATATTTTGCACCACAAGACGATAAAGTTTGATAAGGTCCCCACAAGTCACAATGAATTAAATCAAATATAGCGGAAGTCTTATTATTATTCAAAGAAAAACTGGATCGATTTTGTTTCGCAAAATGACAAATATCACAAACATGCTCGAAATCGGCATTTAAATGTCTAAGAGGAGGAAGTAATTTTACAATCTTATTTGACGGATGTCCAATCCGCTTATGCCATAAATTAAAAACGTCGGACGTGCTCACACGATGCACCACTGATCCGACCACCGCACGCAAAAAATAAAGTCCGTCCCGCAACTCACCGACTACAATACGCATCTTCGTAGAAGGGTCCTGAATGTAACAAGAGGTATTAGTAAAATGGAGAACAAAGCGGGTTGCAGCGCTCAATTGAGAGACGGAAAGCAAATTACAAGTTAGGTTAGGAACGAATAAAACATGATGAATAATCAAGGAATCAGTCAAGTGAACCGTTCCAGCCATATTAGCAATAACGGAGAGCCCATTGGACAGGCTCACGGCACGCGGTGAGATCGAGTAAGACTCGATCTGCCATCGTATATCCCCCGTGACATGGTGTGACGTCCCTGTGTCTATAATCCAATCGAGAGACATACACATACCGTTTAGACGATCATGAGCATTTGATGAATTGGGTGTGGAGAACACCATATTCGCATCAGCAAGGGAACGATGGAGCCTTTTTTCAGCGAACGGGCACGCATCTCATCGAGAGTCCTAGGCCGATCACCCCACCAGTCCGGAAACTGCTGGGTCTTAATAAAACAAGAGCGTACCTCGTGGCCTGTAGCATTACAGTGCGAGCAGGACAACTTTCGTCTGGCCTGCTTCTCCTGCTCGCGGAGAGCTCTCCAATCAATAGTCGAAGCCGACCCAGCCTCACGCCTCACCGTACATGCCATAATGTCAGTAGAATCAATAGCAGCCGCGACTTGATCAGCATGAAACCGTTCCTCTTGAAGAACAACCTGGTAAGCACGGTTGAGAGAAGGAAGAGGATCGAGGGCCAATTGATTAGAACGAATGGAACCATATAAAGAAGCATCCAAACCCATTAGAAATTTGTGTAAGCGGTCTGAGTCCTGTCGCGCAAGAGCTTCCTGTGAAATGCCATAAGTATAGTGACCACATTTACAAGCAAAGGGCAGCTCATAGGAAGCGATAGCATCCCACAAAAGTTTTAAATTACCATAATAAGCGGTCACCAACATACCCTTTGTTTGCTTACAGTCATTCAATTGCGATTTTAATGCTTGGATTTTCGAACCATCGACAACGGAGAAGCGCTCCTCTAATTCGCGCCATAACACGGAAGCATCCTCAGTGTACGAAATGCTATCCCGAATTGAGGGATCGATTGAATGCATAATCCATTGCACAATCGTGCAATGGATGACAACTCATTGATCAGCGAGAAAATCAGTAGTCGGCTTCGCAATTGAGCCGTCACAGAAACCAAATTTCCGTCTCGATTTAAGAGACATACGCATGGACCGACACCATTCTTCGTAATTATCATGCCGGAGTTTGATTTGGGTGATCGTTTGCCCAGGCCCTTCTTGATTAACAAGAGAGAAGGGAGACAAAGGATCGATTTTGTTTTCAGAGTTACCAGCGGAATTGGGAATATCATTGTTCGCCATGTTTAATTTTAGAAGACGAACAAATGTTTGATAGAAAAACTGAAGAACACTGATACCATGTTAAGTTATATTTAGGAAAATATGTAGCTTGTGTGAATGAATTGTGTTGTTTTATTATTCCACATATCAATCTATTTATACATCAAGTAGTTGGTTGATACATTGAATCAAACTCAGCCAAATACAATGGATTTGCTTAATACAATAATTTGGTAATTGTAATCATCGGATAACGATAAATTGGGAAACACAAGGAGCGGAATACGGAAGGCCTATTCGGCCTAACACTCCATTTCATAATTATATTGACTAATTAACGATTCGACGCCAATTACTTCACCCAAATTTTCGTTTTCTCTTTCTCTCCTGGCGTTTCGGAACACCATTATGGTAACAACGACAATAAAGATAACCATAAAGAGCTTCTGTCGATTTTTGTATAGTGGTGAAGTGTGGTTGTAGGGTGTCTGATGATCGGAGAAGAGGAATCAGGTGGTGATGGAGGAGTCGTAATGGAGATGGTAGGCATTTGTTTGGTGGGATAAAGAAGAAGTGAGAGCCGAGAGAATAGGACAGGCAAGAGATAAGAGAGGGTTTTTTTTTTTTTTTTGTTAATTTTAGAATTTAGTATTATTTTATTAGTTTTAGAATTTTTATTTTTAGTATGATCTTATGAGCAGGTAGCCGGTTAACTTAGACTGTTATGGGAAGGTAGGGTGTATAGGTTGGATTTAATTGAAATTATTGATAAAATTGAATAATTACTGGATAGATTATTCCTATAAAATAACTCTTTATTTAAAGTTTGACCTTAATTTTCACATTTTATATGTAATTTGTTTTGTTGTTTTCGATTACACGAAATTTTGAGTATCCAAATTACGATTTACGAACCGCCGTATGTCGCTCATTGAAACTGAATCATGCCCACACTTGTACGTTTAAACATGATCGGGTCTCCATTTTTACCTAGACATAATTGTGGCCGTGCAACAGTACAACCCGAGTTTGATGGAAGAAGGCTGCTTTCTAAACAAACTTCCCGCTGTGGCCATGGATCCCGAGGTCTCTGATTCCACGCCTCTCTCTAACTTCCAAGATTTAACAATCAAGTTGGTATTTTATTTTTATTTTTCATCTCAATTACCGTGTCAGAGTAGTTTCGTCTTTCGTTGTCTTAATAATCGGATTTAGGGTGTGTTTGAATTGCGTAATTTGGAGGCAAAGGAAGGGAAGGGATTTGGCGGGAAATTTCCTCCATTTCCTCCCTCTCTCCTTTTTTTTTTCTATCCAAACAAGGCCTTAGCTTTGTCGCATTCCTTTTCCACAGACCAAAATCCCAAGAAAGCCGTACAAACACGAATGTCTGTGGTAGCAGCAGCAGCAGTAGTTTTGTTCCCTCTGATCCTCATATGGCCAAAATTCTTGACCTGTAAGTGAATTATGTTTCTATGCCATAGATTTATTGAGGTTTTTATGCCGTAATTATCGATGCTTATGTTGTTTAATTTCCAGGTTGAGAGTTGATCTCGACGCCATTGATGACAAGGTGAATGGCAATGCCAAGCAGAAGAAAGGTCGTGCCAAAGTCGATCGTAATTGGATTAGCAACCTGTATGTTTGTTTTATCAACTCAATTATACTTCTAGTGTTAATGTTCTTCTCTATATCATTACCAGTCCCTCTCGTAACTTTAAACATATGTATACTGTAAGACCGTATTAGTTACGGAGTACATTATACGTAAATTCTGATCTCCCTACTTGCGCACCTCAGTTTGGTCCCCAAAAAACAGATAATAGTCCTTAAGATTATTTAAGTGAAATAGGAATATGCAACATATGGATGAGATGAACTTAACCTTCCTAATCTGTCTATGTTCATTCCAACTGAGGTAATTTCAAAAGGCCACTCACGGGTGACATTTGCATAGCGACATCAGTTTCATATTGCCCTAGTTTTGATGGGTTTTATGATATGGTCATGTGGATGATATTGACTGTTGTTTGGATGGAGAAAAGGGGAGCGAGGGAACGTCAGGGGTCAATTTATATCTATTTGTAACCTAAAAACGATTTGGAGGAAAATTACCTTCTTTTCCTTTTCTCTCGTCCATCCCCTCTTCTCCCCTTCCCTCTTCCTTCTGTATCTAAACAATCCCCAAGCTTCCTACTAACTGTTTTAGAGTTAATGCATTGTAATTTTTGGATAAATTGTTGTGTAGTTGTGAGTGATGTATCTGCATTTTTGAATAGACCTGATGCGCGCAGTTCACTATGGCAAAGTTACCGAAACAAAGAAAATTGTCTCCCTCCAAATCCATCTCCTCCAAATTCCCCTATCCAAACAAAGGGTTAATTAATATTCACTACTTACTTACACAGTTACAGTAATGAAAATTCAATATGCCACTTTGATATCCTACTAAGCATAGAAACTGTAATAATTTATCGAGGAAGTGTTTAATTGCTTAGTGCATCTTATTAACCTACTACTCTTTGTACATAGTTTTGGCTTACTAGTGTTGATGGATCTTATAATGTGGTCATGTGGATGGCATGAACAATTGTTTGGATGGAGAAAATGGGAGCAAGGGAAAGATTCGGCCTTCAGGACAATTCTAATTTCTAAATATATTGCAACATAAGAATGATTTGGAGGAAATCTCCCTTTTCTCTCTCGTTCATCCCCGACATCTCCCCTTCCCTCTTCCTTTTGTATTTAATCATTTCCCAAGCTTCCTCGTAACTGTTTCTAGTTGATGCCTTTTTGGTGATGGACATATCTGCATTTTGGATAAAGAACTGTGTAGTTGTGAATAACATATCTGCATTTTTGGTGATGGACATTAACTAGGCTTAGAGTCGATTGGAGTAATGCATTCACTGAAGAAGGACACTTGCGTGTCCCTGACTATTTGCACTTGCTTCCTAAGATGATTACTAGACCTGATGCGCACCGTTCACTATGGATAAGTTACCGTCGTCTCAAATCTGCAGCTTTGGGATTAGCAGATTACAACAAGAGAAACGAGGTTCTCCCACCAACCATCTCCGTGTTTTGGGTTTAACCTTGCGGATATATATGTCTATGTGATGTACATGTCTACGTCCATCATTTGTATGACTTGCTTATCTTTACTTATATATCACTTTTTTCGGTTAGTCTTATGTATGGCTGTTTTACACAAAGATAGTTCAAAATGAATCCAAACATAGCCATATTAGTGGGTAAAACTAATTATTAAAAGAACCCATTTTACAATAAAAATTGTGTAAGGCTGTTATACACAAGTATTTGTGGCTTTGTCTACTTTTTTTTTTTAGTGCTTTTCTATCTATTTTCCTTTTCTTTTCATTGATTGTTCAGATGGGACTAAGGCTTAATTTGTTCGTGTTCCTGAGTCCTGACTATGAAATTGGAAATGTCTTAGGGTGACGAGTACTATCTTGTGAAGCCGATCACTGCACAGCCTGCCCGAAAGGAAGGGGAGTTTGTCAGCCATGCCAACTTTTTGGCGAAGCGTAAGAATGACTCTGAATCTCCTGTGGAATTGTTTTTTGCTGAAGTTTTCTATGTCTCTGATGTCGTGACTATCTGCTGCCGTTTGGAACCCCGACTCTATCCTCCTGGTAAGTCAACAGAGATATTCAAACTTTTAGTCCTACTATTTGTAATTTGTAAAATTAGACCCTTGCAATGCTGCTATCAAGTTTTAATTCTGATATGCAAATTATCCCAAATCTCTTTTCTGCAGATATAATTCCTCCCCTTGAGAATGCGATATTCAGCCGTAAACGAGTTGTCCATGCTGAAGGTTTTTCCTGTTTAACATGTGACAGAGAAGGTAGAAGATACCTCTGAATCGTCCTGTAGGCACTCAGGAAAGATATCTCCACATGTGCTCCGTGGGTCTGTTGTTAGTAAACCATAATTGTTAGATTGGGTTAGAAAGCGGACATTGAAATTTAATTTGCTAGATCTACTAAATTGAATTTGAGGAGATCTTTTAGAGTCTATGGACTACAGCTGAACCTTCATTGCTGGTAGTTGCAGTCTTGTAGAACTTGTGATTCTGAACTTCTCAAATGGTTTTGTTCTACATGTTGGATTGACGGAAACAGTCGGTTTGAGTGGTTTAACGCCTTAAGCAACTCAAATGTCTTTGTTCTACATGTTCGAATGACGGAAACTGTGTTTTTGAGCTGTTTAACACCTCAAGGCCATGCCTGCTATGTTTTTCGTTATAAATTGAGTGTCCAACCTTAAAAGTTATAAACAGCTGGGACAGTTCGAGACTTCCATCTTAAGCGTAGAGAAAGACAATATAGCACATAGCAGTAGACTGTTACGCTGTTATGCATATGGCCTCTTTGACTGGAAGACGTACAGTTATAGATTCATTCATTCCATTTGAATGGTTGTAATCTTTCTTCCTACTTATTTTTTGGACCTTGGAACCATAATGCACCATGCTTTGTGCATTTACAGTAGCTTTAGACCTCAGTGAACAAACATCAAATGTTATGGTGATTTATATTTAATTTCGCCTACAATTTAAGGAATCCATCTCTCTAAAGTCGAGAATTTTCAACTCTTAGCTCGTAACATTTACAGAGTACAATTTATGAAATGTCATTTAAGCTACTCATGTAAAGAGTAACGTGTAGAAGAAGGAAATGATGGTAGCAATACCCAGAAAAGATTGGTAAAAATAAATGATGTAATTAAACTTAAAAATTGATGTAATTCACAATTCATTCTTTTGTATGAACATGTATATATATCACGGTTGTCCGACCCATTTATAACATCCCAAAACTTGAGAATCAATGAATCCCGAGGTGCAACTTGAGATGGAGGAAGCCATGAATCCCGAGGTCGCAGACACCACGCCCATCATCACTGACATAAATAATTTGACAATCAAGTTCGTATTCTTCCTTACCTTGCCTTTTGATTTTTTTTTTTTTCATTGTTTCTCAATTATTGGGGTTTCTTATACATTAAAAATCGAACTAATCACAGACCTAAATCCCAAAAAAGCCGCAACAACACCAAAATCAAGGATGTCTCTGGTAGCAGTCGCGCCACTAGATTTGTTCCCCGTGATATTCATATGGCCAAAATTCTTCATCTGTAAGTGAATTACGTACGTTTGCTTGATTATTGTTTTTGTTAATGCCAAAATTGAGATTTCTGTCCCATAATTATCGACACTTACGCTGTTTCCAGGTTGAGAGTTGATGTTGATGCCATCGATGACAAGGTGAATGGTAATGCCAGGCAGAAAAAAGGTCTTGCCAAAGTTGATCGTAATTGGATTACCCAATTGTATGTTTTTTCAACTCCATTATATACACTTCTATCGTAGGTATACACATTGGTATACGAGGTAGATTCTAACCTCCTCTCCCTTTGACTTCTTTTTGGTCACCAAAATATGATAAGAAGAATGAAACTACGGGTGGGATTATTAGATGACATAACCTTCCTATTGGCCAAAAGAACTGAGAGAATTTCAAAATGAAACTAAGGGTGGGATCGTAATTGGATTGCCCTCGGCGTCACTCTCATCGTCAACATTTGGATCATGTGTTTAATGGTTAGTGCCCTTTGTACTGAGTTTCACTTGTTAGTGTTGATGGATTTTATGATCTGCTCATGTGGTTGACATTAACCATTGTTTGGAGGCTGAAAAGCGAAGCGACGGAAAATTAGGGGGCAATTCTAGTTCTACTATAACATTAAACAAAAAGATTTGGAGGAAAACTCCCTCATTTTCTCTTTCGTTCTTTCCCCTAATCTCCCCTTCCCTCTTCCTTTTGTATCCTAACAATCCCTATTCCCTAAGCTTCCTCGTAACTGTTTTCTATCTTATGCATTGTAATTTTTGGATATTGTTGTGTAGTTGTGACTTACGTATCTGCATTTTTGGCAATGTACATTCAATAGTCTTACAGTAGATTGGAGTAATGCATTCAATGAAGAAGGACACGTGCGTGTCACTCACGTCATGCACATGCTTCCTAAGCTCACAAATAGACCTGATGCGCACACTTCACTATGGATAAGTTACCGTCGTCTTGAATCTGCAGCGCTGGGATTAGCAGATTACAACAGGAGAAATGAGGTTCTCCCCCCACCCACCCACTTCTTTGTTTTGGGTTTAACCTTGATGATATATATGTCTATGTCCGTCATTATTTTATTGGTCATTGATTGTTCAAATTACGGTTCATATTAAACCGCTCAAGATTATTCTGAGATTAAGGCTTTATTCGTTCATGTTTCTAACTATGGAATTTGGAAATGTTTTAGGGTGCCGAGTATTATCTTGTGAAGCCGATCAATGCACAGCCTGCTCGGAGGGAAAGGAAGTATGTCAGCCATGCCAACTTCTTGGCGAAGCGCAAGAATGACCCTGAAGCTCCTCTGGAATTGTTTTATGCTGAAGTTCTCTATAGCTCTGATGATGTAACTATCTGTTGCCGTTTGGAACCTCGACTTTTTCCTCCTGGTAAGTCAATAGAGATATTCAACCTTTTACTCCTATTTGTAATATTATACCTTTGCTATGCTGCTGCTATCAAGTTATAACTCTGACATGCAATCTACCCCACGTCTCTTTTCCGCAGATATCAGTCCTCCTCTTGAAAATGTGAAATTTAAGCGTGCACGAGTTATTCATCCTGAAGGTTTTTCCTGTTTCACATGTGACAGACAATGTAGAAGATACCTCTGAATCGTCCTGTAAGCACTCAGGAATGATATCTCCACATGTGCTCCGTGGGTCTGATGTAGAGCAGACATCGAAATTCAATGAGCTAGAGCTACTAATTAGAATTTGAGGAGGTCTTTTAGAGTATAAGACTA
Source organism: Silene latifolia (assembly GCF_048544455.1). Taxonomy (NCBI): domain Eukaryota; kingdom Viridiplantae; phylum Streptophyta; class Magnoliopsida; order Caryophyllales; family Caryophyllaceae; genus Silene; species Silene latifolia. Next base: position 105,792,530 of record NC_133532.1, on the reverse strand, counting down.
TACCAGGGCTGACGCGGCTACTTAACTACTAATTCTAAACTGTCATTCTGATCTTTATACATAACACTATGACCTTCCATTATTTTCTGTATAACCACACAGTTACATTCTAGTCATTTTCTCAATCTTGTTTCCTTTCCTCAATTTGGTCTCACATACACCCTTTCTTTGTCTTTTCGGTGGAACTCAATTTGAACTCTCGATCTTGAACTCAAATTTCAGGTCTGATACTGCAATTCAGTTTTTAAACTGAATTTGAGTTGTGGATTATTGGATTGAATACTAGCGGTTTCGTTGGATTTTCTAATTTGCTTTGTTTTTATTTGGATTTATTTGAATTTCTTGCATCTTCACCTGTAACTGGATTTTCATAACTTAAATTGATGCCCAGGTTGTAGCCTTGTAGCAGAACTTGTGATTCTGAACTTTACAAATTTCTGTGTTCTACGTGTTCGATTAAAGAGAACTGTTATTGAGTTGTTTAACACCTTAAGGGCTAAGCCGTTACCTGCTATATTTTTCATTGACAGTTCGCTTAGTGCAGCTTTTGACATTTCGTCGACTTTTGATGGCCCCTGTTTTGACCATCTCTACATTCTTCCATTATTTTCTCGTACTGTATGTTTTTAAAGATGTACTCCGTAGTTTTTTGTTTTGTCAATTCTGCCAGTTAGATTCAGGCATGCTTCTAATTGGCACCTCAGCCTTGTGCTTGAGCTTTAAAAGTCATCTAGTAGTTGTGTCTTTTGTTATAAAAAGAAAGATGGCAAGTTTAAGAATTGTTGTTGCTCATAATGTTTTGGAAGAGCTCGCTGCTTGAGATGTGTCGTCAATTTAGCCCAGGTCTCAATCTTAGCCTCCTCAACCCGCCAACCCGCCATATATTTTCTGGACCTTTGAACCATAATGCCCTATGCCCTCTCAAGTCCAGAAATTTGAAGGTTTAGCTTCGTCTTAAACACGAGTAACATTTACAGCTTACAGAATGTCATTTAACCTACCCACAATGTAAAGAGGTCATAGGTTGTGGCCTAGTGTCACGGTCCGCTACTTTTGCCGGACCGTGGCGCGCACCCTTGCCCGTCTCAAGGCAAGATGCAAGCGACAAGGATCTTCGTACTAGTGAGGGATCGCCCACTAGCACGATACTCGGGTCTCGGGTCAGTGTGTGTCGGGAATCCTAGTCACGATTATCAAGTCCGGCACACGAAAGCAATAAAAGTAAGCAATACGATTATTGAAAGCAAGCAACAAGCAACAACAAGCTTTTGGATGAGAAGCGGTTTTTCATTGACTAGCACCTCTCAAAGAGGCAAATTTGATAGTTTGGTCCTGGTAGCAGGAAACATTGAATTTACAAGTTTAGTGTAGAATAGCGATATACCTATTTATGGAAACTTATTCTAAAACTAAGAAGAAAATACTTACTACAAATGTACATGGGAAATGAAATTACATAAGCATAAATAAATCTAAGGGTTCAAGTGTGCGGATCATCACACTCTCCCCCACCAAATCTGTTGCCGCCCTCGGCAACACAAAAAATCTTGAATGGTGCTTCAGTGAGACATCCTCGGTGAGGTCTGACTGTCCATGCAGTGTTGGGGATTGGCTTGTACAACTCGGCTTGAATCTGCGCTTCATCCCAAACAATGACTGACATCTTCGTCCCTTCAAGGATAGGCTGGAGTTCCTTGACATAGAAGCTGCCGAACATCATGTTCTCCAAGTCCACCACATGCTCCTTGCCTTTCGGGAAAGTCCACTTTGCCGCTGCTTGAAAAGATCTCTTTCGGGCATTCTCCAAGTACTGGCTCCAACGGACCTTCATCTTGTCTCTCGTCACTTCAGCACCTGCATTCAAGGGAATGTGAGATCTCCAGGACGCCGAATCAGCATTTCGGCGCGGCCCCCTGATGGTACGAGGCCTTCTCTCTTGGGTCGGCTGACCCGCAAACCAGGACGTCGATTCAGCACATCGACGCGGCCCCCTGATGGTACGAGGCCTTATCTCTTGGGTCGATTTCACCGGGTCCATGTCGGAGACAGCGGGGCGCTTCTTTCCTTTATGCAGTTTTTAATACTCAAAGGATCGGCCTCAAACTAAACTCAGAGGAACCAGCCGGGCAGGCGAGCAGGTTGTTAAGAAGGGAGGGCGCAAGGGTCGAAGTTGAGACCGCTCACAGTAGTTCTGCCTAGTTCACGTTGATTAGTTGCGTGACGCGACGCCCCACTCCCGGTAGTATCCTCAAAAAAAGGAAACTTTCCTCTCCCCAGCCATTTCATTTCGGGTGGAGATTGGCCAAGGATTCCACCCTGGATTGGAACCAGGACGTCGATTCAGCACATCGACGCGGCCCCCTGATGGTACGAGGCCTACTTCTTTGGGCATCTCTGCCCTCATTGTCTACTCCTCGGTGAGGGGGTAGACTCTTCTTTCGTCCCCCAGGCCACTTAGCATCGTAGTTAGCCTGGGTCTTGTTCGCCCTCGGCTCCACCGAACCTTTAGGCATTCTCCAAGGTCACATCCCTTGTTTCGGCATCGGTATCACCCTCATAGCCGAAATTCGATGCTGCCCCTTGTCTTCGTCGCCATCTACCGTATTCACTACGATAGACCCCATCAGTAGCATCGATCCGTCACTTGGTTTCAATACTACCAATGCTTTCGAAAGAACGCATCCCGAGTACTAACTTGAAGTCATCCAAATGAACGGTGGTGAAGTCGAGCTCCCCTGCCCACTCACCCACTTGGACCGCGACCTTCTTAGCCACTCCTTGGACGCGTCTCATTTTCCCATTGACCGGCTTCAGGCAGCTGTTAGCATCCCGCAGAACTAGCCCCAACCGATCCGCTTCCTCTTTCGTAACAAAGTTATGGGAGGCGCCCGAGTCGATCAAGGCTCGTGCTTGCTTCCCATTCACCATCAAGTCCACGTACATGAGCCCGTTGGATTTCTTGGCGGAGGAATCTTCGTACTTCCCCATCGCGCTGATCCTTTGAAGTGAGCCCATCCGTGGTTGGTCTTCACCATCACTCGAGTCTTCGTTACACTCTTGGTGATAGTCGGCCAACGCCCCATCAAGACGTTCTTGAGCCCCTTTCGGCATCTTCTTGAACATGGCATTGAACTCCGCTTGGTTCGGACAATCGGCCATCTTGTGAGGACCCTTGCACACAAAACACGCGAACGGTCTCTTCGTTGTGGAAGCGAGAGAGTTTCCCACCTTCGAAGACGAGCTTGAGGGCGAGTTTGTAGTGCTCGCCGATTGGGCTTGACTTCCTTGCGAGCGAACCGACTGTTCCCAACTGAAATGGCGTTGTTCTCGTGACCTTTGTCCATTGTACCCACTCGTGGCGCACCGCATATTCCCCGTTGGTGCCACCACTCTTGGTGCCTCTCGCTCCCCGTGAAAGTCGAGTAGGCGCTCCGCAGCCGATATGGCCGAAGACGAGTTTTGGGATTACGCCTCATGACCTCTTGTTGTGCCCACCTCTTCAACCCGTCAATGAACTCGAATGTCCTATCCGTCTCGGACATTTCGCTAATCTCGAGCATGCACGCTGAGAATTCCCTCACATATTCCCGGATTGATTTGGTGTGCTTGATTTCCTTCAACTTCTTCCGAGCAACAAACTCCGTGTTCTCGGGGTAGAAGTGATCCTTCAAGATCCTCTTAAAGTCGGCCCACGATGTCACCGTAATCGTGCCCGCATCGATTTCCTTGTACCTAGCCCTCCACCACATCTTGGCATCGTCGACTAGATACATACTTGCCGTGACAACTTTCGCGTCTTCGTCGAGCCCACTTACTCGGAAGTATTGCTCCATATCGAAGATAAAGTTATCCACCGCTTTCGAATCCCTCACCCCATCGTAGGCACGAGGTGGAGGTGCCTTCACCTTATGGCTCCCCACAGATTTCCCTTCATTGGCCACCGCTTTCACGAGCGTGGCGCAAGTGTTCTCTAACATCTCGACCTTTCGATGCAGATGATTGATCTCTTCCTCCCGATCATCGGGGATCGCCCCACTGATCGTTTGGATGCGGGTCTCCATCCCGTCCACCTTCGTCTCAAGGTCACAAACCGTCTTTTGCAACTCCTCGAGGCTCGCGGCCATCCGCATAACGATGCTCTCGAGTTTGGGAAGCTTGACGTCGATTGTGTCCATTAAGGCATCCACTCGGTCCTCGATTGTTTCGCCCATTTTCTCGATCTCGATGAACAAATGCGGCTTGCAGAAACCCGTCCGAAGACCGGGCTCTGATACCAAATGTCACGGTCCGCTACTTTTGCCGGACCGTGGCGCGCACCCTTGCCCGTCTCAAGGCAAGATGCAAGCGACAAGGATCTTCGTACTAGTGAGGGATCGCCCACTAGCACGATACTCGGGTCTCGGGTCAGTGTGTGTCGGGAATCCTAGTCACGATTATCAAGTCCGGCACACGAAAGCAATAAAAGTAAGCAATACGATTATTGAAAGCAAGCAACAAGCAACAACAAGCTTTTGGATGAGAAGCGGTTTTTCATTGACTAGCACCTCTCAAAGAGGCAAATTTGATAGTTTGGTCCTGGTAGCAGGAAACATTGAATTTACAAGTTTAGTGTAGAATAGCGATATACCTATTTATGGAAACTTATTCTAAAACTAAGAAGAAAATACTTACTACAAATGTACATGGGAAATGAAATTACATAAGCATAAATAAATCTAAGGGTTCAAGTGTGCGGATCGTCACACCTAGATAGCACGGACACTTTTCTAAATCAGTCGTCCCGTGTTCGACACTGTTTCGGACACCGACACTCGTCGGACAAACGCTGAAACGTGTCGGACACTTATAAAGCTGTGTCTAACTTTATACATTTACTTGGGCACGTCGTGTCTGACGTGTATCCATGGAATTTGGACATCATTTGGGGTAAATGATGTTCTTTAGACGAGAAATGAATTGTCGAAAGATATTGATTAGAAGATGGATTTGAATGGGTAGTGAAAATGACTTATAATCAATGACAAGTTTTACCTTCACTTATTTAATTTTTTTTTTTGAAACGGGGAAATGACTTCCTTCCAATCTTTAGAGGATCTGCCTAGTCAGGACTATAGCGAGTGTACATAGCACCAACACCAGAGATCATAAAGAGGAGTTCGGAGAGCCCAAACCGCGAGGATACGCGACAACACGGAAAGCCGACACCTCGTTTAACAGACCCCAAAGGGCCACCGTGCAAATACCTCAGTGCTCCCGTGTTGGGCCTCGAACCCGGGACCTCGCCGTTCGCTGAAGATTTCAACGCTTTGAGGCACTCCCGCGCATCACTACACCCAAGCCACTTCGGTCACTTATTTAAGTTTAATATCAAATACTTTTAAAAAAATAAAATCGAACGATTATGACTATAATATATATATTTTATTAAATTTAAATAGCGTGTTTCGTATCCTAAATTTCATAAAAAGCGTGTCACATGTCCGTGTCTGTTTTGATGCTACCTAGGTTGTGGCATTTGAAATCCCTCCACATGACCAATATGTGCTTTTAAACGTAAATTATCTTCAACGTCTTTTGTTTATTGTCCATTTTTTTAACAAAAATTCTGATTACTTTTTTTTTTAAGATTTCATGTACACATGTATCTGATCATTTTCTATAGAAACATTTTTTTTATAAAGCTAAAAAATTATGAAATAAGTTTTAGGCCAACGCCAACAGTGGTGCTGATACGACTCATTTAGTCGTAGTTATTTGGAGCGAATTAGTATGGTTTTGACGGTTTGAAGTAGTGTTATGGAGTTTAATTGCAGGTTATTTGTTAGTGAGCTTTGGTTAGCTATTGGGCCGGTTTTACAAGTTTAAAACAGAGTCCAAGTTCGAGGAAAGATAGGCCCGGATAGCTATGAAGATACATGAGACGTGTGCGCTTAAGGTGCACTAATTGTGCGCGTATAAGACAAGTGACTAAGCCGCGCCAGTATGTGCATTCAACCTGCATTCGACCTGTGCGCGACCTGCATTCGACCTATGCGCGACCAAGGCGCGTGCTTGCTGTGTCCGCGTCCAGCCTTGCGTGATACTAAGGACTCTTGTTTTGTTTCTTTATTTGACTCGGTTTGTTCCGATGAGTTTTATTATTATTATTATTATTATTATTATTATTATTATTATTATTATTATTATTATTATTATTATTATTATTATTATTATTATTATTATTATTATTATTATTATTATTATTATTATTATTATTATTATTATTATTATTATTATTATTATTATTATTATTATTATTATTATTATTATTATTATTATTATTATTATTATTATTATTTTTAGTACTTTATTTCCTATTTTAATATTTTACCTAATTACTATATAATTGGTGAGAGCATCTTTAGGGAAAAACGGACACAACTTTAAGAAAAAAAACCCTATTATTATTTTTAGCAGACGATGTGTAACTAATCTTTATCTTCGATTCGAGCAATTGAAGCACTCTTAATACGATTGTGAGTTTGAATGTTTTAATTTCTTGTCTTGATTATTGTGAATTGCTTAGTTATTAATTTTATGAACGTCGATTGATTATTTCTAGGTGTACAACTAGTGATTGATTTCTTCATTCTATTGTATGTATTGTTAATTGAATATGATTTATTGATTAACTCTACGCTAGTAACAGCTAGGAATTAATATTGAACGGGATACGTTGATATTAGTACTTAGGAGCGATTCACATAAATATCTAAAGTGCAACTGGATTGTATGCATTATTTATTCTCTATCGAGTTCTCTGTTTTATATTGCTGATGTTGAATTAAATTTTGAACTGGGTTGTTAAGGTTGTTTAACAGTTAGGGTTGATTAAGAACGGGATTCGTTTTAGTTAACTATTCGTGAGGAGAATTGGAATTTGTCATTCACGATAGAGTAATCAAGATTAGTATTTGAAACCGTGTTACAATAATCAATTGTTATTGAGTGTGGATATATGCTTGGTTCTAAGACCCTTTTAAATCATTTGATACACCGAAAGTCATTCGTTTTATTACTCAATTTACATTAGCTATTAATTTTAGTTTATTAGAAAATCAACTCAAATCCCCCCCCTCCCCCTTTTTTACTACGATATTTAATTACATTAAAGGTCGACTGTTCCTACATTATAAATTGCATAAATTGTTAATCTGATTCCTTTGGGTTCGACCCTTATTTCCGCTTTACTACTGTTTAGTATTTGGATTTAAGTGATATAGATTGTTAATTTGAGGCATACGACTTTAGCCTGTCAAATTTTGGCGCCGTTGCCGGGGTTCTTTGGTGTGGCCTCGAGAGCTGATACGGAGAGTTGGGCTGGTACTCCCTCTTGGGCGGCGACGAATGAGTTTTGGTATGCACTTACTCATCAGCGTAGTGATGGTCACACTCAGAAAAGTTCTAGGATTCCTCACCCGGCATTTCGCTTTACTCATCGTTTCCTCGCCATGACATTCTTGTGCCAAGGGGAACCTACCAATATTACCCGGCCTGAGATTGAAATGTTGTGGGGTATGGACCCGGAAGGAGTGGGTCAGCCAGATTGGGTGGGTGAATTTGTTCAAATGTGCATTGATATTCCGGGGGCGAAGACTGGTAAGACTGCTATGGGAGGAATGGTGACACTAATTGCTACTCATTTGGGGTATGAGATGGACCCTAGAGATCAAGTCCGCGGGATCTCTTCTATGAACATTGAGTCCATGTGTCGCCATATGCATATGTTTGGACACATTGCTTGTGAGGAGGAGGCATATGCTTTGCAGTTAGGCACTGTTGAGAAGACAGCATACTTGAGACTACCAAGACCGGAGGGTATGCTAATTCCGGTGGGACCGCGTGACAACGATCTTTGTATTACCCCGGACCCACCGGAGCTGGTTTGTCTAGCTGTTTCAAAGAAGAGCAATGGAGTTGAGGGTGGTGAGGATGTAGCTATGGAGGAGGCTGGTGGTTCGGGCGAACCTGTGAATGATGAGGCAGAGGAGGCCGATGATGGTGAAGGTGCTGGTGATGCTATTTGGAGAGACCATGTAGAGCTTGAGTTAGAGGAATTGCGGGATGAGATTGCGAGTGTTCATGATGCAACCAGGGAGTGTTTGGCACTTCATCGTGCGATGAGTGACATGTTTCAGGTCATGTATCCGGGGTCTTACAAAGCCCAGGGGCCTCTTTCTATGCTGAGTTGGCTCAGAGACGTCTTGACAGAGAGGCTCGTGCTAGAGCCCGGCAGACCCTTCGCTTCGGGTCTCCTTCTTCCTAGTTAGTGGTATGCCCCTTCCCTTTTCTTTTAGTTCTCGTACAACATTGGGGACAATGTTTAGTTCAAGCATGGGGAGGGGTATATGCACTATTGTACATATTTTAGTCCGTCACTTATAATTTAATTTGTTTTAGCAAAAAAAAAAAACGAAAAAAAATGAAAAAAAAAGGAGAAATACCCGGCTAGGTGAAACCCGAAAGGGCACCTAGGAAAAAATGGGAAAAGTGGCCGAGGACGGAGTGAAAACCCGAAAGGGCACTCCGGGTAAAATGAAGAATTGAGATGCGTGCCACGAGAGTAGTGTGAGGAAAATAGCTAGAATTAATACCCGCAAGGGCGGGCGCTCTAGGCAAAATGAGAGATTTAGGAAAAAAATCCATTTCGCACTAATTTTTGTCCTGTTTTTTTTTGGTGTGGCGTCATAAGAAGGGTGCCAAAGAAGGTCGTTCGGGTAGGACTAGTGGCTAAGGTGAGGAGAACCGCGGTGCTATGTTGTTTGTTGCGCCTTGTGTAGATACCCAGTATCTGCTGAGACTTCAACAAACACCCGATGATTATCGGACTATAACATGCTTTGGAATCGCGGCGTTTGATCGACAGTTTGTGTACAACTTTACGTCGGAAAACTTAAAACGATTTCGAAAATAAAACATTTCAAAACTTTTCAAAAGTACCTGGAGTGTTTAATGCACGACGACGGGGTCGCAATGACACTAACTAGAGTCAAAACCGACACCAGACCAAAAACCGACTCAAAAATTCAAATCCCGACTCCAACATCGAGTCAAACCGAGTCAACCACCAAAAACTAAACATTCAAAGCCTTCTATACTAAGATTTCCCGGATTCATGAATGGTCAAGTACCAAACATGTGACTACAAATCCTAGGATAGAACAAATCATGATTGCTCTTGTGTAAAAGTGACAGGTCAACTCGAAGAACTGCGACGTGGCTCGCGCCTCTTTGAGCAGCCCAGGTGGCCACGTCGCTCAAAACTCACACAACCACTCATTTTCCTATAAATACCCCTCAAATGCCCCCATTTGAGAACTTACGCGAGTGTCCGCCCCCTCTTTTCTCCCTTAAAATTCTCGACTCGACTTCTTAAGTCACAATCCGACGCGTATTTACGACCTACCGATCGTAAATACAAGCCTTACACATTGTTTGGTACCGTCATCGTGCATTAAATCACTTGACCGACCACTTCGACCACTACACTGTCACTAATCTTAAAACACTCTTTTTACTTACCAAAACGATTTTAAAACGTCAGTCACTCGCCATAACCAAACTTATAAGTATGAGGGTGTGAAAATCCTTCTTTTATCATATCTTTACTTGTTTTATGACTATAACATGCTAAAACATGCATAACACGATCCAAAACATGGGATAGACGAGCCAAAACTGAGTTTTGGCCTGAGGCAGAAGCCCCTTATTGTGCACATAGGCTCGCGCCTCAATGGGGTGCCCAGGTCAGAACTCAACCGTGTTTGTTCTCGTCTTTCCCCTTTAATCCATTTTCATATTTGTAATCGGTTTTTACCATTTCAAGTATTTTCGAACCTTTTTATTTTATTTTATTTGTTTTTAACCATAAAACATTTTTTTCACCCTTGGTTCCTCATACCATGACGGTTAAATCCGTGTTTCGGTGATAATATATGGTTAATAACATTTAAAAGGTATTTAAAGCCTTTTATTTCATTTCTTTACATTTTGAGAGGTATTTTAAAGCCTTTCATCATTTCTTTACATTTTCGAAATAAACATATTTGTCATCAACACAAAGTCATCCTTGGTTCTACATACCATGCCGGACTTTAACCCGGGTACGATGATGAGTATCGACTAATTATATTCAAATGAACTTAAAACAATTAGTTCGAAATTATTTTCAAAACTATTCATGTCAAGCTTGTCAAGTCGAACCCGACACCGAATATTATCAAAATAATGATGATTATTCGAGTCTCGTTCCTCAAATCAACAAATGCGGTCTAAACGACTCTTTCAAACCAAATCGGGTTCAAATACCCGTTTTTCAACACGTTTTACAACGTTTTCTAAATGGTCAGGACACGGCATACAACCGTTGGTTGACCCGCGCCTAAACAGGCCTTTCATTCTCATTTCCAAAACCAGGGGAGGTCCCCTTACACCGCCGGCTGGCTCGCACCAAATATAGTCGCCTGGTACAGGGCCTGTTCCCTTTCCAGCACTAGTCTAGGATGATCCCGACTCCGGTTAGCCCGGATATAAGACGGATCAGATGACTATTTGCTCATTCAAAATCATATTTGCAAAATGCTTTACTAAGCCAAATGGATCACGTTATGCACCATAAACCTAATACGGTAAATGGATGTTTAATTTTCGTCTTGCATGCAAATCAACCATTAATCCAACTCGACATCTTATACTTGATACTTGGATTAAATCAACCGACTTAGAAAGCTCTAACATGTTAGGTTTAATTTATTGGATGCGCATTCATGCATTTAAACCGTTTTATCAACTTTTGCATTCAACCAACCAAGATCGATCAGTAGAGGCCGCTACCGCGGGCGGGATTGGGTGTCTGATTAAAGGGCTTCCCAATACGTACCTTCACCTCTTACTCAGAAACTTTAGATAGTGGACGACCTTATCCAGGGCGTACGAGAGTCTTTCTAGAGATAGGATGCTAAAGAGGGACGATTCCTTATCTTTAGTACCTATGTCAAACCCTGCTTTGTGCTTCGTTTGACCGAGGTATAAAGTGGATTCGAACGGGTTCCAAGCATCCTACAAATGCTTGGTGGCGACTTCGAACATCTCTAATCATTTCGAGACGCTTACCGAGACGAAACCGACCGATCTAAAACGATCCGGTCGAAAGCATTTTTACGCCGCCGAGCGTGGCTTTCAAAAGATCGCTGCATGTCCACAGATCGAAGTGGGCTCGCGGGTGGGCCATGTCCACATATTGGAAACTCCGCTGGGGAAAACTAGGACACTTACGTCTTTGTGATCCCTAGATGGTGAGACTCGAACGAGGTCTTGGTTGGAATGCATTAATTGATATTTCGGTCACGGTCGGGTTCCTTGTCCGGGCCCATAACCTAACCCTTTTCGACCAATCGGCTCGTCTCGTCGGCGTGAGTTTCCTCATCCCCGCGTTTCGAATCCCGATTGAGTAAAGCATACCATTGACGTTACACATTTCTGTTTCGTCAAAGAGCTTTCATCACTTTCGAGCATGAGGCTAGGGCACCCTCCTTACACATTTTGTTTGGATTGGTATCCCTCTCTCAAATCGGGGTTTGATTGCTTGGTGTGTAACCCACCCTTCTAAGCCAAAACTCGTGTCATCATAATGCATAATATAATGAACTGTGAGTGCTTATGTGCTACTTGATCATAAGTCCTTCCACGTCATTTTCAAACTTTCGAAATCACCTTTTTGCGCCGTTATAATGGCCATTTCAAACCTCGGTCTTTCGCCGACCGTTGAACGCCTTTCTAGGCCGTCGTAATGACGATTTTCAAACCCGGTTTTCTATAACCATTTTAACACGCCTTTCTAGGCCGTCGTAATGACGATTTTCAAACCTGGTTTTTATAACCATTTTAACACACCTTTCTAGGCCGTCGTAATGACGATTTTCAAACCCGGTTTTTATAACCATTTTCAAACACGCCTTTTTAGGCCGTCGTAATGACAATTTTCAAACTCGGTTTTCTACAACCATTTCAAATCACCTTTTTACGCCGTTATAATTGCCGCGTCTAGACATGGACTTTAACCCGTTTCGCGTCGACAATGGCTCTTTCAAAACTCGAGGAAAGCACACACCCTTTTCTCGAGACACTTTCGAGATCCCGAGGACCATGCACCGTCCCCGAGACCTCTTCAAACATTTCAAACTCGATTTTCAAAACATACAATTTTGAATTTCAAAACCCCCTTGGAAGACAATACATTGTTTTCTAAGCCGACTCAAACTCAAACCGTCTTTTACAAATAAACTTAAGACAACCCTTTCAACTAACCGAATTGCGGAGATCTCTATCTTCGGAAGCCGTCCACAAAGCGACAAATGAATCTTTTTGAAAATTTCTATTTTCGAAAACTTCAGTCCACCATTCCAATTCCGCCTCGTGTCTACCGAGTCGAAGCAAACGTACTTATGGGTCCTTACTTATGAGTCGTCTCGCCACGAGACTCGTCCAATGGCGTCACGCCACTACATTAGACGCGTGTTAAAAGTTCGATCAACACCGTCACGTCATAAATCGAGTCAGCACCGAGGAACCATACACGGTCACCCTCGTCTTGTTGGGTCTGCTCTTTGTCTTGTCCTTTGCGTTGTCTGCGTTCAGTCTTTGAACCGTGTCGGATTGAGTTGTAACGTGAGCCGTTTTTCTGCCTCAGTGCCATGGCCCCGTCTTAAACTTCGTCTGTCAACCAAAACAACAATGATAACAACAGAGATGTCACGACTGATATGCTAGCCAGCCTGCTCACTGCTCTTAAGGTCACTCTGGATCGCGTCGAGACCCGCATCGACGCCCTAGAAAACAAGGAAGCTGGAGAACATAATACTCCACCTCTGACTGAAACTGAGAAGAGGCTAAAGCTCTTAGAAGAACAACTCCTAGCCCGGGGTAACAATATCCATCTTAAGAACAACCGAAGGTTCGAACCTGTTGGGGATCAATTACCCTAACTGATGTACCTAAGTTCAAAGGAGTGGAGGACCCGCTCAATCATATCCGTGCCTTCAAAGACTACATGGCCATTAAAGGGGTCAAACATGAGCTTTTCACCCGGATCTTTCCGTCCTATTTGGAACCTATCCTTCGTCAGTGGTACTACTCCCTTGATCCGAAAAACCTTACTACTTGGGATGAAGTCTCAGTTGAATTTGCCAAACAATACGCCACAATGTTGAAATCCAAGCCAATACCCGTACTCTTGAGGTTCTAACCCAGAACGATAAGGAGGGGTTCACCGAGTTCTTAACCCGTTGGAGGTTGGTAAGTACTCAGCTGGTCAGCAAGCCGAGTGAATCAACATTGGTGGAAACGTTCGTCAACAACCTCCGCCCAGTGTATGCCAACTTACCGAGGTATCAAAATATTAAGACCTTCCAGGATCTGCAAATTATGGGGACACGCATTGAAGATGACCTCCGGAAGGGTGTCTTGGCCAAGACTACTGGCAGAGGCTACCAAGAATCCACCTCAACCGGGTCTCGCCCTTACGGCCAAACGAACAAAATTTATGAATTCAACCTCGTTGAACCATCCGTTAAGAGAGCTGAGCGCCCCCAGAGAGTGTTCACTAATATAGGGTCAACTTATGTGAGTGCCCTGAAGAGGCTCATGGACCAGGGGAAGTTACAACCAATCGGACCCACCCCTGATCCGACCGATGCTAAGAAATCCCGCTTCTGGAACCCTAATGCCTACTGTCAATACCATCAAGGGAAAGGGCATGATACAAGAAACCTGCTTCAACTCAAACACATCATCCAAGACATGATTGAGAAAGGGGATTTGCCTTTACCCCTGCCAACTAAGCCAAACAACAAAACAAATCCTCTCGGAATCCACGCTATCTCCAACGATGAGCCAACTCTGGACTGCTCACACCTCATCCTGCCAGTTGATGACGAGATGAATGCCTTGGAGAAATATTCCTCGTATGGGGTATTTGTATTCAGTGCCACAACTATGCTCACCATGTTCTAACAGGTTGAGGAAGCCATAACCAGTCTCTTCGAAAGGATCACCCGACTTGACGATGCCTACCGCCGACTTATCTTCAATCCTCCACCACCACGCCCGAGGGAGAGTCCCTCGAGCACCCAAAACTACCCTCACCAGGACGGATTGCTCCCGCGACCATCCTGGCATGCACCTCACAATAATCAACCTCACAAAAACTACCCTCACAGAAATATCCCTCACAAAAACTACCCACCAAGGAATACCCCTCCAAGGTGTCTTCGAGATCCTGAAATCAATGGCATCTGGAGAGATGATGTTGAAGATGTCTATATCATCCCAGGGAAAGAGAAACGGGCGAAAGAGATCGGTCACCTTACCCGGTCCGGACGCCCCTATCAGAACCCGAACAATCCAACGGTCGTTCCAATAACGAACGACCAAGTTGTCCCGGATGCGGACACTAAACCAAGGGCTCATGAGAATTCAATCCTCAAGCAGCTTTAGAAGGCAAAAGCCGAGATCTCGTTCTGGCAACTAATCGCGACATCCTTTGAGCATCGACAGGGTTTGCTACAGGCCTTGGGAAAATTAACTGTGCCCTCCACCTCTTCCCCTGAAGAAATAGTGGCACATATGACGAGGGACTCCCCTGACTTGAACTACCCAGCTGTCTTCTCTGATGAAGATATCTCTCCCTTCGGAGCCAATCATAACCTTTCCCTGTACATTACCGTACAATGTCTCAAGAAGAATGTGCCGATGGTCCTTGTAGATGACGGATCCGCAGTGAATGTCATTCCCCTCAAGACTGCTCACAAGCTGGGTATTAAGGAAGCCGATTTGGTCCCAACGAACCAAGGAGTACGCGCCTACGACGGCACTCGTCGCAAGGTCGCGAGGCTCATCACTCTGACTGTCGCAACCGGACCACTTGAAAGGCAAACCAGTTTTCAGGTGGTCGACATCGACGCCTCCTTCAATATGCTCCTGGGACATCCCTGGATTCACGCCGTCAAGGCAGTTACCTCAACTCTCCACCAGAAGATCAGAGTCCCCTTCGACGGGAAAACAATCACAATTCCTGCTTCCCCGATCAAAGCTGTTATGAGAAAGGGAATAGCCTCCCAAACCATTGAGGAAGATGACAATGAAATGTGGGGTTTCCAAGCTGTGAATGCCATAACTGATGAATCAACACCCTTTGATTGTGACCCGTTTGCCGACCTCACAGTCAACCATATCATGATGCGCCAAGGTTACTTCCCGGGTTTACCCCTCAATCCACTGAATAACACCTTGCCTCCCTTGGAACAGGCTAAGGTCCCCAATATTCCCTTCAGATTGGGATATGAACCTACCGATGAAGATATCCAGGAGATGAACCTCCTAGTTCGAAAACGCAAGAAGCACGGAGTTATCCTCCATCTCTATCATCTGACCCTCAACGGATACTTTGTCCCCGAGGGAGAATCAGAGCTCTACCATGGCTTTCCGGAGCCGATCTACGACTCTGTGGCCAAGGCCAGATACCCGGGTGTAGAAGTCTTCCAGGACTGCTAATTCATCCCCGACAACACCGAAGCTGCATCAACCGAGTCTAAGCCGTCGTCATGCCTCGATAGACAAGTTGTCACTCTCCTCTTTGGGGAAGAAAACATCAAGCACCTCGACTATGAGGACATTATCAACATCATCCTGAAGGACAAACAATTTGACCCAACCGCCTTGATCTCCGACACTGACCTGGAGAAAGCTACACAAGGCTGGAGGAAAACCGTCAAGTGGACCGATCGCCAAGGCCGCATTCTCAAGATCACAACTGGAGAAGGCCCTATGTTCAAAGAGGGAAGTGAAGAAGAATCTGAATCTGAGTCTGAGTGGGAGTCAGAGTCTGTCATAGCTCCTAACACTCCTGATGTCCCAGTCAAGGTCCCTTTCCCACTATTTTATCACAAAGTCATGGCTGATTCAGAGGCTGAGTCTACTAGGGTCACCCCCACTCCCATGAAAGGTGACAACCTGGAGCACATTCCCCGGGGCCACCTCCTCTCTTGTCGCCCTCGATGACCACGAGATGTCTGTCCTCTCCGAGCTTTTTGCTCGTGTCAACTTAATGAACGCTAAGTTTACTTATGACTCGTCTCAATTTAACTGCAATGCAATTCTGAATGACTATGAGGAATTTGACTTGAGTGACTACCCACCTCACCTAGCCAAAGAACTTGACAAATGGGAAACCAGAACCCCCATCATTGAGGAGACCGAACCTATTAACGTAGGAACCGACAACACACCTCAAGAACTTAGGATAGGGACGACCCTGGACCCCTCGGAAAGACAAAAGTTCATTGACCTCCTCCACGAATACAAGGATGTGTTCGCCTGGTCCTACAGAGATATGTCTAGGATTGACAGAGAAATTGCAGAGTACCGGATACCCATTAAGCCCGGAGCTAAACCCGTGAAACAGAAGCTACGCCGGATGCGTCCTGAATGGGCCCTGAAAATCAAGGAAGAATTAGATAAACAGTTCAAGGCTGGGTTCATCAAAGTATCTGAGTACTCTGATTGGGTGGCCAACATTGTGCCTGTACCGAAGTAAGACGGAAGAATTCGGGTTTGCGTCGACTTCAGGGATCTGAACAAGGCGAGTCCAAAGGACGACTTACCTTTGCCACATGTTGACATTCTGGTGGACAATACTGCCGGACATTCTCTCCTATCATTCATGGACGGGTATGCTGGGTACAACCAGATTAAGATGATTGAGGAAGACATGCACAAGACTGCATTCACTACACAGTGGGGTACATATTGCTACACGGTCATGCCCTTCGGCCTCATCAAAGTCGGAGCAACCAATCAAAGAATCTCTACCACTCTCCTACATGATATGATGCACAAGGAGGTAGAGGTATATGTCGATGACATGATCGTCAAATCAAGAGAACGGGACGGCCACATCAACGCCCTTCGGAAATTCTTCGCTTGTCTGTGGAAGTATAACATGAGACTAAATCCTCAGAAGTGTGCATTCGAGGTCACCTCCGGAAAACTCTTGGGACATGTCATCAGCAAAAGAGGCATTGAGATTGATCCAACCAAAATCAAAGCCCTTCAACAAATGCCTCGACCCAGGAACGAGAAGGAGATTCGGGGATTTCTCGGTCAGGTCCAATACATCAGCCACTTCATTGCCAAGCTCACCATGATTTGTGAACCAATATTCAAGAAACTTCGCGCCTCCAATCACACCGATTGGGACGACGATTGTAAAAAAGCCTTCGACAGGATAAAGGAAATTATATCCAAACCTCCTGTCCTCGTGCCACCTCAACCGAGGATTCCTTTATCCCTATACCTGACTGTTACCGACACAGCCATGGGAGAATTGCTAGCACAAACAGTCGACGGCAAAGAACGAGCCATCTACTACATCAGCAAAAAGTTCATTGAGTACGAGACAAGGTACACCCAACTGGAGAAGACATGCCTTGCCCTAGTATGGTCAACAAAGAATCTGCGACATTACATGCTCGGCTACACGGTCCACATCTACTCCAAGATCGACCCGGTCAAATATATCTTCGAAAAACCCGTACTAAACAGACGGCTATCTAGGTAGACACTCATGCTATCCGAGTTCGATCTCAAGTTTGTACCCCTCAAGGTTATCAAGGGAAGAGCAGTTTCCGATTTCCTAGCAGAGAATCCCGTCAACGAGGATCCAACGACCGACACATGGTCACTTCTTGACGAAGACATCCTTTGCGCTGACTCCGACGCATGGGACCTATATGTAATACTACGGTTTTATGAGTCTCTGGGTACTCTATCGAGTGGGCCTTACTCTGTCGAGTAAGGGTGTTTTGGTTTTTAAAACAGTTTCTGTCTGTAGGGTACTCGATCGAGTAGCCTTTGTACTCGATCGAGTAGGGGGCACTCGATCGAGTATGTTGGGTACTCGATCGAGTGGCTCGGTTTACGGGTAATGTTTTGTCGGGTTTTGTTAATAATGCGATTAGATAGATATAACTTTCCGTCATCATCATTAAACACTTTTATTAAACCTAATCACTTCAAAAGAGATTTCAAACTACGTTCTTCGCATCTTTTGCATTATTGACAAATCCCGGAGCTTGAGAGGTCGGAATTCATCATCCTTTACATTCTTGTGATCCTTGCGTGGAGGGTAAGATCTACGTACCGATTTTATAGTATTTTATTAAGTTTTTTTAAACCCTAATTTAGAGGTTTTGTTGTCTTTTATGATTGTTAGTTATTGTATGATTATATGTTAGGAGGAGGATTCGTAGAGGAGGCTTTTTTATAATAGTTGTTGAGATCGCCTGATTGTATGGCATTCCAGGTAGGGTTTCCCTACTCAGTATTAGTCCCATGATGTGTTGGTTGTGCTTTGTGATTGTTGATTTTTATCGTACGAGTATTGTGAGAGTTGTTAGGTTTGATTGCTGATTAGTAGTTGTGATTGATTGTATCTGTCTGTGTTCTTCGGGGTGCATCCATGGCTGAGTGGAGTCACTTGCGGGAGTGGCTTCACGCCCATGATTCGCCTTCTATGGAACCCGCCACAGAAGGGATGTGCACATTAATGGATTTGGGTTTATCGCTGACGGAGATGAGCGGGGCTTAGGTGGGAACGGCTGCGGCCCCCCACTGGCGGCGAGGAGTAAACTGTTGCGATGGGTACTCTGGCAGGGCTACACACTTTAGTGTGTAGTCAGTATTGTGGAGTTGGTGATGGAGTTCGGGGTATATCTGTGACGATTGAGCTGTGTTGTGTATTGTTTGTTGAGTTATATAAATTGTGTGATTAGTACTGACCCCGTTTAATTATTTTAAAAACTGTGGTAATCCATTCGGGGTTGGTGAGCAGTTGTTGAGCAGGTATGAGTCGAGATACATGGGATAGCTGGGATGTGTCGCCACCAGATGATAGAGTCTTCCGCTGTAATTTTGATAGTTTTTAGACAGTTGTTTTGAGATCCATGTAAACCGTATTTTAGCAGTTGGTTTTGGATTGTATTTACTCACTTAAACTTTATACTATCTAAACGCTGTTTCTTTATTGTTTTTTTATTATCATTGCCTCGGGAAACCGAGATGGTGACAGCTTTATACCTGAGTGGTCCTGGTAAGGCACTTGGAGTATGGGGGCGTCACAAAGTGGTATCAGAGCGACGATCCTGAAACCTGTAACTAATGAATCTAATGAACATAGGGAGTCAATTAAATTGAACCTGAGGTAAAGGTTGTAGGAGCTAATGCAAAGGCTTGGGAGACGTCCTAAAGTCGCGAACTCGCCCTACAATTTTGAACCGGTCACATGGGGGGTATATGTCAGAGTCGTATGTGTTGTCTTTTGGTTTGTATGAGTTCGTAATGATATATGTTGAGAATCATTGAATGTTGGAAGTAGAGAATTGAAATTGTGGTTGAAAAGTCGGTGAAGTATGTTTATATGTTGATTTGAATAAAGAAGCATGATGGTATTTTATAATGTGGCATTTGATAGCATGAAGTAGATTATTTTGTTGATTGTATGAGGAATTACGTAGATTTTCATGCGTAGTTGTAATTATAATGTTGAGATAATAACGGATGCATATTATGTCGGGGTATGTGAGATAACATGCGAGTAGTATTCATGAGTCTGCATGACTCGATCGAGTGGGGGGCACTCGATCGAGTGGGTGAGGTACTCGACCGAGTGGGTCTGACTCGATCGAGTGGGTATTTGATGTTTTTACGATCAGAACCGTGTTTTTGGGTACTCAATCGAGTACATAGGGGCACTCGATCGAGTAGGGGGCACTCGATCGAGTGGCTTGTCAGCTCGATCGAGTAGGTTAGAGATCAGAAGGTCTGTTTGGGTTCTGGAGTCGGGGCACTCGATCGAGCATGTTGGGCACTCGATCGAGTAGCCTCCACTCGATCGAGTAGGTTTGGACACTCGATCGAGTGGGTTTTGGGCAGGCTGTTTTCGTGTTTTGAGCTATAGTATGTATGTTTATATCTACCTTTTCTTATATAGTTTCAAGATGCCGCCAAAGAAAACCGCCTTGTATGCGAGAGCTGAAAGCATGAACGTTGACGACATAGTTAAGATGTTGGAGCATCAAGATGCTCTTACGGAGGCCCTTAAGAGAGTAGGGAAAGATAAGGAGGTTGATCATTCAAAGATCAGTCTATACATAGCGAGGTTTAACCCAAAAGAGTATAAGGGGACCGGGGAGCCAATTCTTCTTGACAATTGGCATCGCGAGATGGAGAATATTCTGGATCTGGTGCATTGTCCTGATGAGATGAAAGTAGAACAAGCTGCGTTCTACTTGAGGGAAGCGGCTGGTGAGTGGCGGGATAAGGTGAAGGTGGGTACTAGGGAGATGTATGCGAAGCAGGGTCTGCCTGCTATACCTTGGGAAGAGTTCCAGAGGGCTATTAGGAGAGAGTTTGTACCTGAGCATGTGAGGAGTAAGCTAAGGGAGGAGTTTGATGGGTTCAAGATGACATCTGATATGTCGGTAGCTGAGTATTACCGGCAATTCAGTGAGAAGTCTAGGTATGCTGAGGACATGGGGTTGAGTGATGAGAACTTAGCGCTGAGGTTTGAGAAGGGGTTGACCCCCAGGATTATGGAAAAGTTACCCGTGGGAGTCCTTACTGATGTTAATGAAGCTTATGAGAGAGCTGGGAGAGCTGAGAGGTTGGTGGAGATGGCCCGGGAGAGGGGAGGTGAGAAAAGAAAGGCTGAGAGCGAGGGTGGTGGCCAATCTAATTACAAGAAAGGCAACCACAATCAGGCTAGAGCGTTTTCTTCTGGCTCGGGATTTAGTGCTGGGGCTTCCTTTGGGCGTGGCCGTGGGAGCGGTAGTGGTAGTTGGGGGATGACCTGCTTTGGTTGTGGCGGTATAGGCCACAAGAGACATGAGTGCACGAGTGTACCGGGAGCTTTTCGTAGATCGGCTCGGGAGCTATTCTCGTGGTCCGTCACGAGTTATACGAGCAAATGCACTCACTGGGTCATGGAACAACCGGGAGGTCGAGCAACCAGGGTGGAGGTAACCTCAATGGCGGTAATTCTTATCAGAAACCAGTTACGAACAACAACAACAATCAGGGGTCGGGTGCTAAGCCGACTACTTCAGCCAGTACTGTCCAGGGAGGTGGACAGAAGACCACTGGAAAGCTATATATGATGGAAAAGAAAGCAGCTGAGGACGACGCACATGTTATCACTGGTACCTTTCTTGTTAACGGTATTCATACCTTTGTTGTGTTTGATTCGGGGGCGTCTCAGTCATTTGTATCTTCGAGTCATGTTAAACGGTTGGGTCTGAGAGTATACGAGTCTGTAAGTGAGAAAGTTTTCATACCTTCGGAGAGTCTAAATGTGGGAGGTTGTATAGGGATGTATCTATGATAGTTGGGCAAGTTGATCTACCTGTAGACTTGCTAGAGTTTCCTTTAGACGGTTTTGAGATGATAGTCAGGATGGATTGGTTAGGAAAGTACAAAGCTAAGATAGACTGTCATCAAAAGAAACTGTCTTGGAGAGGTCCTAAGGGCGTTAGTGTGTCTTATCGTGGGTTTGTGGTGAAACCCAAAGTTAAGTTGATTGGAGCTGTGACCTTGAAGTCCTATCTGAGGAAGGGGTGTCCGTTGATCTTGTGCCATGTGAGAGATGACCGGATAGAGAGTCCGAAAGTTGATCAGATACCAGTGGTGGGTGAGTTTTCAGATGTCTTTCCAGAGGAGATTCCGGGGTTGCCACTGAAGAGGGAGATAGATTTCACGGTTGAGCTGAAACCGGGGACGGGGCCAATCTCTAAGGCACCGTACCGGATGGGTCCTAAGGAACTGGAGGAGCTCAGGAAACAGCTAGATGATCTGATAGAGAAGGGATACATTAGACCTAGTGTATCACCGTGGGGAGCACCAATTCGTTTTGTGAAGAAGAAAGATGGGAGCTTAAGGTTGTGTATAGATTACAGGGAGCGGAACTGAGTGACGGTGAAGAACAAGTATCCTTTGCCAAGGATAGATGACCTGTTTGATCAGTTGAGTGGTGCATCAGTCTTTTCCAAGATTGATTTGAGGTCGGGGTACCATCAGGTGAAGATTAGGGAGGTGGACATACCAAAGACAACTTTCACGTCAAGGTATGGCCATTATGAGTATGTGGTGATGCCTTTTGGGTTATCTAATGCACCGGCTGTGTTTATGGATTTGATAAACAGAGTTTTCAGCCAGTTTCTAGACAAGTTTGTGGTGGTTTTTATCGATGACATCTTAGTCTATTCCAAGACTAAGGAGGAACATAAGGAGCATATGAGGATTGTGTTGCTGACCTTGAAGGAGCACGAGTTATATGCTAAGTTGTCCAAGTGTGAGTTCTGGTTAGAGAGAGTTGCTTTTCTGGGGCATGTGATCTCTAAGGATGGGGTAGTCAGTGGATCCCAAAAAGATTGAGGCAGTGACCAAGTGGGAAGCACCAAAGAATGTTGCTGAGATCAGGAGATTCTTGGGTTTAGCTGGATATTACAGACGGTTCGTGAAGGATTTCTCCAAGATTGCTAGACCTAGGACGACGTTGATGAGGAAAGAGAACAGGTTTAGTTGGGATGAGAGTTGTGAGACGGTGTTCCAAACATTAAAGGAGCGTTTCACCACAGCTCCTATCTTAGCATTGCCTGAAGGGAGTGAGAACTTTGAGGTTTATACAGATGCCTCAAAGAATGGGTTAGGATGTGTGTTGATGCAGAACGGTAAAGTGATTGCCTATGCTTCTAGGCAATTGAAGCCTTATGAGGATAATTATCCTACACACGACCTAGAGTTGGGTGCAGTGGTGTTTGCTCTCAAGATTTAGAGACATTACCTTTATGGGGCGACCTTTAATGTATTTTCTGATCACAAGAGTCCCAAGTACATAGTCACTCAAAAGGAGTTGAACATGAGACAGAGGAGGTGGATGGAATTGATTGGCGATTATGACATGGATATTATCTACCATGAAGGGAAAGCTAATGTTTTTGCTGATGCCTTGCGCATGAAGAGTGTACATTCTTTGTGTACAGCTTTATCTTTGATGAGGTTGAGAGACGAGGTGGGGAAGTTTGGGATACATATGATGTAGAGAGGGGATGCCATGGGAGATTTGACAGTGCAGCCTGATCTTTATGATGATATTCAAGGTAAACATGCTTTAGATCCTAAGATGGTGGAGTGGAGAGCTGGAGTAGAGAAAGGGACAGTGTCTAGATTCTCTATTCATTCAGATGGTAGTTTGAGGTTTAATGGGAGGTGGTGTGTCCCTAATGATGAGGAGCTGAAAAAGATAATCATGACAGAGGCACATTGTACACCATATTCAGTGCATCCAGGTGGTGACAAGCTATACAAGGATTTAAAGAACACGTTCTGGTGGCCTGGGATGAAGAAAGAGACAGCTGAGTTTGTGGCCCGTTGTTTGACATGCCAGAGAGTTAAAGGGGAACAGCGACGACCACAAGGTAAGATTCAGTCTTTAGAGGTACCTGAGTGGAAGTGGGAATCCATTTCTATGGATTTTATCGTGGGTATGCCAAAGAGTCAACAGGGTAACAACATGATATGGGTAATAGTGGATCGACTGACCAAGTCAGCTCATTTTGTGCCAATAAAAGATACATGGACCAAGGCACAATTAGCTTTGGCTTATTGGAAGCATGTGTTGAGATTGCATGGAGTGCCTAAGGACATAGTATCTGACAGAGATGCGAGATTTATCTCAAGGTTTTGGAAAGAGTTGCAGGAATCTTTGGGAACAACTTTGAAGATGAGTACAGCATTTCATCCTGCGATAGACGATCAGACTGAGAGAACAATCAAGACTCTTGAGGATATGTTACGAGCTTGTGTGATGGATTTTGGTGGTAGCTGGGAGCAGAGATTGGATTTGATTGAGTTTTCTTACAACAACAGCTATCACACCAGTATTGGCATGGCTCCGTTTGAGGCTTTATATGGGAGGAGATGTCGGAGTCCGATTTGTTGGGACGACATTGCTGAGGCAGTGGTTCTAGGACTAGAGATGGTACATGAGATGGTTGAGCAGATTAAGATGATCAGGGAAAGGATGAGAGCGGCTCAGGATAGGCAAAAGAGTTATGCAGCTCTACATCGCCGGGATATAGAGTTTCAGGTTGGGGACAAGGTTCTTCTGAAAGTGTCTCCTATGCGTGGGGTTATGAGATTCGGGAAAAAAGGCAAGTTGAGTCAGAAGTTCATAGGGCCTTATGAGATCTTAGACCGGGTTGGAGATGTTGCTTATCGTTTGGCTTTACCAGCTGCTTTGGAGAGAGTGCATAATGTGTTTCATGTATCTCAGCTGCGGAAGTATGTGAGTGACCCGTCACATGTGTTAGAGGCAGAGAGCATAGAGCTAGATGAGTCCTTGTCTTATCTTGAGGTGCCTAAGCAGATTCTTGACCGTAAGGTTAGGAAGACCAGGAGTGGTGAGACAATTTTGCTTAAGATCCTTTGGTCTAATCATGAGGTAGAGGAAGCTACATGGGAGGCAGAGGAGGCCATGAGGGAGCGTTACCCTTTCCTTTCTGATCAGGTATGTATGGTTACGGGGACGTAACCTTGTTTATTTTAGGGGGGTAGGAGATGATCGCAAAGAGTTTTTACACCCTTTTTGTATTGTGTCGGTATGTTTTGTAGTGGTTTGAGTCGGGTTGAGTTTGGTTGGTAGCATGTTTTAATGTTGAGTTTTATGTTGGTTGTTGTGTCGGGAGTGTGGTGGTATGTTTTTGTTTTGTTGTGGTTTGAACTTCGGGGACGAAGTTCTTTTTAAGGAGGGAAGACTGTAATACTACGGTTTTATGAGTCTCTGGGTACTCTATCGAGTGGGCCTTACTCTGTCGAGTAAGGGTATTTTGGTTTTTGAACCAGTTTCTGACTGTAGGGTACTCGATCGAGTAGCCTTGGTACTCGATCGAGTAGGGGGCACTCGATCGAGTATGTTGGGCACTCAATCGAGTGGCTCGGTTTACGGGTAATGTTTTGTTGGGTTTTGTTAATAATATGAATAGATATATATAACTTTTCGTCATCATCATTAAACACTTTTATTAAACCTAATCACTTCAAAAGAGATTTCAAACTACGTTCTTGTGGACAGCGGGCCGCCCACGGGGGCGCTTGGCGAAAACGAAACAAGCGTTTGCATTTTTGTATGGAGTCGCCACTAATTTTTATGGGAAATTGGAACCGTTCGAATATCTCGTGTCATGTCAAGACACAAAGTAGAGACATGAACACTAAGCAATCGTTACCCTTAGCATTCTATGTCTAGAATGACTCTCGTGGATGCCAATGAACACGGATGTTCACAGAGATCTGGAGTAAGGGGTGGGGGTACGTATTAGGAAGCTCTTTTGATCGAACACCTAATCCCGCCCGCCTCGATAGCGGCCTCTACTAATGATTAGGGAAGTTATTCGTACTTGATATATCGTCGGCTACATGCATGCAATGCAACATCCAAATTTTAATCCTAGCATGTGAAGATTTAACTAAGTCGGTTGACACGTAATTAGCATACAATTGGGTCGAAGTAGGATTTAATGCTCATTTACATGTGAAAGCACACAAGCAATAGAAGAAATACAATAACTATGAATTACAATAATGAAAATTACAATAATTACAATGGATTAGGCGATTTATGTCGAAAATACCTTTAAAACGGATAATTTGAGAAAAGGAATAAAAGAAAGAATAACGAACAGGACAGAAGGTGATAATACGGTTAATAGTTAGTTAATACGTAGTCTAAATAAACTAGGTCAAGGCAGAAACGGAGTTCGAGGGACGAACTCGGCCGAACAAAGCGCAAGCGAGTGCTGCGTCCCTCGAATAAGCGCAGACGCCGCGTCCTGTTCCTTTGGCTCGCCTTCCGGCTGTGAAGCCGTAATTGCAAGCCGTTAATGTTAATTGGTGAATTTAATGATGGATTAAATTATTTACTCGGATGAAAGTGATAAATAGATTATTTAACACATGAATAGGTCATAAAAGCAGTAAAACATGGATGAGACGGAATTAAACGAATTAATTACATGATGAAATAATGATAGAAGTGAAAAATATTAATGAGTCCTACGAATTAAATCAATTAACTACGTTAGATACAACGGATTAATGACGAATATGCGACGAATATGACAAAGGACAGATTAAACTATATCAAAGGCGAATCCCAGAAACCCAATATGAACAAATTGAATCTCTACAACCCGGAATTGAATTTTAATGACGAAAACCCGCGAATATTGGATTATTCGGGATTTAAGTCGGATTTATGACAAATTAAACATGAGAATGACGGTGATTATAACATGTGTGGAATTATTATGATACTACGACGAAGAATTAATGACGAAGCAAGCAAAAGACGAGAATTTGAATACGAATTACGAGGACAAACGAAGAAGAAAGGAAGCGAGAATCTGGGCAAATCACGAAGAGGCGCAGCAAGAACTGCGCTCCTTCGAAGAGGCGCACCGATTCTTTGCGTCCTTTCTCGACGGTCATCTACTGGAAATCCGCAAAAACAGGTTTTAACAAAGGGTTTTAGAAATCGTTTTTAAAGGTACTTTCGACATAAACCTTACAATTGATTATACGAAAGGTAAAATACAATAAATAAAAGAGGAATTATACACCCTCAGACTTACATGTTGACGAAACGAGAAGGACTAAGATATCGATTAGTGATGCTCGACGTGAATGCAAAGAAAGTGCCCTCGTAAGAGGTAAACGATTGATTAATTAAGTTGATTATTGGTGTAGTTGGTCAAATTGGTCGGTCATGCAACGGAGAGGCTGGTACCCAGAAAGATCCGAGCTTACGTGGTCGAAAGTTCAAGCACATAGGCGCCAATAAGTAAGAACAAAGTCTAGAATGCAAAGGGAGAAGAGAAGGGCGGACACTCGCGTGAGAAATGTGAGGAACGAAAGCTCCTATTTATACTAATCACGTGAAGGAATTAGGGTTTCGGAGACTCTTTGGAAGTGAATCTCGGAAAGATATAAAAAAGATACGAAAAACACGCAGAAAAGGGCTTGGGAAGAGGCGCAGCAGCCATCGCGTCTCTTGGAAGAGGCGCAGACTGCTGCGTCTATTCCCGTGAGGTTTCCTCTGTCAAGAAAGAAAGATTTCCGCGTTTGAGTTATCGTAGGACGGAAATAATTCGATCTTCCTTAATATCTTATATGAATATTACGGGATATTATTTGCTAAAAGATAAAATTTGTGAAATATGGAATAGAAATATCCGGAACATTACAGAACATTCCGACTCGGGATTTAACGGTTATCAGAAAATGGAGACGGTTTTAGGCCCGGACTCCGAATGTACTCTAATTACTGCCAAAACGACCGTATCGGGACGTAGATGACAACCATGAGGTAGACATTAATATTTGAGCAATCACTTGACGATAATCTTACGAACTATCACAAATCGTTCCGCGTATCAAACATGCGGCCCAATCATCACCGGGTGGTTTGCGGGAGGTGCAGAAACGAGGTATCTACAGAGCCCCCACTTTGACTGAGGCTTGGACAAGGCGAAAGTCAAAGTATAGCCATCAGGTCAATCGAAGATTACAACCTGACGACTATGGCGACGCGAGGCGGCTCAAAGGGTCTGAACCAAGGACCTTTCGTCGGGAACATTTTAGAGTCTGTCGACTATCGGGGAGGGTCGTTTTAAGTCCATTAGACTACGTAAGGAGGCTCGCCAGCCATAAGAAGAGACCATACCTGAGACTTCTTTCTCGAGATGCTTCCGGAGGTGCATAGGAGCTAAGGTTGAGCATGGGAGCTAAGGGTAAGACCTAAAGGACATATAAGGATTGTGCTAGGGTGTGGGACCCTAAAGGAAAGCATTGACGGGAAGGAGGCCTAAAGTGAGTTCAACTTAAGGGGTAAACCGAAGGTTGGGTATAGGAACTCTATTGGTTTGGGGAACCTGAAGGCTTATGAACCTAAAAGGATTGGGATCCTATAGTTGGAAAGTCCTAATTTCGGGTTTACGAACCTAAGAAAAAAAGGCTTTGGGTTTGGGAACTTCTGGAGAACGACACCCTGTCGAACTCCGCGGGAAACGAGAAATATTGAGAGTAGCAGGACATGGCTGGGAACTGCTGGAGGGAAAAAATCTGCTTGGGTAGATGTTAATCCTCACGTCTTGAGAGAGACAGTACGTCCGCTTACTCTCGCTGGAGACATAATGGGGAATTATTCTTCTTGTCATGAGAGGGAAAGTATATCCGCTTACTCTCGCTTGAGACATAATGAAGGTGTGTCGAATTCTTGTAAATAAGTAAATGCTCGTTGCGATAAGCAAAAACGGGTCTTGGAAGGAATAAACAGTCTGCTGCTGGCTTGGAAATGCGAGCCGGAACGAAAGAAAATCGTCAAACGGGCCAAAAGAGTGAAAATAGCATCGGGGAAGAGGCGCACCAAAGATGGGCCCACAAATAACGAACTTATAACAAATTTTTGAAAATCCGTATAGAGGGAACAAAAGGAAGAGGCGCAGCAAGAGCTGCGTCTCTCGGAAGAGGCACAGCGCCTGCTGCGTCTATTCCCCAATTTGGCTTTCCTGCGTAAAAACGCGAAAATCAGAGGGATTGTACTTATTTGCATTCGAAACACAAATTACTCATTTCTCTCTCAAATATTCACCATTTCCGCCAAGGTTTGATTCAAAATCTTGCTTTAAACATGACTAATCGAGGTATGTGTCTTAATCTTGCATTAATCTTCTACATTCGTTGAATTTTGAGCTGCGACATTTAGGGTTTTCGACCCTTTTGATCGAAAATTTGAGGCTTTTCCCCCAAATAGATTTGCCTTGTCAAATTGATGTTGGAAATGGATAGTAGGTAATGTTAGGAACATAACCATGTGTTTGCTTCGAATTTTCATCAAGTTTTGAGCCTTTGAGTGAAATTTTGAGACGGTTTTACAGCTAAACCGTAAATTGCTTCGAAAATAGCCTTATGATTGCCCATTTGCGATGAAATTTGATATTTGGGATCTCTGGGTGATGGGTAAACTTTCTACCATCTCGGAATTTTGGTTTGTGACAACTTTTTCAGGACACCTTTTTAGGGCATAATCGTCGTTATAGCGAAATGCTGCCGAAATTTCGACTTGAACCCGGAACTAGGCTTTGAATTAGGCTTGACTTGACCCAATTTATCACATGAGTGATCGGGTTGATGGGAATATGGCCAAGGATGGCAATGGAAGAGCGATTTCAGGGCCTCGAAGGCTCGAAAACTCCTTTAACAAAGGCCTGTCGTCATGTGACGCGGCCTGAATTTGCTTTAACGTTGCAGGTGATGAGGCTTCTACTTCTGGGAGAGCTCCCATGGAGATAGACGCCGCTACTGTTGAGGAGGCTTTAGAGCAGGCCTTCACCGCTGCGGTGATGGCTGCTGAGTTTCGCGAGGAGGAGGCCGTCGAGGAAGAGGAGATCCCGAGACGGGCCAACGTCGGGCGAGGTGGTCGTCAGCTGAGGGGAGCTCCTGCATGGGCTGAGACCTGGGAGAGTAGGCACCTCGTGTGGGCTGCAGAGGGTCACCTGTCCTACAGGACGGTGAAGAGTTTGGTAAATAGGAATTCACTACTCATCACCCATCCTCTTTCATTCTTTTGTCCAAATTTCTTTCAAATTTCATTCAAAACTAAAGATAGCTTTTGTTTCCAATCATAATAGGAGGCCGGGAACATTAGGTCGTTCTCGGGTTACACGACAGCGATGGAGCACTACGAGCGGCTGTCGGCGGAGGAGAGGACTATGATCGAGCGTGGAGCGTTCGGTCCTTTGGTATAGATCTGGAGGGATATCGTGAAGAGGAAGTTGCGGGCTAATCTTAACCTGGTCCGCGCTTTCTTGGACCGATTCTGGGATACGACTTCCACGTTTCACCTGCCTTTTGGTGAGGTGGGAGTCACTTTGGAGGATTATGGCATGATTTCTGGTCCAGTGCGGGGACCGAGGAGGTGGTGTGGCCGGAGACGCCATGAGGGTGACTCGGCCGAGGCGGAGATTGATCGGCTGGAACTTGTCGCCGAAGGCTGTTGCAGTGCCGGGTTTGGTACCCAGTTCTTACGTTCAAGACTACTTTGCGGGGAAGACCCCGGCGCTGGTGACGATTGACGGGAGAGAGACGGCTCCTCCTCCCTTTATAGCTGAGTAGAGGGCTCGTCTGTGGCTTTGGTGGTTCCTGTCTTCGATTTACCTCGGAGACAAGGGCGAGAGGCTGTCGACGAAGCTTCTTCCCTTTCTTTCTTACCTGAGTTCCCTAGGACGTTGGGACTGGGTCACAGCTGGTTTTGCGGTCCTCATCCGTTTCATGAGGGCCATGGTTCGTCCGGAGTTGATGGAGAAGGGGACTTCTCCAGGTGCTGTCGGACCTGGACTACTGTTGGAGGTATGAACCTTCCTTTAGACCAAAGTAAATTCCTTTCTTTATCAAATCACGAAAGATCATCATTGATTATCTTGCTTTACAGGCGTGGGTGTACTCCTACTTCCCGAGTCTCGTGCCCAAGAGGACGGAGCCGCTGGAGAGGGCCTATCCTGTGGTGAGGGATTGGGTGATGTGCCGGACGAAGAGCAAGCGTTCTTCTCACAACGTCTACCGGCGGGACGTGAACGCTCTCCAGCTGAGTAGCGTGAGTATCCCATTCGTATTCATTTATACTTCTTATACTTTGCCTTTAATTGATCATAGGAATGATCTTTGCCTTATCTTGTCATAGTGGGTGCCCAGACCTTGGGTGGAGTACGCTGGAGCGCCTCCTTTTGTCGCTGAGGTCCTTCGACCTAGGAGCCCGAGCCGACTGCTGTTGAGGACGTCGATGGGTCCTGTGTGGTACTTGGGCGAGCGTTTGGCTCGTCAGTGCTCTCGGGATGCGTTGACGGTTCCCGTCGATCCTCCGAGGACGATGTTTAGGGAGCCTTCTGAGGCTGAGAGAGAGGCGGACTTGGCTGGTGCCAGTGGCGACGACCTTCTTCTTCCTGGCGAGGACTACTCGGCATTCCTTTACGAGAGGTTAGCGTACTGGCCGGTAGTGGTGAGTATCTTTTACTCTTTCTTGATTTGATTTTGAGAATTACGACGAAAGATCATCGATTAGTGAGAGCTATTTGTCTTTGCAGGAGGTCGAGGCGGCGGGCATCGAGCCCCCAGTGTACCCCGAGACCCTTGAGTACACTGACGCGACCGGGAGGACGACGATCTCCGAGCTGCGTGACTTTGACGTAGCTGTGACGGATGTTGGCCTAGACGACCGGGCGAAGATCCGATTCGGAGGGTGAGTCTCTATCTTGTATAACTTTCGTGTAGGAACACATTTGATTGAGTTTGTTCAATTTGCTGAGAATTTCTTTTGAAAATGCAGGTCGCGCCGTCTCGGTTCGTGGCACTATGGAGGGTGGCCAACCGGCTGCGAGCTACTGCCATCGAGGCACTCGTCGGTGGTCGAGGTCGTCAGGTATGAACCTTATTTGATTTTTTTTTTATTTTTGATTTCCAATTTTGCTTGAATCGATTGACATGAGCCAATTTATTGCTGTTTACAGGGTGACTGCGAGCTGGAGCGAGAGTTGACATAGTCTCGGGAGGAGACAGCTCGCGTGTTGAGGGAGCTCGAGGTTCGGGATGCCGAGATCGCTGCTCTTGTGGCGAGAGTTGCAGAATTGGAGGGCGCCCAGCAGTAGTTTTGTGTAGTTTCGTAGACTTGTACATTTGGACATTTGATTTTGAACATTTTTGGACTTTTGTTTGGGGCGCAATCCCCCAGTTTGCTTGTACATTTGCTTTGTTTGGCGTATATATGACGGCCTGAGTGTCTTTGCTGCTGGGTTGTGTTGCTTGTATCTGCAGGTTAGTTCTGAACAGGTTTGGTAGATAACGGTTTACGCCGTCATGCTGCCGAAATTTACATAGAAATCACGCAAAACATACATTTTTATATACATATGGCCTTAATTAGCGCAAAATGAGACTCAAAAGAAAGCAAAAAATTTGTCGGAAATGACCGGACGGTAGGGAGGGTTACCCCCTAAAAAAAGAAAAAAAGATAAATCTATAAGTTAAAAAATGTAGAGGTGAAATGCTGAAATTCGTTAAAATGAAAACAAATGAAAATTATTTCCCAAAAAGAAAATGAATGAAAATTATTTCCTAAAAAAGAAAATGAAAATTATTTCCTAAAAAGGAAAATGAATTAAGTGTGATGAAATGGCGAAGGTGTCGACGTTGCCTCGAAATGCGTGCCCGCGAATTTAGGAAACCTGAAACATGGTAAACTTCTCGTATTTACCAAAATAAAAACCCCGAAGGAATAGGAAATCATTCGTTATAGAATTAGGAAAGATCCAACGCGGAAATCACAGAAGTGAGACTGGGGAAGAGGCGCAGCATGAGCTGCGTCCCTTTGAAGAGGCGCAAGAGTCGCGCCCGTTCCTGCCGGTCCGTTCTGACGGATTTTTGGAAACAGCAATTAGTATAAATAGAAGCGTCGATGGAGCTTTAATTCACATAAATCTTCCGTCTCTTCTTCGTCTATTCACATAAAACTCTCAAAATAAATTTTCAAAAGAAAATTGTCATTATGAATACTTTGGAGATCCGCATGAAGGAATGGACCAACGAATTTTCGAATATGGAGAAGCATGACATGGGTGCTTATAACCTTGGGTCTTTGTTGAGTTTGAAACTCATTAAGGTTGTAAAACCGTTCTTGGATGCTTGCCTTGACTATTGGGACCCGAATCATCATGTTTTCGCGTTCCCAGGAGGTGTCATTTGCCCATTTCCTGAAGAAATTGCTGCTATTGGTGGGTGGGACCCCGAACATTTACCTGCCATTCCTTCCACTTCACAAGGATATAAGAGCAAATTTAGAGACTTGCTTGGACTGACCAGACTTGAGGTGGATCGTCTAGTTACCCCGAAAGGTGTGAGAATGTTGGATTTTATAGACCGATTCATCAACAGGGCCGACCCTACTGTTTCTCATGTTGCTAGGAGGAGGGCATTTGGCTTTTGTTTGTTGCATGTGTATGTCTTCCAAGGATATGTTGATGAAGACTTGAGAGGTGATCCCCGTCTTTTGGGCCTTATTGAGCAAATGGAGCTGCGCAGGAGCCCAGCTTGCTTATGCTTAGGAGAGATTATTTTGGGTTTGGATAATAGGAAATCCAACCGCGATCTGCCGTTCTTGGGGAGTCCCGTCATTCTGCAGGTAAAAGACACACTTTTTTTTTTTCTTTTTTTTTTTTTCGTTTTCGTTTTTCGTTTTCGATGTCTAATACCTGCTTTTGGGTAGGTTTGGCTTATGGAACGGCTTCGATTGATCGAGCCCCCAGTTCATGCACCTTCCTATCATGCTCGATCGATTGCGATGAGGACGCGGTTGTACATGGTGGACTTTACCCGGGTCTGCGATTATTGGAAGAACAAGCTGAAAAATGATGATGGTCCGTTGATTAGGTGGGTTGTACCATGGTGGAACCTCAAGTCTGTCACTGGAGTGTCTTCTTTGGATCCCACTAGGTCCGTGCGCATTCCTGGATTGGAGTTTATGGTGTGCATCTTCCCGGAAAGATTGATGAGGCAAGTTGGGCTGAAGCAGACGATTCCAAGGCTCGATACCGTCCCGCAGACTGCTATGGCGCTTACTACCGAGACCCGAAGAGAGTGGGCTATTAAATGGGCCCAAAGAAACATGTGGTTCTTGAGCTTCTCCGCCAATGCTTTATGGGTGTCGGATTCTTATCTGAGGTGGAGAAGGGCTGCAACTCCGGAAGAGCGCGAGAGACTGAGGAAACGCGAGCCTTTTGATTACAAGGTGCGCGAGGGAGAGAAAGAGAAGGAGAAGCATCTGACAGAGGGAGAAGAAGAAGCCGGGTTTCAAGTCATTCATCCTTCAAAGAAATCAAAGACTACTCCTGTCGCAGAAATGGTGGTTGGTAAGAATGGAAGAGCCAGGCCTCGAGAAAGACCGTTGGTGATTAGGTCTGAAGTGGCGCAAGAGCGCCCAGCTCGAGGTCGTGACAAGAAATATGACAAGAATGACAAGGGCAAAGGGAAGATGGAGGAATAGCCCGAGTCTTTACTTATTATTATTTGGTTATTATTATTATTGTTGTTGTAATAAAAGGAGGGATTTTTAGAATCCTAGCCTATTCTATTTTATTATGTAACGTACTATTATTATTTAGGAAATGAATGAAATAAAAAAGGTTAAATGGTTATGAAACCGTTGAGATGTTCTACTTATTATTCTTGTCGAATTTCAAATGCAATGCAAATGTCCTTCTATTTACATTTTAGATATAATGGGTTGAATCCTGTGAAGGATTGCCTACGTATTCACTTGAAAAGTGAAATCAAACCCTTTGCGCGTAGTTCGAGTAAATGTAAAAGAATAATTGTTCGAAGCAAGAGCTTGTAATGAACATAGAAAATAAGCATGAGCTTTTGCTTACTCTGGAGGTGCGAATTTAGTTTATTTGATGATATGAGGATGACAATTTTGTCAAAATGCAAGAGCATAGTGACATTTAGCTTATTTCAGCTGGGCCAGGGGCCGTTTATTTAGTGCCACAAGAGCGACACGTGGGGTTACGCGAGGCGCGTTTTTGGTCCTATTCTAGGCATAGTATCGTTTCAGTTGGTCAAGGTTTGTGGGGTTTGAAAACTCGTTCCCATCTAGGTCTGTGATTCTAACCGCACCCCCTGGGAGTATGGATTTGACTAGAAATGGTCCGGCCCAGTTAGGTTTGAATTTTCCCCTTGGGTCAACAGGTAAAAGAGCTCTAACCGATTTGAGTACTAAGTCTCCTTCTTTGATGTTTCTTGGCCTAACCCTTTTGTTGAAAGCTCGTTTGATATGTGCTTGATATGTTTGGACATTGTGTAAGGCGCGCAGCCTACGTTCATCCAGGAGGATGAGTTCTTCATATCTATCCCTCTTCCAATCGGCCTCCGGGATTTGACTTTCTAGTAGAATACGCAGGGATGGTATTTCTAGCTCGACTGGTTGTACGGCTTCCATGCCGTAGGTCAAATAGAAAGGAGTAGCCCCAGTGGGCGTCTTGACAGATGTACGATACCCCCATAAAGCAAAGGGTATCTTGCTTGGCCAATCTCTATAGTTATCAATCATTTTCTTGAGAATTGTGACAACATTTTTGTTTGCCGCCTCTATCGCGCCGTTAGTCTGTGGTCTATAGGGCGAAGAGTGGTGATGCTTAATCTTGTATTTGGCTAGCAATTGCTCGATTTCAGCTTGGAAGTGTGACCCGTTATCGCTAATGATCTCATGTGGGCAACCATATCGACAGATGATGTTGTTTTGTATGAATTTTGCCACATTTTTAGCCGTAAGACCAGTGTAGGAAGCCGCTTCTACCCATTTGGTAAAATAGTCGATTGCCACTAGAACGAAACAGTGACCTCCTGTTCCGGCTGGGGTTATCTTCCCGATTATGTCAATTCCCCATGTAGAAAATGGCCAAGGAGATGTCATTGTGTAGAGCAACGAAGGAGGGACATGTTGTACATTTTGACAATTGTGGCAATGTCTTACGTATTTGATGCAATCGGACTCCATTGTGGTCCAATAATATCCCAGACGTGTGATTTTCTTTGCCATCATGGGTCCACTCATGTGAGGACCGCATTCTCCGTCGTGGATTTCTTCCATCACCTTTCGTGCCTGTGAATGATCAAGGCAACGTAGGACTACACCAAGAGGTGTTCTTTTGTATAATTCTCCTTGCATGAGAACGTATTGGGAAGCTAATAGGCGTATAGCACGTTGTCCCCTCTTATCCATATCCGGTGGATAGGTACCATTAAGCTTAAAATTCAGGATTGCTTGGAACTAGGGCTCCTGTGCGATTTCCTCTTCATCGGTGATTTGGTGGACATAAGCCGGCTCCGACCGTCGTTCGATGCACAAAGGCATTTCCATCATGTGATCCGGCATATTTATCAAAGATGCAAGTTTCGCAAGAGCGTCTGCAAATTGATTTTCCTCCCGAGGTAGATGTAGGTAGGTTACGTGATCAAAGAATTGAGCGACTTGGTCTATCCTAGCCTGATAGGGTGCGAGGCTTTCGCTTCGGATTTTCCAAGATCCTGTAACTTGGTTGATGATCAGTGATGAATCCCCATGTACTCGGAGGTTTTTAATGCCTAAACTTACTGCCGCTTGTAGTCCAATGAGACAAGCTTCATATTCTGCAGCGTTGTTTGTCACCTCGAAGTCGAGTTTGACAGCAATCGGTGTATGCTCACCTTCAGGAGAAATGAGCAACACTCCTATTCCGAATCCTCTTAAGTTTGATGCTCCATCAAAGTATAGATCCCAAGAGTCTACATCGGTTTGAAGTATATCCTCGTCTGGAAATGACCAAGTGTCTATGGTTTGTGCGTCGTTGATAGGATTTTTCGCGAAGAATTCGGCGACGGCGCGACCTTTTATGACTTTCAAAGGGCACATATTTAAGGTCGACCGAGAGCATCAAGGTCCATCTTGCCAGACGTCCGTTGAGGACGGGTTTCTCGAAGAGGTATTTGACTGGATCCATTTTGGAGTATATCTTGACGGAGTAGCTAAGCATGTAGTGACGTAGCTTCTTCGTTGCCCACACAAGAGCGAGGCATGTCTTTTCGAGTTGTGAGTATTTGCATTCATATTCCAAGAACTTCTTACTTAGATAGTAAATAGCTCTTTCTTCACTTCCTACAGTTTGAGCCAAAGATAGCACCCATGGCGGTTTCGATTCTTGTGAGATATAAACCAAGAGGTTGATCTTGTTGTGGCGGCATGAGCACTGGTGGTTTAGCCAATATCTCCTTGATTCGGTCAAACGCCTTTTGGCAATCATCATCCCACATGGTGTGGTCTGTTTTCTTGAGTTTCTTGAAGATAGGCTCACAAATCATCGTAAGTTTCGATATGAATCGACTTATGTATCGTACTTTTCCCAGAATCCTCCGACTTCTTTTTCTGTTTGAGGTTGTGGCATTTCGATTAGAGCCTTGATTTTGGAAGGATCTATTTCTATACCCCGTTGGCTAACGACGTATCCTAGGAGTTTGCCAGATGTTACCCCAAATGTGCATTTCTGAGGATTGAGTCTCATGTTGTACTTTCGTAACCTTGCGAAGAACTTGCGAAGGTTCGCAATATGTCCCTCTCTTTCCTTGGATTTGACGATCATGTCATCTACGTATACCTCAACTTCTTTGTGCATCATGTCATGTAGGAGTGTAGTTGCGGTGCGTTGGTACGTAGCTCCGGCGTTGATCAATCCGAACGGCATTACTGTATAGCAATAGGTTCCCCATTGGGTGACAAATGCGGTCTTATGCATATCTTCCATGGCCATCTTGATCTGGTTATAACCCGCATATCCATCCATGAAGGTTAGTAACGCGTGGTCGGCAGTATTGTCCACTAATATGTCAATGTGAGGTAGAGGAAAGTCATCTTTCGGACTCGCTTTGTTCAAGTCCCTAAAGTCGACGCAAACACGGATTCTCCCATCCTTTTTGGGTACGGGTACTATGTTAGCTACCCAAATGTAATACTCGGAAACTTTGATGAACCCGGCTTTGAATTGCTTGTCAACTTCTTCCTTAATCTTTAGAGCCCACTCTGTTCTCATTCGTCGAAGCTTCTGTTTCACAGGTTTGAAACCTGGCTTAATCGGAATCCTATGTTCGGCAATATCCCTGTCGATTCCTGGCATGTCTTTTTAGGACCAAGCGAAAACGTCTTTGAATTCATTTAGGAGGTCTATGAAATCGGCCCTTTCGGTAGAGCTCAAGGTAGTCCCTATCCTAAGTTCTTTGGGTTCTAGTTCGGTTCCTACATTGATGGGTTCGGTATCCTCTATTACTGGTCCCCCCTTCCCCTTCCTGTAGTATTTCTTTGGCTACGTAGGGAGGTAGCTCGATTGAGTCTGGATCTTGGTCATCCTCAGTATCATCATAAACAGAATTGCACTCAAGATAACACAAAGAGTAAGCAGAACCTGATTTATTCATATTAAGATTTGAGTAAAGTTGAAACAAAGAAGCCAACTGATCCATGGTCAGTGGCGGCAAAGGGACAGTGGTTGGGGCATTTCCCGAACTACTGTGACTACTCGAGGCTAAGCTAGGAGAAACGAAGGGAGTGGGGATGACAACGGGAGTAGACTCTCTAATGACTTCTCTAGATTCCGACTCTGACTCCGACTCCGACTCGAACTCATCGTCTTCTGGTTCTCCTTTAAACATCTCTCCTTCTCAAGTGGTGAGCTTGAAGAGTCTTCCTTGATTGTTGGTCCATTTAATCGATTTTCTCCATCCCTTCTGCTGCTTCGCGTCGGTTTCTGTGATCAACGCGGTGGGGTTGAAGCGATCGTCTTGAAGTATCATCGTAATGATCTCATCCTGCGCGGCCCTAACGAATCGATCTTCTCCAAACAATAGGCTAACAGCTTGTTCGTCTAAGCAAGGTGCTTGACGGGTTTTGGCGGTAGGAACCGTTTATGGAGGGATGAAGTAACAATCGTGAAAGATCTCGATTCCGGCTAACTTCCTCTCAAGATAGTGCCAAGGTTCGGGAAATCCATGAAAGAGCTCGGAACTTCCTTCTTGAACAAAGTACCCATTTAAAGTAGGGAGATATGGCCTCATTTGGATTCCCACGTGCTTGCGGTTTTGTACTTGGGCAAGCATTTCGAGAACTTCTTCTTTTGTAGGTTTGTATCCTAGTCCAAGTGGTATCCTCGTTGAGTTGCCTTCCTTGTAGGGCGAGAAGGTATTCTTCCGAATAGGGTTCAAAGGCATTCCAGGGAAGTATCCCTGGGATTTGAGTATGTGGTTGACCACCAAGTTAGAGTAGGGATTATAGTATAAGGGTGCCAACTCACTTTCTATGACACTTACACTTTGGAAACCCCCAAGTTCGTATACGGGATCCGCAAGGACTTGATTGTTTGACTGCTTCTCGATTATTGCCTTGATGGGTGACGAAGTGATCGTCACTACTTTGCCATTTAGTGGGATCTTGATCTTTTGATGAAGGGTGGATGTTACCGCTTTGGAAGCGTGAATCCAAGGCCTTCCCAGAAGTATGTTGAATGAAGCTTCGATGTCCACTATTTGGAAGTTAACCTTTCGTTCGATTGGTCCCGTGGCTATGGTTAGGTTAGCGAGTCCTACCACTTTTCGTCATGTACCGTCATATGCACGTACACCTTGATTGGTAGGAGTCCAATCCGACTCTTTCATGCCTAGCTTGTATGCCGTTTTGAGTGGTATGACGTTGACCGCGGAGCCATCGTCCACCAAGGTCATTGGCACATTCTTCTTTAGACAAATGACAGTGATGTATAGAGCAAGGTCGTGACTAGCGCCAAAAGGTGGCAAGTCTTCGTCCGAGAAAGTAATAGGATTACTTAGCTTAGGTGATTCTTGGAAGACCAAGTTGACTACATCTTCAGGAGTGGAGTTATGTGCTACATTTAGCTTGGCCAAAGCTTGCAAAAAAGCTTGGCGATGTGGGAATGAGCTTGCTACTAGTTGCCGACCGAAAGATCACCTTTGTTTTCTCGTAATTGCTTGAGCAAATGATCAGTAGGGTCATCTTCGTTGTCATTTGGTGTGATGACGTTGGTTGGACCGTTTTGAGTAGTGCTTTGATATGGGCGACCCGAACGAGTTAGGTGGTCCACATCTTGGTCTTCACCATTTTGGACTAT
Source organism: Silene latifolia (assembly GCF_048544455.1). Lineage (NCBI taxonomy): Eukaryota > Viridiplantae > Streptophyta > Magnoliopsida > Caryophyllales > Caryophyllaceae > Silene > Silene latifolia. The sequence goes on along the minus strand of NC_133532.1, from coordinate 105,752,634 downwards.
TTCTTTGACTAGGGAGTTTTCAATGAGATACTCGTCCTCATCGTCATCGGCCCAAACCCCATTGGGATCAGCTAGTTCCCTCATTCTCATGATATCACCTTCTAGTCGTATGATTTGGTCGACTAGTTTATCAACCACGGTGACTACTTCTTGCATAGTGGCATTTTGAGAGAAGATCAATGGTACACGTTCTTTGGGTATTGCGTTGGGATTGCGTAAGGTTGTTACCATGTTTTCTAGTTCCCAAACGTGTCTATCTACACTCCTTGCCCATGTGATGAAGTCGGAAATGGTAGGGGAGATGGTAGAGTAGAGCCCTTCATTCTCAATCGCGTGAATTTCATTTTCGGTGGGAGAAATGAGGTGTGAGCAATCTAAGGTAGATTCATCACTTGTGATCACTAGAACTCCAAGAGGATTCTGAGTGTTGTTGGGTTTACCTCCTGGTGGTATTGGAAGTCGACCATCTTCAATCATGTCTTGAAGCACGTGTTTCAACTTGTAGCATTTTTCTGTGTCGTGCCCCTTGCCCCTATGGTATTCACAGTACGAATTTTCATCCCAAAACTTGGACTTCCTCTCGGGTTCGGGAGTAGGTCCAATGGGTTGGAGTTTACCTTGCTTCATTAGTCTTTTTAGAGCGTTGGAGTAAGTATCCCCAAGGTTTGTGAATTTCCTTGGTGGGGTAGTTTTCTTGGATGGCTCGAGAAGGTTAACTTCATCGGTTTTGCTAGTAGAGCCGTATGAACGACTTGTGGACCCTTGATATCCTCGGCCTACCGTTTTGGACAAGAGTCCTTTACGGATGTCGTCTTCGATCCTTGTTCCTAGTACGGTCAAGTCTTTGAAAGTTTTGATGTTTTGGTATCTCAAGTGGTTGGCATATATGGGCTTGAGATTATCCACAAACTTTTCCACGAGAGTAGCCTCATCCGGGCGTTCAACTAGTTGAGTGCTAGTCTTCCTCCACCTACTTAGGAGGTCGGTGAATCCTTCTTTGTCATTTTGGGTAAGAACCTCTAGAGTACGCATGTTGACTTGGATCTCGGCATTATCCGCATATTGTTTAGAGAACTCGATTGCGGCATCTTCCCAAGTAGCGACCTTCTTGTGATCTAAAGTGTAGAACCATTGTTTCGGGATGGTGTCAAGAGATGAAGGAAAGATCCTTAAGAACATCTCGGGTTTGATGCCTTTGATAGACATGTAATCCTTGAAGTCACGGATGTGGTTTAACGGGTTCTCATGTCCCTTGAACTTAGGGATATCCGTCATGTTAAAGTTAGTTGGCAATTTGGAATTGACGGCTTCATACTTGCGATTGTTCTCCCTATAAATGTCATCCCCCTTAAGGTACATCAATTGCTCCTCTAGGTATTGGAGTCTTTTCTCAGCTGCAGTCGTCCCCATGAGAGGATTCTCATCCCTAGATTCATCATCGGAGTTACGTAGCACTTCACTTTCAAGAGGAGGCAACCTTCCCTCTACGGCATAGATACGGCCCTCGATGAGCTCGAGGCGGTCATAGGTTTGTTCTTGAGTAGATTGCATTTGGGCTAGCGCGGCTAGGATTCGATCATTACTATTCTGGAGTTGGTTGAAGTTTGCTTCATCACTTGATCCGGGCATCTTGGAAACTGGATAAGAGATCGGCGACGAATCAAAACACGATCGACCATTCTATCACACTTTGCTAAAAGAGGAAAAGTTTTGACTCGTGAAGTGGGTGTGTGCCACTTGTGTTGAGTAAGCTTTGAAGAAAGACAAGTTTTGAAAATGTGTGTCCTAGCCAACTGTAGTGTAGTTGTAGGAGTGGACTCGAAGTGAGGTTTTGAAATGGGTTTGTGGCCCGAATTTTGACACGACAAACGGACAGAGTTTTGACCGGATTTTGCGCTAATTGGAAGCCCTATTTCGAAATTCTTGTTTGAAAAGGGTTTTGATTTTTGAAAATTCGTCCTGGTTTTGTTTAGAAATGGTGATCACGTAAGGTTTACACATTTATACAAGCATTATAACGGGATGCTGAGTGCATTTAGAAGGGTTTTGGTTTAAAGGGTGGGTTGCCATACCGAACCATCAAACCCGAAGTCTGTGGAGAGGCTCGTGCCAAACAAGAGTAAGGCCGATTCCTAGTCCATTTCCTCAAGTAGTGAAGGCCCTTGATACAAACAAGAGTAAGCATCATGGTATGGATGACGTCAATCGCTATCCATCCTTAGGCCCAAATAAGAATTAGGACCGTTTAGACGGGACGATTGGTCGAATGGGTTGGGTTGGGCCTAGGAAGGCCGAATTAAACGGTCTAGGAAGACCGAGTTATGAAAACCGACAATTGCCTTGTACAAACTATTCCCTAACCTTGTTAAAGTTTCACCCTTGGCTACACGTAAGTGTATTATCCCCAGCGGAGTCGCCAAACTGTGGTTTGAACTTCGGGGACGAAGTTCTTTTTAAGGAGGGAAGACTGTAATACTACGGTTTTATGAGTCTCTGGGTACTCTATCGAGTGGGCCTTACTCTGTCGAGTAAGGGTGTTTTGGTTTTTGAACCAGTTTCTGACTGTAGGGTACTCGATCGAGTAGCCTTGGTACTCGATCGAGTAGGGGGCACTCGATCGAGTATGTTGGGCACTCAATCGAGTGGCTCGGTTTACGGGTAATGTTTTGTCGGGTTTTGTTAATAATATGAATAGATATATATAACTTTTCGTCATCATCATTAAACACTTTTATTAAACCTAATCACTTCAAAAGAGATTTCAAACTACGTTCTTGTGGACAGCGGGCCGCCCACGGGGGCGCTTGGCGAAAACGAAACAAGCGTTTGCATTTTTGTATGGAGTCGCCACCAATTTTTATGGGAAATTGGAACCGTTCGAATACCTCGTGTCATGTTAAGACACAAAGTAGAGACATGAACACTAAGCAATCGTTACCCTTAGCATTCTATGTCTAGAATGATTCTCGTGGATGCCAATGAACACGGATGTTCACAGAGATCTGGAGTAAGGGGTGAGGGTACGTATTAGGAAGCTCTTTTGATCGAACACCTAATCCCGCCCGCCTCGATAGCGGCCTCTACTAATGATTAGGGAAGTTATTCGTACTTGATATATCGTCGGCTACATGCATGCAATGCAACATCCAAATTTTAATCCTAGCATGTGAAGATTTAACTAAGTCGGTTGACACGTAATTAGCATACAATTGGGTCGAAGTAGGATTTAATGCTCATTTACATGTGAAAGCACACAAGCAATAGAAGAAATACAATAACTATGAATTACAATAATGAAAATTACAATAATTACAATGGATTAGGCGATTTATGTCGAAAATACCTTTAAAACGGATAATTTGAGAAAAGGAATAAAAGAAAGAATAACGAACAGGACAGAAGGTGATAATACGGTTAATAGTTAGTTAATACGTAGTCTAAATAAACTAGGTCAAGGCAGAAACGGAGTTCAAGGGACAGAACTCAGCCAGGAACAGGCGCAGCAGAGCTGCGTCCCCTGGAATAGGCGCAGCAGATGCTGCGTCTGTTCCTTGGCTCAGTTCTGGCTGTGAAGCCATAATTGCAAGCCGTTAATGTTAATTGGTGAATTTAATGATGGATTAAATTATTTACTCGGATGAAAGTGATAAATAGATTATTTAACACATGAATAGGTCATAAAAGCAGTAAAACATGGATGAGACGGAATTAAACGAATTAATTACATGATGAAATAATGATAGAAGTGAAAAATATTAATGAGTCCTACGAATTAAATCAATTAACTACGTTAGATACAACGGATTAATGACGAATATGCGACGAATATGACAAAGGACAGATTAAACTATATCAAAGGCGAATCCCAGAAACCCAATATGAACAAATTGAATCTCTACAACCCGGAATTGAATTTTAATGACGAAAACCCGCGAATATTGGATTATTCGGGATTTAAGTCGGATTTATGACAAATTAAACATGAGAATGACGGTGATTATAACATGTGTGGAATTATTATGATACTACGACGAAGAATTAACAGACGAAGCAAGCAAAAGACAGAATTTGAATACGAATTACAGAGGACAAACGAAGAAGAAAGGAAGCAGGAACTGCGGCAGCTTCACGAAGAGGCGCAGCAAGAACTGCGCTCCTTCGAAGAGGCGCACCAGTTGCTGCGTCCTTTCTCGACGGTCATCTACTGGAAATCCGCAAAAACAGGTTTTAACAAAGGGTTTTAGAAATCGGTTTTAAAGGTACTTTCGACATAAACCTTACAATTGATTATACGAAAGGTAAAATACAATAAATAAAAGAGGAATTATACACCCTCAGACTTACATGTTGACGAAACGAGAAGGACTAAGATATCGATTAGTGATGCTCGACGCGAATGCAAAGAAAGTGCCCTCGTAAGAGGAAAACGATTGATTAATTAAGTTGATTATTGGTGTAGTTGGTCAAATTGGTCGGTCATGCAACGGAGAGGCTGGTACCCGGAAAGATCCGAGCTTACGTGGTCGAAAGTTCAAGCACGTAGGCGCCAATAAGTAAGAACAAAGTCTAGAATGCAAAGGGAGAAGAGAAGGGCGGACACTCGCGTGAGAAATGTGAGGAACGAAAGCTCCTATTTATACTAATCACGTGAAGGAATTAGGGTTTCGGAGACTCTTTGGAAGTGAATCTCGGAAAGATATAAAAAAGATACGAAAAACACGCGAAAGGGCACTGGAAGAGCGCGGCGACCACTCGTCTCTTGGAAGAGGCGCAAAGACTGCTTTGCGTCTATTCCCAGAGGTTTCCTCTGCCGAAGAAAGATTTCGCGTTTGAGTTATGGTAGGACGGAAATAATTCGATCTTCCTTAATATCTTATATGAATATTACGGGATATTATTTGCTAAAAGATAAAATTTGTGAAATATGGAATAGAAATATCCTAACATTCCAACATTCCGACTCGGATTTAACGGTTATCGAGAAAATGGAGACGGTTTTAGGCCGGACTCGAATGTACTCTAATTACTGCCAAAACGACCGTATCGGGACGTAGATGACAACCATGAGGTAGACATTAATATTTGAGCAATCACTTGACGATAATCTTACGAACTGTCACAAATCGTTCCGCGTATCAAACATGCGGCCCAATCATCACCGGGTGGTTTGCGGGAGGTGCAGAAACGAGGTATCTACAGTTCTTCGCATCTTTCGCATTATTGACAAATCCAGGAGCTTGAGAGGTCGGAATTCATCATCCTTTACATTCTTGTGATCCTTGCGTGGAGGGTAAGATCTACGTACCGATTTTATAGTATTTTATTAAGTTTGTTTAAACCCTAATTTAGGGGTTTGGGGGTTTTGTTGTCTTTTATGATTGTTAGTAATTGTATGATGATATGTTAGGAGGAGGATTCGTAGAGGAGGCTTTTTTATAATAGCTGTTGAGATCGTCTGATTATATTGCATTCCAGGTAGGGTTTCTCTACTTAGTATTAGTCCCATGATGTGTTGGTTGTGCTTTGTGATTGTTGATTTTTATCGTACGAGTATTGTGACAGTTGTTGGGTTTGATTGTTGATTAGTAGTTGTGATTGATTGTATCTGTCTGTGTTCTTCGGGGTGCGTCCCTGGCTGAGTGGAGTCACTTGTGGGAGTGGCTTCACGCCCATGATTCGCCTTCTGTGGAACCCGCCACAGAAGGGATGTGCACATTAATGGATTTGGGTTTATCACTCGACGAAGATGAGCGGGGCTTAGGTGGGAATGGCTGCGGTCCCCCACTGGCGGCGAGGAGTAACCAGTTGTGATGGGTACTCTGGCAGGGTTACACACTTTATTGTGTAGTCAGTATTGTGGAGTTGGTGATGGAGTTCGGGGTATATCTGTGACGATTGAGATGTGTTATGTATTGTTTGTTGAGTTATATAAATTGTGTGATTAGTACTGACCCCGTTTAATTGTTTTAAAAACTGTGGTGATCCATTCGGGGATGGTGAGCAGTTGTTGAGCAGGTATGAGTCGAGATACATGGGAAAGCTGGGATGTGTCGCCACCAGATGATAGAGTCTTCTGCTGTAGTTTTGATAGTTTTTAGACAGTTGTTTTGAGATCATGTAAACCGTATTTTAGCAGTTGGTTTTGGATTGTATTTACTCACTTAAACTTTATATTATCTAAACGTTGTTTCTTTATTGTCTTTTGATTATCATTTCCTCGAGAAACCGAGATGGTGACAGCTTTATACCTGAGTGGTCCTAGTAAGGCACTTGGAGTATGGGGGTGTCACACTATACTTCGATGGTGCATCTAATCTAAGAGGGTTCGGGGTAGGAATCCTTCTAATATCACCAGAGGGAGAACATGTTCCGATCTCGGTCAAGCTAGACTTCGCCGTCACCAACAATGCCGCTGAATATGAAGCATGTCTCATCGGCCTACAAGCAGCCATCACACTTGGCATCAAGAGACTGAGGTTCCACGGCGATTCCTCGCTCATCATCAACCAGGTGTCCGGATCATGGAAAGTCCGAAGTGACAGCTTTGCTCCCTACCGAGCAAAGATCAATCAAGAGGCCGAGTTCTTCGACCAAGTCGACTACGTCCACTTGCCACGAAAGGAAAATCAATTTGCTGATGCCCTGGCAAAACTTGCCGCACTCGTCAACATACCTAACGACATGACATCGATGCCCCTATGTGTCAAGAGAAGGAGCGAGCCAGCTCACATTTGTGCCATCAACGACGACGAGGAAAGCTATGACGAACCTTGGTATCAAGCCATCCTCAACTACAAAACAAAAACGAATCCCCTCCTAACACTGACCCAAGAGGACAAAGAGCCATCCGTTTACTTGCATCACAATTCGTGATAAACCAAAATCAACTATACAAAATAACACCCCAAGGGGTTCTCCTCCTTTACATTGACCATCACAAAGCCAAAAAAGTCATGGGAGAGGTCCACGACGAAGAATGCAGCCCTCACATGAGCGTAATGATGCTTACCCGAAAAATCATGCGGCTAGGTTACTACTGGACCACCAAGGAAGCTGATTGCCGTAACTACGTCAAACATTGCCACAATTGCCAAATCTTCGCCAACATACAACACATACCACCATCCCTTTTATACACCATGACGTCGCCCTGGCTTTCTCAACCTGGGGCATCGACATCATCGGGAAAGTTAACCTGGTAGGCACCAAGGGGCATTGTTTCGTCCTCGTCGCCATCGACTACTTCACAAAATGGGTGAAAGCGCAGTCATATGTAGTCTTAACCGCCAAACAAGTGGCCAAGTTCATCCAGAACAACATCATCTGCCGGTATGGGGTACCACATGAAATCATCAGCGATCAAGGCTCTCACTTCCGGGCGGAAACTCAAGCTTTGCTGGACAAATACAAAATCAAACAACATTGATCATCCCCCTACCGTCCCCAAACCAACGGAGCGGTGGAGGCAGCTAACAAAACTCTCGTCACCATTATTAAGAAAATTCAAGACAACTAACGCGATTGGCCGAGCAAACTCCCATTCGCACTCTGGGGATACCGAACCTCCATTCGAACACCGACAGGCGCCACACCCTTCTACCTAGCATATGGCATGGAGGCGGTTTAACCGGTAGAGTTAGAAGTCCGTTCTCTACGAAATCTACTGGAGAGTCAAGTCTCTGAGGCGGAATGGACCCATCGAAGGTACGAGCAACTCACTCTTCTAGATGAGCGGCGACTCAACGCCTTGCACAACGTGCAGCTATACCAACGATGTATACAACGGGCATTCAACAAGAGGGTCAAACCCCGGAACATCAAGTAAGGCGACTTGGTCCCCAAGTCGGTCCGAGCACCACTACCCGTCGATCCGAGGGGAAATTTCAAACCCAACTGGGCCGGGCCATACCTGGTCAAGAAAATACTTTCGGGGGGCGCAGTGAGACTGAGTGACCTAGACGGGGAGGATTTTACAAACCCGACCAACCTAGACCAACTCAAGAAATACTACCCTTGAACCATAGCAACCAACGACCTCATCCTAGTTTTACAACTAGCAACCACCTCAACCCTTTTCAAGTCAAGTTACTGAACGTGTTCTGATTTGATATTGCATGTTTTATCGAGTCTAAGTTGCGACACCTTACCCGTTTCAAAGGTCCTTTGATCTGTCAAAGGCAACATCCATTTGCACTAAAACAAAGAAAAATTCCTGAACTACGAGCATGGTTTGATTTCACCTCTTCAGTTGGATACGTAGGCAGTCCCTCTTATACCTGAGGGATACAACCACAAAACCCAAACAAATTCACAAAACATTTCAAACTACGGTCATGGTTTGATTTCACCTATTCAGATGAATACATATGCAGTCCTTTCTTACACAAGAAGGATACAACCATCCCCACAATCAAAAACAACCATCCCCATACGACAAAAACCCCCACATGCATACAAAAAACATCCCCATCAAAAAAAAGAAAAAGAAAGGAAAGACAATTCCCTTTCCCACAAAAATAAGCCTTTCTCCCTTCCCACAAAAATTCCACTTTCCCAAGTGCAAATGTTTAGGACGATTCAAATCGAATGGCCTTTACAAAATGGATGGAAGAAACAAGCGTTCACAATTTTCGACACGAGCAATCCCCTTATTTAATTAATAATGGGAGGGATTACAATTTCAACAACAAATAAAGCTCGACAAGTCTACAACTTGTCAAAGCTAAGGTGTCAACTAAAACACCTCACATAATTAAACTAGCACAAAACACACAATAACTAGCTAGTAAAACATAATAAAAATTCACAACACTAATACAACATAATAACAAAATGGGTAATGGAGGTCTTCACTCTTCCATTCTACCCTTGCCTTTTTCCCTTGGGGTACATCTTTCCCTTGTTCTTCTTGTTGGCCCGCCTAGCATGGATTTCCTCCTCGGAACGGATCCTCAACGGATCTAAGATGGCGACGGCCTCCGGTCTAGCACAAGACCCCATGTTCGACCCGAAATGAGCCAATGCACAGCCCACCATATTCTTGGGTCCCGAGCTTCTCCTCTTTGGTGGTCTCATCACATCGGGGCAAGCTCCATCAACATAGTCCTCAAAGAAGGCACGATTGGCCTTGCCAACCTCTCGATACTTCAAGTCGACAACCTCGTCCTTACGAAATTTGGACCTCTCTTCCAAGGACGGAGCACGTGACCACTTGACATAAGCGGGAGTCACCCATGTCGTGGCAACGGGGTTTGGTACCTCCCAAAGCGGCCGAGTGGCCACCATCTTTCGAAGACCTCCACAAGCTCGGAGTTCTAGAAAACATTCTCTTTGGACAAGGTTATCTTGAGCGGGCACCTTTTGTTGACGCCCCATTTGCCTCATAAGCCTTTCGGGATAAATGAAGGAAACAACCTTCAAACCCACCACCATCAAAGAACGAGGACTAGCACCCGAAGCGGGCAACCCCGTGAAGGACCTCAAGTGCCACCATGGCACCACCCAACCGATGTGAGGACCACCCTCCTCCGCCAATCTTGCGGCCCAATAAGCCTCGGTAGAAGCAAAACTATCCGAGTACAACTTCTTCCTCATGGTAAGGTGACGGAAGAAATAAGAAGAAGAATCAACAGGAGGCTCTACATACCTTAGCCTCTCCAATAGCCACACTTGGAGGATCCTTGGGGACCCAAATAAAGGAGCTTCTCCACAAGAGCCTTCCTTGTCCAAAGTTTGGATGATCTCGCCAAGCACCAACCATGATGGATCTCTACCGTGCTCCATTTGCTCAACCACATGAACAAGGGTCATGGTACCATAGCATTTTGGCCCCTCCTTCTTCAAGACATCGACAAAGAGGTACACATGGACAAGGCAAAAGGCAAGAGCCCTTCTCCTAGCCACCTCTGAAACATTGGCATCTAATCGGTTTGAAAAGATGTTGATAAGAACCAACATATCCACACCATGTGGAGCAAAAATAAAGTTGACTTAACTTGTCGACAAACCCAACATGGAACGGAATTTCTTCTTGTAGCACAACCGAGTCGGAGGAAGCACCGGAACACAACCCGGCCACCCACCAATGGCTCCAACTTCTTCGGCAAGAGGACAAATTTCACCTTTCGGGAAAACGAAAACATGGTGTTTCGAATCCCAAAATCGAGAACATGCTTCGAGAAATGAGGATTGCACTTTGACTTGACGGAGCACCAACAATTGACCAACTCCCATACAAATGAGTTGATATTTTTCGGGAGGCGACAAATCCCGGCACCATTGTCGCAATGCATTCTCAAAAACATCCATGAAATATTTTTGTGGAAGAAGAAGAAGAAGCTTTGTAGAGAAGTTTTTGTGTTTCGGATGATGAAACAATGAAGCCCAAATATCACTATTTATACAAAAATGATCAGCGCGTTTTTCAGAAAAAGGGGAGAGCTGGCTCCCATCGCCAGGCTGCTCGCGCCTCTTTGGGCCTTCCCCAGGATTCCCGCTTTTGACTTGTCTCTTTCAAGATGTGTTTTCTCCTGACACCTCAAACCTCCCACCAAAACGCTCGCGCCTCTTCGGGATTATCCAGGGCATTTTGTGTTTCATCGCACTCACATTTCCTTGTTTTCGCGTTTTACGAAATCCGACACGGTTTCCATGACGCAGCTTTAAACATACGGATTTTTCTTTCTTTTTTTTAAAGGGGGAAGGGCTATTCGCCCCGATCCGCGACGGATCGTTTCCATGTCAGTCGAAATTCCGAATTTTTTTTCGCTTTTTCACAATTTTCCATCAAAATAAAAATCGAAAATTGATAACACGACGTCAGTTTTCCTCCAAAAATCAAGCACTCACAAATTCGAGTCTTGACCTCACGAAAATCAAATCAAATACGCTCGTCAAAAAAATTGTTTTCTAAAATTCATCCCCAATCATTTTCAACAACAATTTCGATGAAATTTAATTCACGACACGAGTTAATTGCTCAAATTTTCAAATTAATTCCTTTTTGGAATCCAAACGTGACGATCTATCGCGAAATTTTCAAAATTCATTCCAATTTTAAAAAATCAATTTTTAACTTCAAAGTCATCTTGGTTAAATTTTGTTTTCAATCAAATGCTTTCACGTGTTTACGTTTATGCATACGTGCCACCTGTTGCCTGTTTTCTACACTAACGATGCAGGAACCGGTGCAAAGCAAAAGGGGAATTGACAGCCGACAGTGCTCCTCCGAAACACGACACAAAAAAGCCAAAATCACAAAATGAACCACAATCCAAAAACACATATATACAAACCGCCTCACGCAAAATGTAAATATGTAGAAACAAGAGTCCCAGACACGGACAAGCTACTACAACTACTCAGCACCTCCCGTCGGACCAGTCCTGGTCTCACGAGGAGTCGCCGACAACGCAGACACTACCTGCTCAGACTCCCTCTCCGGAGAACTCTCCAGCGTCTCACGCTCCATCTCGACGAGAAGCTCCTCCGGTGCAGCCAACTGAGCCCTCAGAGAGGCAATCTCCGCGTCTCGGCTCCGTAACTCGTCCTCACGATGCCTCAACTCCTGGTCTCGACGGGTGATCCCCAACCCCTGGGCCTCGATCATCGACCTAGCTACATCCAACTCAGCGCGGACCCGAGCAAGCTCCGCTGGATCCGCAGTACCCTACAAAACACAATACAGATCATCAAGATCTAAAAACGTGAAATGCAACACAAAATACACAAAAACAACACACAAAAATACCTGAGAAAGCCGAGCCTCCCTCGCAGCCAGGTCACCAGTAAGCGCCCTCCAGCGGTTAGCCATCTGCCACAAAGCCTGAAGACTAACGGTCGTCACCTACATTCAAAAATGTCATTCAGTACAATGCAAGGCAAAACACAAATGAGGAAAAGTGTTCAAGGTAGGAACTCACCCTCAGAACGACCAGCCTTCACTCCATGCCAACGTCGGTCACCTCAGCGACCGCAGGCTCTGGCAAGCGCAGCTGTAGCTTCTCACCACCCGGCCCCTGAAAGGTGGTCTCTGCCAGGAAAACTGGGGGCTGAGTCCTCATCAGTAGGTCGACCCCTTGCAATTTGGATCCGCATCAAAAATAACAAATCCTCCTATCAAAAGAAGCAATAAAAACAAAAGAACAGAGGAAAATATACCTCGATCGGGTACCAGGCAAGCCTCGACAACCGGAAGGTGTCGTAGTCGACATCCCGCAGCAACAGCGCCTCACCTACTTGACCGTGAAGGTGTTCCTCAACCTCGTCAGGGGTCGACTCCTGGAACAACACCCTAGGCGGGTCGACCGGTACCACGAAGATCTTAGTAAGGCATTGACGAGCTAAACGCTCGCCCAGGTACCAAACCGGCCAGATCGCCGTCTCCAAGTACAAACGCTGGGAGCTGCAACGTCGCAGACGCTCCCTGACAGCGGCCGGCACACCCGTGTAGTGCTCCCAAGGCCACCCGACAAACTGCATTCAAGACAAAGCTACTCAACCGACTGGGGGCTTCCTAAGCTAGCTAGCCACCCTATCTCTATCTAACTCTACAAAGAAGAAAGAACGAGGAACAGCGACTTACGTCAGCAACTCGAAGCTTGTTCACGCGACGCCTGCAGTCCTCGTAAGTCAACTTAATCGACTTCTTCCGAGCCACCGTCCAACCCCTCACAGCAGGGTAGGTCGAGGGGATACCACCTGTAGTCCCCGGACGCAGAGGGGTGAAGTAAGCGTACAACCAAGCCTGTAATCAAACACAGCAAACACAAATCAGCCAATTTCTCAAAAATTGCCAAAATCAAAATCAAAATCAAACTAAAAAAAAAAAGAGACTACAAAAAATGCTCGTACCTCCAAGATGAGGCCGGGACCAACCAAAGCAGGGGCACTACCATCCCCCACTGCCTCCGGACGCACCGCCGCGTGCAAGTACCGGGTGAAACTCGCCAAGGCCGGCGTAACCCAGTCAAACTGACCCAAAGTGTCAAGGTCGGCAAGGAGGGGAAGCACCTTGGTCGATAAGCGCTCGCCCTTGTCACCAAAGTACGTGGCACCCAGGAAGTACCACAACCACAACCGCGCCTCCTGCGCGTCAGCCCTAGCCTCGGCCTCGGGACTCTCCAATGGTGCCAGAGCAACACCCGCCACTCCCTCACTGAAGTGGTCTCTCACATACGAACTCGCGATCAGGTACGGAGTAATATCAGAAGGCTCCAGCAAAGCAGTACCGATCAGATGAGTAACCGCAGGAGAAGACACTCTCTCCGGCGTCTCGGTAAACTCAACAGGCGTCTCGCCACAAGGGAGGCCGGATATCATGGCGAAATCCTCTAAGGTCACACCGAACTCCCCGAACTCCATGTGGAACGACGATGTCGTATCCCAGTACCGGTCCAACATGGCGCGGATCAGACACAGGTTCGACCTAATCGAAGACCTGTGAATATCCCGTCAAGCGGCCACCAACGGCCCAAAAGCCGACCTCTCTATCAACGCCCTCGTCCCTGCTCGGAGAACGCCGTAAAGGCCCAAGCAGGTAGTGAAGCCTGAGAAAGTCCTCATGGTGCCGATCTCCTGAAATCAGAAACAAACAACGTCAGAACACCTATTCAGGTCTGACACTTCAAGAGTGACGAAAGTTCAATCAAGGGACGCGACTCACTAAGCCTTCATGAGCACGGTAGGAGATGTGCCTGTCCAGTCGATGCAACTACTGGCTACCGTCGAAACCCTCAGCCCAAGCAGGCGTCGCCCGCAGGTTCAGCCCCCGCGGGGCTGTAGCCTATCTAGCTCTCCAACTCGTGCGTCAGCGTCGTCCTCAACTGTCTCCGCTCTCCGCCTCTTCGGCCCACATGCCTGAGACCCAGTCTGAGCTTTCCTAGCGCCGGTGGCCCCAACGACGGGCTCCTCAACGGCCCTCCCGGCCCCAACAGTCTCCGTAGGGGGTCCCTTTTCCTCGGAAGCGTCCTCCACTACCGCGGCGGGTACACTAACCAGAGTTCTAACCGGCCCCGTCCTGAACAACTCCTCAAAAGTCGCAGCAAGGGACACAGCCTGTCCCGAACACTCTCCTGCAAACAACGAACGTCAGCCGAAATTTCGGCATTATGACGGCGTAAAATGGACAAATCCAAAAAAAACAGCGACCTGCGAAGCAAAACAAGGGCAATCCCGCCCAAACCCAGCCAAACAAAAATAATTCAAAAAAAACGTCCACAAAAAAACGACTCGCCCTTCTTTTCAAGCAAAAGACGAGTCAAAACAACCACAACAAAAAACGGCACCGCAAGACCCACACAAGGTCCGCCAATAAACCAAAATGCATTCCGAATGCAATGGGGAATTTTTCAACGGCTCAAAAAGGCAATTTATACGCTAGTTTGAGTACAAACCGGCCAAAAATTCAAAAAACGACCGCAAAAAGGCAAACGTGATTTTATCACGCCTCAAGGCGATCTAAATTACCAATAAGGTCCATTTCAAGGTAAGCTGACTCAATTCAAGCCCAAACAGACGCTTATTTTGTCAGACATAAGACTGTCACAAAAGGTAAAAATTCCAATTTTGCCCACAATACCCAACAAAGGTCCATAATGGCAAATACGGTCTTTCCCGAATACAATGCAGCCTAGTGGGACCCACTATCCAAGCAAATAAACTCGACATTGTGAGATGAGACGGTTTCTCCACCTCACTCACGTTTTTCGAACATAGGGAGCGGGAACGGGGACCAAAATGCAAACTAAAAGCACCCTTATACTCCTAAACAGGTTTCTAACCTAATGCAATCATCAATTTCACTCGAAATGGGCTCAATAAATTGATTTTCTAAGGTAAATTTTCGCCCTAATTCAATTTAGCTAAAAGACCAACAAATTCAAATGGATTCAAGAGGGAATACATACCTTGAGATGACATTGTTGATAATGGCACGAATGAAAGCAAGCAAAGGTCCAACAATGGCGATTTTTGTGGTCTATTTGTGTCGAAGGTTGAAGTTGAAGTGAGGATGGTATGCGGACCAATCTCGCGTCTTTTACAGAAAAATAGGGAAGCTCCCTTGGTTCGCCAGGGTGCTCGCGCCTCAATCAGGCGTTCCCTGCTCTTTCAGCGAATTTTGGGCTTTGGCCCAATTTCCCATAATAAACTTCAAGTTTTCAATGACGATATTAAAGACCGTCATTTTTCAAATACAAAAGCAAATAGTGAAATCAAAATTCACTATTTTCCTTCGAAAATTTCAAACAAACGGCGATCAAAACCGCCATTTTCCCTTCAAATTTCAAAAATAATAGTGAAAATTCAAAATTTGCTATTTCTTCAAATTTCAACGACGGTAATTAAAACCGCCAAATTTCCAAATAATAGTGAAAATTCAAAATTCGCTATTTCTTCAAATTTCAACGACGGTAATTAAAACCACCAAATTTCCAAATAATAGTGAAGATTCAAAATTCACTATTTATTCAAATTTTCAATGACGGCAATTAAACCGTCAATTTCAAAATAATAGTGAAAATTCAGATTCACTATTTCTTCAATATTTCAAACGGCGGCACATAAACCGTCACTTCAAACGTAATAGTGAAGATTCCAAATTCACTATTTCCTTCACATGTCAACGGCGGCACATAAACCGTCACTTCAAACGTAATAGTGAGGATTCCAAATTCACTATTTCCATCACATGTCAACGGCGGCACATAAACCGTCACTTCAGACGTAATAGTGAAGATTCCAAATTCATTATTTCCTTCACATGTCAACGGCGGCACATAAACCGTCACTTCAAACATAATATTGGATTCAAAATTCACTATTTCCTTCATATGTCAACGGCGGCACATAAACCGTCACTTCAAACGTAATAGCAAAATTTAAAATTTGTTATTTCCTTCAAAAATTCAAACAGACGGCGATTAAAACCGCCACTTAAAATTCAAAAACGAATAGTGAAGATTCCAAATTCACTATTCCTTCAAATGTCAACAGGGGGCTTCCTCACGAAACCCGCTTATTTCAAAAACAGTGATATTGAAAATTCAAATTCACTATTTCCACGGCGGCATCATGAGTCCGATACTTTCAAAACAAGCCCATCCGACGCGACTATTCTCATGGTCAATTAACCGACCGCCCCATGGCTGGCGAGCCTTATTACGCACAATGGCTGGCGAGCCTTATTATGCACCGTGGCTGGCGAGCCTCATTACGCACCGTGGCTGGCAAGCCTTATTACGCACCATGGCTGGCGAGCCTCATTACGCACCGTGGCTGGCGAGCCTTATTACGCACCATGGACGGCGAGCCTTATTACGCATCATGGCTGGCGGGCCTTATTACGCATCATGGCTGGTGAGCCTCATTACACATCGCGGCTGGCGAGCCCTCCTCTGGTATGCACCATGGCTGGCGAGCCTTACTACGCATCGCGGCTAGTGAGCCCTCCTCAGGTACGCACCATGGCTGGCGAGCCTTTATCCGCAAATGTGCAAGGACGTATCCGAAGATGCCTCAGGTATGACTCATTCTTATGGCTGGCGAGCCTTTGTACGTAGTCTAACGGACTTTAAACGACCCGCACGGATATTTGACAGACTCTAAACTGTTCCCGACGACAGGTCCTTGACTCATACCCTCGAGTCACCTTGGCGTCGCACTTCCCAACGGCAGGTCCTTGGCTCGAATCCTTTCGAGCCGCCTCGACGTCGCTTGGGTCTCCAGGTTGTAATCTTCGATTGACCTGGGGGCTCTACTTTGACATTCGCCCTATCCAAGCCTCAGTCAAAGTGGGGGCTCTGTAGATACCCAGTATCTGCTGAGACTCCAACAAACACCCGGTGATTATCGGACTATAACATGCTTTGGAATCGCGGCGTTTGATCGACAGTTTGTGTACAACTTTACGTCGGAAAAATTAATACGATTTCAAAAATAAAACATTTCAAAACTTTTCAAAAGTACCTGGAGTGTTTAATGCACGACGACGGGGTCGCAATGACACTAACTAAAGTCAAAACCGACACCGGACCATAAACCCGACTCAAAAATTCAAATCCCGACTCCAACAACGAGTCAAACCGAGTCAACCACCAAAAACAAAACATTCAAAGCCTTCTATACTAAGATTTCCCGGATTCATGAATGGTCAAGTACCAAACATGTGACTACAAATCCTAGGATAGAACAAATCATGATTGCTCTTGTGTGAAAGTGACAGGACAACTCGAAGAACCGCGACGTGGCTCGCGCCTCTTTGAGCAGCTCAGGTGGCCACGTCGCTCAAAACTCACACAACCACTCATTTTCCTATAAATACCCCTCAAATGTCCCCATTTGAGAACTTACGCGAGTGTCCGCCCCCTCTTTTCTCCCTTAAAATTCTCGACTCTACTACTTAAGTCACAATCCGATGCGTATTTACGACCTACCGATCGTAAATACAAACCTTACACATTGTTTGGTACCGTCATCGTGCATTAAATCACTTGACCGACCACTTCGACCACTACACCGTCACTAATCTTAAAACACTCTTTTTACTTACCAAAATGGTTTTAAACCGAGTTTTTTCCGACCAAACGAGTTGTTACACTTACGTCGGTCACTCGCCATAACCAAACATGTAAGTATGAGGGTGTAAAAATCCTTCTTTTATCATGTCTTTACTTGTTTTATGACTATAACATGCTAAAACATGCATAACACGATCCAAAACATGGGAGATATTTTATGACTATCAGGTATTTAAAGCCTTTTATTTCATTTATTTACATTTTGGGAGGGATTTTAAAGCCTTTCATCATTTCTTTACATTTTCGAAATAAACATATTAGTCATCAACACAAAGTCATCCTTGGTTCTACATACCATGCTTGATTTTAACCCGGGTACGATGATGAGTATCGACTAATTATATTCAAATGAACTTAAAACAATTAGTTCATAATTATTTTCAAAACTATTCATGTCAAGCTTGTCAAGTCGAACTCGACATCGAATATTATCAAAATAATGATGATTATTCGAGTCTCGTTCCTCAAATCAACAAATGCGGTCTAAACGACTCTTACAAACCAAATCGGGTTCAAATACCCGTTTTACAACGTTTTCTAAATGGTCAGGACACGGTATACAATCGTTGGTTGACCCGCGCCTAAACAGGCCTTTCAATTCTCATTTCCAAAACCGGGGGAGGTCCCCTTACACCGCCGGCTGGCTCGCGCCTCATATAGCCGCCTGGTACAATGCCTGTCCCCTTTCCAGCACTAGTCTAGGACGATCCCGACTCCGGTTAGCCCGGATATAGGACGGATCAGATGACTATTTGCTCAATCAAAATCATATTTGCAAAATGCTTTACTAAGACAAATGGATCACGTTATGCACCATAAACCTAATACGGTAAATGGATGTTTAATTTCCGTCTTGCATGCAAATCAACCATTAATCCAACTCGACATCTTATACTTGATACTTGGATTAAATCAACCGACTTAGAAAGCTCTCACATGTTAGGTTTAAATTATTGGATGCGCATTCATGCATTTAAACCGTTTTATCAACTTTTGCATTCAACCAACCAAGATCGATCGGAGAGGCGCTACTGCATGGCGGGATTAGGTGTCTGATTAAAGGGCTTCCCAATACGTACCTTCACCTCTTACTCAGAAACTTTGGATAGTGGCCGACCTTATCCAAGGCGTACAAGAGTCATTCTAGAGATAGGATGCTAAAGAGGGACGATTCCTTATCTTTAGTACCTATGTCAAACCCTGCTTTGTGCTTCGTTTGACCGAAGTATAAAGTGGATTCGAACGGGTTCCAAGCATCCCACAAATGCTTGGTGGCGACTCCGAACATCTCTAATCGTTTCGAGACCCTTACCGAGACAAAACCGACTGATCTAAAACGATTCGGTCGAAAGCATTTTTACGCCGCCGAGCGTGGCTTCAAAAGACCGATGCATGTCCACAGATCGAAGTGGGCTCGCAGGTGGGCCATGTCCACACCTTGCTATGGCGGTTGTTGCTTTTGTGCAAGTGAGTGGAGTAGAGGTGTCTAGGATTATACACATGGCTAGTTTGTTTTTGTTGTGAGCCATGTGAATTTTCGGTTAGGGTGGAGCGATAAGGGGCGTAGCATTGTTTTCTATTGCTGAATTGTGGTGACTACCGTCACTAATTATTGTTACTTTGCTCTTTTGTATTTTGAGGATGTGGGTGTGTTACTCTTTGCTAGGTGGTGGTTTGGTTTTATATTCGAGGAAGCTTTGGAGGGCGTGAGAGGGAAGTGAGCATTCTTGTTATCGGTCATTTTTCTACCATGTGCTGGGTTTGAGCTGGTGTTGTTATACTTTTTCATTGTGTCCTTTGGTTTTACATCGAGGATGAGTAAAAGTTCAAGCATGGGGAATTTGATACGACTCATTTAGTCGTAGTTATTTGGAGCGAATTAGTATGGTTTTGACGGTTTGAAGTAGTGTTATGGAGTTTAATTGCAGGTTATTTGTTAGTGAGCTTTGGTTAGTTATTGGGCCGGTTTTATAAGTTTAAAACGGAGTCCAAGTTTGAGGAAAGATGGGGCCGGATAGCTATGAAGATACCTGAGACGTGTGCGCTTAAGGTGCACTAATTGTGCGCGTATAAGACAAGTGACTAAGCCGCGGCAGTATGTGCATTCAACCTGTGCGCGACCTGCATTCGACCTATGCGCGACCAAGGCGCGTGCTTGCTGTGTCCGCGTCCATCCTTGCGTGATATTAAGGACTCTTGTTTTGTTTCTTTATTTGACTCGGTTTGTTCCGATGAGTTTTATTATTATTATTATTTATTTATTTTTATTTTTTTGGTACTTTATTTCCTATTTTAATATTTTACCTAATTACTATATAATTGGTGAGGGCATCTTTAGGGAAAAACGGACACAACTTTAAGGGAAAAAAACCCTATTATTATTTTTAGCAGACGATGTGTAACTAATCTTTATCTTCGATTCGAGCAATTGAAGCACTCTTAATACGATTGTGAGTTTGAATGTTTTAATTTCTTGTCTTGATTATTGTGAATTGCTTAGTTATTAATTTTATGAACGTCGATTGATTATTGCTAGGTGTACAACTAGTGATTGATTTCTTCATTCTATTGTATGTATTGTTAATTGAATATGATTTATTGATTAACTCTACGCTAGTAACAGCTAGGAATTAATATTGAACGGGATACGTTGATATTAGTACTTAGGAGCGATTCACATAAATATCTAAAGTGCAACTGGATTGTATGCATTATTTATTCTCTATCGAGTTCTCTGTTTTATATTGCTGCTGTTGAATTAAATCTTAAACTGGATTGTTAAGGTTGTTTAACAGTTAGGGTTGATTAAAAATGGGATTCGTTTTAATTAACTATTCGTAAAGAGAATTGGAATTTGTCATTCACGATAGAGTAATCAAGATTAGTAATTGAAACCGTCTTACAGTGATCAATTGTTATTGAGTGTGGATATATGCTTGGCTCTAAGACCCTTTTAAACCATTTGAATTCATCTATTTCATTATTTGCTTAATCTTAGTTTTTTAGTTAATCAAACAAATCAAATCCCCCCCTAAACTGGTTACTTTACTCCGTATTATTGCACACATTAGTTAACTTAGTCCTTCTCTGTGGGTTTGACCCTTACTTTATCTATATTACTGTTTTAGTAGTTTAGTAAGTAAGTAATTATAAATTTACATTTGATAGGCATACGACTTTCAGCCTGTCAGGTGCCAATTGAATGTGATACGAAAACAAATTAAAAGGAATACATATGAAAGCATGCATGAATAACAACTCTATTGCAGTTCACAATTTCAAGAGTTAACTAGTCTCAAGATCCATATGGATGTATAAAATAAAAAGTTTATAAACTTGATATGACACACAAATTCAGGTTTTGTATCTCCATAATATGTAAGAAACACTTTTACAACAATTAATCTCATTATAAACGAATATATCCGTGAGTAAAAACGGGTCAAATATGCATAAAGTGGTGATATTTTTGGGCCCATCATACAACGCATTACTTGTCTTATGCTTAAAGTGGGTGAATGTTTAGCTCATTTATAACTATAGACAAATATCTCTCATCTATAATGAGAATTTATGTTGATACAATCAATATAGTACTCTGTAGTAAGAAAATATCTTATTTATCTTAACAGATGGGTCGAAAACATGGACGTTATTTAGTTAAGATTCAAGTTTCTCAATACTTCCTCTGTTCCATATGATAGTTTACGTTTGCTTTATGCACGTATGTCAATGCTTGTTTTATTTGGTTCATATCTTTAGTTACATATCATTAAAAATTATAAAAATTTGATATTCATAATGTATTCGGTAAGACGATTTAAAAAGATCTCACATGACTATCTTTTATGTTATACATTAGAAGTTGTATTGGAAATTGTTCTCACTTATGAATAGTGCCCAAAAAGCAAACGTAAACAATTCAATGTAACGGAGGAAGTAATATGTAAGAAATACTTATTCACATGCCTAATTGTATCACTCAATAAAGTACTCCCTAGTTACTCTCATCCAAACCAAAGGTAACATTTACTTTTTAGCATTATTCATGATCATAGGGAATTTTAATATTATTCTTAATCTATAAGATAAAATATAGTAATGTGAGATCTTATTTGATTTATCGTCATGAATGCTATAAAAAATATCAAATTTTTATAACTTTTAATAATGTGTAACTAAAGATATTCACATTGCAAAACGTGTCTCGGCAAGTGTGATAAAGCAACTGTTACCTTTGGTTTGGATGGGAGAAAGTAATAATAAATTCCAACTCTGTGGTTTGAAAGCTAGTGTAACTGACTCAATTTTTTATCCGATTTGTTAAATAAATTTTCTCCAAACCATTTAAAAGAAGGGAAATGATAAATACAACCCAATTGGTTGTATTTAAAGACTTCAAAAAGGAAACAAATATTTAGGCCTCGTTTGGTTGCCCGTTGAAATATAATTCCACCGGAATATCGAATTCATGGGATTTAACTTAAGTACTCACATTAAATTTATGTAAATTAGCTAAATCAGTTTGATTCCTGAGGTAGGAGTTCAATTACACCGGAGTTTGCAATTACCTAAGGGGCTAGCTAATCCAACTTCTCCATTATGGAGAAGTTTTAAGCTCCTTGGATAATAAAATTCTTAAATCATGGCAGAAAATGAGCAACCAAACAAGTTCCAATTTTATAATTCATACAATTCGCATAATTTAGAAGGGACACCTTGAATTGTTTCAGGTGTAATTTATTCTCTAATTTCTAAATTAATACCAAATTTAAAAAGTTATTAAACTTGTATTTATCATTTCCCTAAAAAAAAACTTGGGAAATTCCCATTTGTACCCCTTTGGGTATGGACTAATCCCACTTGTACCCCTAGTCCCTTACTTTTCAAGAAAGCCCACTTGTACCCTCCAACTTCCTAATTATTCTCACATATACCCCTTAAGTATAGTAATTGATGAATATTGAGGATGAAATGTGATAGAATGATAAAAGATGAATGTGGAAGATGAAGTGAAGTCGTATAAAAATGAATTTGGAGGGAATAAACTATTTTTGTTAGAGAGAAAACAAATATTTCAATTAAGGTATCATATTGTTTACATAACTCGTAACATCTTACGTGAGGGTACTTAACACTTCTTCCTCACTTCATAATGACAAACGAGAATTCACTTAACATCTTAATTATTGGTGCTTCAGCCCGTCTCATTGAAGACGGCCACTATCTGTCACAAGTTGAAGACGGATAGTGGCCCTCTCACAAAATGCAAGTGAGAGGGTAAGTGGAGGTATCCATTTTCCCACACTTGCACTATCCATTTACATTTTATGAGAGGGACACTATCCGTCTTCAGCTTGTGACGGATAATGTCCGTCTTCAATGAGAATTTGTGTTGGTGCTTAGTGTTATGATGTTGTAGGATGGATTTTTCTTAAAAGTAAGGGTACAAGTGAGATTAGTTTATACTTGAGGGTATAAGTAAGAATCAATACATATATATAAAGTAGAAACTTTTCGAGCGATATTAGAGAGTCCAACTTTTTTAGAAATCCTAACAAGAGTAGATTTCGAAAAAAATAAAATAAATAAAGTTATCCTAATAAAAGTAGATTTCTTAGTATTTAAAACAAATTTTAATAAAATTATCCTAATATAAGTAGATCAAATATATTTTAATAAAATAATCCTAATATAAATATAAAATTATCAAACAGATAATAGAAATTCATAATAATAGTTTAAGTTATCGTATTTATTTTCCCCCACTTACGGTCTCATACATTTTTATTTTGTATTCTCGCATCAAAATTCAAGAAGCTGGCGGATAAAAGATGAATTTATTTTATTAAAGTGTTATGTTAAGATGATGTAGTGTAATCTTACGTAGTTACACGAAATATAAGTTACGATTTTATCAAAAATGTAATCACTAAATAATCATTGGAGTGTGTGTATAGAAATCATAAACATAAATGCCTCCATATACATTCAAGTTATCAATACATAAAACATTTCACTAATCTATATATGTTACTATTTTTGTTTAACTAATTTACTTTCTATAAGAATGTGGAGATCATTAGATGGAGGAATGAAACGGAGAAAAACTGAAGTAGAATTTGAGGGTTTAAACAACTCAAAGCTTTTGTGTAACAATGGAACAACTCATAGTGTTATTCATATGATGAATCAATGATCGGTTCTAGACTCACGCATTAGTAGGTGCTAAATACTCAAAATACACTATGTAACTAATTATATGGTATATTAATGTCATACACATTATTCATATACTATATCTCATATTTCATTATAAAAATTAACTGAAACCTAAAAAACAAGCTTAAAAGATAACTGAAAATTCGGAGCCGATGTAACACTACGGATTTTCCTTGGAGCCTACTCGACCGAGTAGAGCCTACTCGGCCGAGTAGTGCTCTGAGTGCGTGTTATTTTGGTTCTGCCGAGGAATACTCGGCCGAGTATAGTGAATACTCGACCGAGTATTGGACACTCGGCCGAGTATGCACTTACTCGACCGAGTGTCCGGTTTGGTGAAGTTATATTTCGACGGTTTGATTAAGGAGTGATTAGGGTATTTTATATTTCCGCGTCAGTTTTCTAATATCATTTTCACAACATTATCATTTCTACGTTACCCTAATCATACCCAAATCATTCCCTAATCCTTCCATTGAGCATTTCGTAGCATCTTTGTGTGGGTAATTGCGGTGATTCTTGCGCATAAGTTCTTGTTGCACTGTTGGTAAGTTCTATCTTTGTGATTATTGCATTTTTTGGGTTACTGTACATTTATATGGGAAGGGGATGTTGGGAATTATACAAAGTGTAATTGTGTTGTATGATCATTGTATAGGAGAAGACTTCGTAGAGGAGCCTTTTTGATTGTCCGTGTTGCATACTGCTGTGATTGCTAAGGTAGGGTTTTCCCTACTCAGTTTACTGTGCTTTACATGACATGTTGTTGTAATTATCGTTGTCTGTTGATCATCGTAGTATGGAGATTGTTGTGACAGTGTTGGTGTGAGGGGATTGAGATGACAGTAATGTCATGTGATGGTGATTGTGGTGGAGTCACTTGCGGGAGTGGCTTCACACCCTAGTTCGCCCTCCGTGGAACCCGCCACGGGAGGGGATGTGCACATTAAGGGACAGGGATCGTTGTCGCTCGTTGAGGAGCTGGACTAGGTGGGATCGGCTGCGGTCACCCATCGGGAGGATTACCTGTTGCGATGGGTAATCTGGCAGGGCTACACACTTTAGTGTGTAGTCGGTTACTATGTGAGCTTGGGTGATTGGGAGTTGATGATGATCAGACGAGTATTGCATTTGTTTGTCTTGTTTGTTGCATAATACTGACCCCGTTGTTGTTTGTGGAATCTGCGGTGATCCATTCGGGGATGGTGAGCAGGCTTGACAGGTTTTGCTAGTGAGAGCTTGGGGATTATCTTGGGAGATTTGCCACCACGAGTCATAGCATCACCGTCTGAGTCTTAGCGAGTTTTCTTTTATTATTATTAAGACTTTGATGTTGTATTTCGTTAGACAGTATTTGGGTTTTGGATATTGTAAACTTTGCATTTTACATTACTTTAATAATGATGCTCAATTCAGACGCTTTGGTATATACTAACCTCGGGAAACCGAGATGGTAACGCACTTTCATGGTAGGGTGGTCCTGGTAAGGCACCTTGGTATGAGGGGGTGTTACAAAGTGGTATCAGAGCCGAAAATTCCGGCACCTAAACAAATGAATTTAATGAACCTAGGGAGTCTAAATAAAATGAACCCGGGGAGAGTTGTTTGGAACTACCGCAAAGACTCGGGAGACGTCCCGGAGTCGCACATTGGCCCTTACTAACTCGAGCCGGTAACATGGGGGAAAGAGTGATGAGGACTAGGCTTTGTATGTGCACTTATGTGAAGATACATGTTGGTAAAAGTCGATAGTCGCATATATGTGTGATGAAGTCCTTAACTGTTGTGATGGGAGAAGTAATAGATGAAACGGGTTGTGATTTCAACGTTGGATTTAGCGTATGTGCAAATTGGATGTTGATATGGTTACAATATGGTGTTAAAGTTTTAATATATGCATTACATGCTGACGTGATTATAACGGCTTTAAATCCTTAAGTATTTGCTGCGGGAATAGTGAGCATGATAGGGGAATCGTAGTCTGTAAATTTTTTTTATATAGTGTAACTCGGCCGAGCAGGGTAGGCACTCGACCGAGTATGGAGTACTCGGCCGAGTAGTCAAAACTCGACCGAGTGCTGTTTAATAAGAAGTAGCAATTGCTACTGTTTGTGATAACTCGACCGAGTATGAGTGTATACTCGACCGAGTAGCGTCCACTCGGCCGAGTGTTGTTGCACTCGACCGAGTGTTCTTTTTGGTGTTTTGGCGTTTGTCTCTGGAGTCGATACTCGACCTAGTATCTGGGAAGGTACTCGACCGAGTTACCTTTACTCGACCGAGTATTATGTATACTCGGCCGAGTGTTCTTATGGCGGAAGGGTGTTAAATTTTGAGCATGTGTTTACGTTTCTTTCTTTTTTTATCAGCTCAAAATGCCGCCCAAAAGAACTCCCGCGCAGATCCAAGCTTCAGAGATGTCTATTGATGAGGTTGCTCGCATGATTGAGCAACAAGAGGCTCTCCTTGAAGCTCTCAAAAATGTGGGAAAAGGAAACGAGAAGACGATGGATGCAACCCAGCTTAGCATCAACATTGCTCGTTTCCACCCTCCCACATATGACGGGGTAGGTGAACCAAAGCTGCTCGAGAAGTGGCACCGTGAGATTGAGGCTCTCATGGAAATGGTTAAGTGCCCCGAGGACATGATTGTTGAGCAGGTAGTGTACTACCTAAGGGGAGAAGCTGCGGTTTGGTGGCGAACGTCAAGGATGATGCTAGAGCTTACTACCAGGAGGAAGGGGCTATTCCGTGGTCTGGGTTGAAGAGTGCTATGAGAGAACAGTTTGTGCCGGAGCATATCCGACACAAGATAAGATCCGACTTTGAATCTTTCACTATGTCTGAGGAGATGACAGTCACGGATTACTATCATCGGTTTATGGAGCTATCTCGTTATGTGGAAGATTTGCAGCTCGGACAGAGAGGTTTGGCTCTCCGATTTGAGAGGGGTTTGTCTGCTAAGATCGTGAGTCGTATGCCTACCGGGGTTGCTACGACCTCAAGGAAGTGTATCCGAGAGCGGGTCAAGGCGAGAGAATGGTGGATCTCTCAAGGAGATCGAGGAGAGGATCTACGAGAAAAGAGGAAGGGGTCGATAGCGGAACAACAATCACCAACCAACAAGAAAGGGAATTTCAATCATGCCAAGGCTTTCTCTAGTGGAGCTGGTTTCTCTGGAGGTTCTCGTGGCTGGGGAAAGAATGGAGTGTTGGGGTTGGTGTCCTTAACAGTTAGTGCAAGGACTCATAAACCTCTAAAAGGATCAAAGGGCATACTTTTGGTATTATTATCAGTTGATCCACGTTTATCAATAACGGTTGGCTTGCTAGATAAGTTTGACGTTATTGTCATACGGATGGCGGTGATCAACTGGTCCCTAAAAGTCACACCTATAGGATACGTTCGAGAGATGTGACGGTATGAAAATACAATCATGTAGATGCCAAAATTGACTAACCGGTTAGTCGAGTTATTTGACTAATATTTAGTCAAATATGTGATGTTGAGATATTATATTTAATACGGATTAAATATTATGAGCTAAGGCGAATTAACCAGTTAATTCGTAAAAATTAAATATAAGCGTTTTATATTTAACTAAATGTATATTGAATATAATTATACAATACTGTTTTGTCGGACACGTATTAATAATTCAGCTAACCCGTATTATTAGCTGATGCCTTAATTTCCGATAACCGATAACAGTTTATAATACAAACCCGTCATATACATTTTAGCATTTGGCGAATCGGACTTGAGCTAAAATTAAGAGGAAGTGGAAGCCCACTTCCCCATGCAAACCGTCAAATCGGTCCAGCCAACCAAACAAAAGGAGAGACTCCTCTCCTTTTGACCTAGACATTTGACTTTTACAATAAACTAGGGTTTTGGAGACACTTTCTCTCTGAAACTCAGATCTCACATCTCGAAAACCTCACAACAAGTTCTCCCAATATTGCAAGGCAATCGGAGAACACGTTCTAGCACAAGGGCATATCTCGGACAAGGTCTTGGGTGCAACAATTAGGAGGGAATCTCATTTGATTTCTGTTCTTTACGCCGCACTATAAGGACCCGAGGTTGATTCTAATTCCTTATCGTTTCTATATTGTATTTATGTTTTATGACGATATTCGCATGTTAAATTTACGTTATAGTCCTAAATTTAAAGGGTAGTATACGGATTTATACCCACAAGTGGTATCAGAGCGAGGCCACGTAAATTTTTCTATGTGTTTTTCATAAAACGTTTTGAGACGATCATGTTTTGTCTAGAAAACCGTGCGGCTGGAATTTTATTTCAGTTGTTTTCTGTTTTTTTTGTAAACCGTGTCATGTTTACACACGGCTGATTTTTGTTTTCGATTTGTTTTTACATATTGTTGTTTTATACGGAAATTATAACAATATGTCATGTCTTGGCAAATTATAAAATTGTTTTGATGTGTTTTTGATCAATTTTGCGATTGCTTTATTTCATCAAAACTGTTTTCACGAGGGTTTTGTATTTTCCAGAATTTTTGACCTCGATCGAGCATGTTTTTACTCGATCGAGTGCTTTTTCTGCCTTGTTTTTGTTCGATCGAGTCCCTGCTGTACTCGATCGACCCCTTTCAAAACCCCACTGCTCGATCGAGTTGTCCTCGTACTCGATCGAGCAGATTTGCTGATTAAAGTACTCGATCGACCACCAGTTCAGTCGATCGAGCACTTTCTGTTTAGCAACCCTCTCGATCGATTTGCAATCCAGTCGATCGAGCCCTTTCATTCCTCGATCGAGCACCTGTGTCCCTGGATCGAGGGATTTCTGTTTTGATAGCTTCGAAAATTTATTCTTTTTGTTTTAAATTTTCTTTTGGCTACAAAATGTACTTTATACGGATATTGTACACTCGCTATGATTGTGAAACGGTTCACCACGTACCATTAAGTTATTTTAAAAGCATATTTAAAGTAACGGACTGTATTTGATTAAAATTAAATTGATAGAAGCGGTTTTATCACATGAATTTTAATCATTAAAAGGTGGTTTGGATAAATTTAACATAATTACGGAATTATGTCACGAATGAATTTGTTTTTAGTTGATGCATTTATTTTCGTTAATTATGAATGCCGTGAATGCCATTTAATTACGTATTTAATTTTTACAATCGATTGTAACTTAGTGTGGCCTTAGTAGAACGTGTTACCGTAATGATGGAACACGGTCTTGGTTGTATTTTGAGATCTCGTATCTCCGTTTTGGATTTTTCACTTGTAATTACAGTTTTTATTAGAATGTAATTAGGTTTATATTTTGTAATTTTAATTGTAATTTTTGAGAAGACCAAAGACGGAGACCAGATGCTCACTCCCGCTAACTGGATCAAGATGGAACAACAAGACAAGCTTCTTGGGTCCAACGGTGGATTCCAAAGTTGTATTTTGTTCTTTTTATTAGGATAGGCCACACTAGGAAATTTTATTTACGTATTGCATTCAATTTTTATTTATTTTATCGTAACGATAGTATGCATCATATTCCGCCTAAAAACCAAACCACCTAATAACTGCATGAAAACTGACACATATAGAGGTCACGAGTTAGTTTTCATTGACATTCGTATGTCACACGTTTTTTAAGCCATCATCCAAATAAATTCATTCACGACAAACGCTAGTTATTCGTTCACTTAAAATGAATTATAATTTTGTTGATGGGATCTTCCTCGTATAAACAAAAATTGAGAACGGTCTTTATAGGTCAAACTCCAATGAGTCCCTTCTTCGTTGGTAGGCATAATATGACCCCTTCTACGTCGGGTAAGTTGGAACCGATTGACCTATTTTATCTCAACACTATGATCACTCGTACGATCCTGTGATTATGGTGGACTATAGATAGGATTTACAGAAATCTATCGACCAAGAGTTCTTACGGAAGAATTAGCTAAACAGTTGGCTTATCAGTTTACAGAAATTGAGTCTTGGGATCACTTGTATCATTCTTGAGGGAGATCAATTATGCAAGTGGGAGAGTCTACATGTTTAAAATAAATTTTAAAATAGACTTAAATCACCTCGATGAGTTGCTTATTTCGTTTTGTTTTTCTTTCTTTTTCAGTGTAGATCACGTTTTTAAACTGCTAAACAACAAATGGTGGTTCTACGATAACCCAATGCCAAGTGCCACATTGGACCGTGAGTCCTGGCTTAGGATCTTCATGAATCGGATGAATCGGTCTACTCGATCAAGAATGATGGATCCAACTTCGCGGATCGGGAGGCGGCATTACGGAATGCTCGTCTGCTGGCTGACGGGAAGCTCAAATATCTATTAGAGCCCATCCCGGCAAACCCGGTCCCACGGCTAGAGTCTAAATCACCAAGTTTAATGATTTATGTATGGAAGCGGGTGCGATTAAAAACGTACTCATTTTTGCAATGGAACCCAATTTGCAGAGACGCTTCATAGCCCATGGTGCAAACAAGATTTTCACCACGCTCACCAAGGAATTCTCGAAAGCACCGAGAATCGTGACTTATGAGCATACCACTCGCTTCTTTGATGCGAGACTCCAGAAGGGCCAACCGGTTAGCCCACACATTCTCAGCATGATTGAGAATGTCGAGAAACTGGAGACCTTTAACTGTAACATCAGCGAGAACATTGTTATCGACCGCATACTTCACTCACTCCACGATGGTTATTCGCAATTTAGAGCGAATTACTATATGAATGATTTGAAGAAAACTCCCCATGAATCGCACTCCCTTCTCGTCGCGACAGAGAAGGACATGAAGTCCAGTGGGAGCATGAAACAGGATGTTCTCGTTGTGTCAAATAAAGGAAAGGGTAAGGGCAAAGCTCGAGCAAACCTAGCGAGGTAAGGCGAAGTTCAAGAAGTCGGGCTCAGGTAAGAGTGGTCCTGGTGAGTCGAGTAACTCATCAGGCGCGACAAAGAGCAAGAAAGATAACATGGAATGCCATCACTGCCACATGACTGGGCATTGGAGACGCACATGTCCTGTTTATCATGAGGACTTAAAGGCAGGTCGTGTTAAACCCGTTGGTATGTCTTCTTCTTCTACTTTTATTCATATGATTGAGATTAACCACGCAAGTTACGGAACTTGGGTACTTGATACTGGTTGTGGTTCTCATCTGTGTAATCATGTGCAGGGGCTCCGAAACATCGAACCCCTCGTAAAGGGTGAGGTGGACCTGCGTGTTGGGAATGGAGCAAGAGTAGCTGCCATCTCCAAGGGGACATATGTGATCCAGCTTCCTAGCGGATTTGAGTTGTCATTATATGACTGCTATTATGTACCTAGTCTTTCCAAAAACATTATTTCGTTTTAAGCTTGATAAACTTGGTTTTTCATTTGTAATAGAAAATAATGCTTGCATTTTCTCATTACACGATATGATTTACTGGCAAGGCGTCTCCATGAACGGAATTTATGTTTTAGATCAGACCACGGAAATATTACACGTAATGAATAAAAAGTTAAAGGTTGGTGACAAAGATCAAACGTATCTATGGCACTGCTGTATGGGACACATTAATGAGAAACGCGTAAAACAGCTCATCAAACATGGAGCTATCTCGGCCTTTGATTTTCAATCATATGGCACGTGTGAATCATGTCTCATCGGTAAGATGACTCGGATTTCCTTCAAAGGTGTTGGAATGCGCGCTGCTGACCTATTAGGGCTCATACACACGGATGTATGTGGTCCTATGTCAATCACCGCACGAGAAGGCTATAGGTATTTCATCACTTTCACGGACGATTTGAGTAGATATGGCTATGTCTACTTAATGAAGCAAAAAAGTGAATCCTTTGAGAAATTCAAGGAATACCAAAATAGGGTACAGAACCTATTAGGTAGAAAGATTAAAACACTACGTTCGGATCGTGGTGGCGAGTATCTTTCTCACGAGTTTGATCAACACCTCAAAGACGTGGGATTGCCTTACGATTAACTCCACCTGGAACACCTCAAATGAATGGTGTGTCCGAACGGAGAAATCGAACACTACTTGATATGGTTCGATCCATGATGAGTCACACGGTTTTACCTGATTCATTATGGGGTTATGCTCTTTGTCACCTCTAATACTTAACAGAATCAAGTCCGTCTAAAGTCTGTGACAAGACTCCATATGAACTATGGAAGGGAACGGTCCCTAACTTGTCCTTTATACGGGTTTGGGGCTGCGAGGCTTATGTCAAGTGGAGACCTGAAGATAAGCTCGGCCCGCGATCGGTCAAGACATACTTTATAGGTTATCCTAAAGGAACACGTGGTCATTACTTCTATTCGCCAACCGAACAACGCGTTTTTGTTGCGGCTAGTGCAACATTCTTAGAGAAGGAATTTCTCGAGAATGCAAAGAGTGATAGAACCTTCGACCTGTCGGAGATTCCAGAACCAAACACCGAGCAACCATTGGAGGAACCTATTCCTTCAATCCCGGCTGCGGTGAACATTCCTGAGGAACCTAGAAGGTCGGGAAGAGTCTCTATTCCTCCAGACATATACATTGGTATGGTCGAGGAACATGACATAGATGACGTTCTACTCTTAACGAGTAGTGAACCCGCAACCTATAAAGGTGCCATGACTAGTTCTGACTCAAAGCTATGGCTTGAGGCCATGCAATCCGAGATGGACTCCATGTATGAGAACAACGTGTGGGATCTTGTTGACTTACCTGCTAAGGTTCGTCCCCTTCAATGCAAATGGCTTTACAAGATAAAGCATTCTGTGGAAGGTCAACAAGATATCTACAAAGCACGACTAGTTGCTAAAGGTTTCACCCAAGTGCCAGGTTTGCACTACGATGAGATTTTTGCACCCGTAGTCATGCTACGTTCCATTCGGATTATCTTAGCGATCGCCGCTTTTCATGACTATGAAATTTGGCAAATGGGCGTGAAAACCGCCTTCTTAAACGGCTTTTTGGAGGAAGAGTTGTACATGGTACAACCCGAAGGTTTCATCGATCCAGTACATCCTAAGAAAGTGTGCAAGCTTAAGCGTTCCATTTATGGACTTAAGCAAGCATCAAGGAGTTGGAATCATCGCTTCGACCAAGTGATAAAAGAAAATGGATTTACTCGATCGGTCGAGGAACCATGTTTATATATCAAGTCGAGTGGGAGCAAGATTGTCTTCCTAATATTGTATGTTGACGACATACTCCTGATTGGGAATGACATACCTCTCTTAACTTCGGTGAAAGTATGGTTGAAAAACCATTTCCAGATGAAAGATCTGGGAGAGGCACAAAGAATTCTGGGCATCCGTATCTATCGAGATAGATCACGAAGGATGCTATCTCTCGATCGGAGTCTTACATAGACAAAGTCCTAGAGAGATTAAGCATGACTAACTCCAAGAAGGGGTTCCTTCCTATGTCTCCGGGGTGCATTTGAGCCAGTCTCGAGCACCGTGAGACACCGGAAGAGAAAGAGCGCATGACACGGATTCCTTATGCTTCGGCTATAGGATCAATCATGTATGCCATGACATGCACACGTCCGGACGTGGCATATGCATTGAGTATGACAAGTCGATTCCAACATCCGGGTGAACCACATTGGCTGGCTGTCAAGAACATTCTTAAGTACCTACGGAGGACTAAAGATTGGGCATTGACTTATGGAGGTGAACAAAAAGCTATGCGCAACCGTTCTGCAGATGCTAGCTTCCAAACGGATCGAGATGACTCGAAATCTCGATCTGGATTCGTTTTTACTCTTAATGGCGCTATGATCACCGGAAGAGTTCAAACAAAATCTGTTACAGAGATTCTACGACCGAGTCCGAGTACTATGCCGCGTCTGAAGCTACAAAGGAAGCGATATGGATGCGTCAATTCTTACATGGACTATCCGTAGTGCCTAGTTCGAATGACCCGATCACCATCTATTGCGACAATAGTGGTGCCATCTTCCAAGCTAAGGAGCCAAAGTCTAGCAACAAGTCTAGACATGTACAACGGAAAGCTCATCTAATCCGGGATTACGTGGAGCAAAAGGAAGTAGTGATAGAAAAGATTGCTACAGATGATAACATAGCCGATCCTCTCACTAAAGCATTACGACAAGATAAGCATGAAGGGCACGTTAATTCCATGGGAATTAAACGTGTTCCTAAGTTGTAGTACTCTTTTATGGATCTGATTCATTCTCTCTTGTACTCTATACGACATCATCGTTTTGATATTTTATATATATTTTGTTTTTCATGTGGATTTGTACGACAAATTTTGAACACCACAAAGTGAATCGAAAGAACATTATATTTTTCGGTCCTTAATTGCCCACATGAGCTGATAACTCGGCAATTATTTTGTGACGTTGGTTGATGGTGGGTTCAACGAGCCATAAGTCAACCGGTTGACTGACCAATCACCGAGGCGATTTATACGGATATTTCGTAGGACACAATTGTGACATCGACGTGGAGTCCTAAATGTTTTATAACATTCGGTGCCCGGTCGTGGATAGGACCTCCATGGTGATCCTAAGAGTCGATTCTTTTGACTATCGACTGTCTCTTGAGACTAAGGCAGATTTTGGGTGACTTTGGTTTCTTTCTCACGGTCATCCGTAACGGGGGCCAAGTAGATTTTTTCTCGGGTCATTTCATGTCATGCTTAGATCGGAAGGAGTTCGAAAGTTGAAGGAAATATTCAGCCTTTATCGTGTACTCGATATTTCTCGGGGCCACTCGAGGAGTCAGAATCGAAATGCATGGCCATGCTCGAATACGGATTCGTTTTATCGCTTAAGTTACTCTCTAGTCGGGAAACCACTCTAGATACAGATCGATTGTAAAATACGACCTTTGCGGATCCGGATCCGCAAATTGTTTTACATTGAGTGGGAGAAATTTTAAATGAATATGAGAATCGGTTATCGCACATACACTTGTACGGACAAGTGGGAGTTTGTTGGAGCTTGTGTCCTCCGGTTAGTGCGGATAACGTCATTGCACATACACTTGTACGGACAAGTGGGAGCTTGTTGGGGTTGGTGTCCTTAACAGTTAGTGCAAGGACTCATAAACCTCTAAAAGGATCAAAGGGCATACTTTTGGTATTATTATCAGTTGATCCACGTTTATCAATAACGGTTGGCTTGCTAGATAAGTTTGACGTTATTGTCATACAGATGGCGGTGATCAACTGGTCCCTAAAAGTCACACCTATAGGATACGTTCGAGAGATGTGACGGTATGAAAATACAGTCATGTAGATGCCAAAATTGACTAACCAGTTAGTCTGAGTTATTTGACTAATATTTAGTCAAATATGTGATGTTGAGATATTATATTTAATACGGATTAAATATTATGAGCTAAGGCGAATTAACCAGTTAATTCGTAAAAATTAAATATAAGCGTTTTATATTTAACTAAATGTATATTGAATATAATTATACAATACTTTTTTTGTCGGACACGTATTAATAATTCAGCTAACCCGTATTATTAGCTGATGCCTTAATTTCCGATAACCGATAACAGTTTATAATACAAACCCGTCATATACATTTTAGCATTTGGCGAACTGGACTTCGAGCTAAAATTAAGAGGAAGTGGAAGCCCACTTCCCCATGCAAACCGTCGGTCCAGCCGAACCAAACAAAAGGAGAGACTCCCTCTCCTTTTGACCTAGACATTTGACTTTTACAGTAAACTAGGGTTTTGGAGACACTTTCTCTCTGAAACTCAGATCTCACATCTCGAAAACCTCACAACAAGTTCTCCCAATATTGCAAGGCAATCGGAGAACACGTTCTAGCACAAGGGCATATCTCGGACAAGGTCTTGGGTGCAACAATTAGGAGGGAATCTCATTTGATTTCTGTTCTTTACGCCGCACTATAAGGACCCGAGGTTGATTCTAATTCCTTATCGTTTCTATATTGTATTTATGTTTTATGACGATATTCGCATGTTAAATTTACGTTATAGTCCTAAATTTAAAGGGTAGTATACGGATTTATACCCACATGGAGGTCGGGCTGTAAGTGACAACACCAACCTTACGTGCTTCAACTGTGGTGGGATAGGCCACAAAAGGCGAGACTGCACGAGCTACAAGCCCGGCAATGGTTCAGGAGCTAGATCAGGAAATTTCTCTCAAAACTCGAGTTTTGCTAGTAACCGACCGGGAGGTTCATGGGGCAACAGAGGTGGACAGGGTAACCATGGCGGTTACAACCGCGGTGGTGGTGGATCTTACCAGCGTCAGAATAACAGTGTCACCCAGGATTCGACAGCTAAGCCTAGTACCTCCAATGCTTCAGTTCAGGGTGGAGGACAGAAGAATAGTGGAAAGCTCTTCATGATGGATAAGCAGGAAGCACAAGATGATGCTCATGTAGTTACCGGTACCTTTCTTGTTAATAATGTACCGTCCTTTGTTTTGTTTGATTCCGGGGCTACACATTCTTTTGTGTCTAAAAGTCATGTTGTGTCTATGGGTTTGGGCAAGTTTGAGGTTGTAAAAGATGATGTGTTCATACCTTCGGGGGAGTCTGTGTCGTGTCTCAAGTTATATAAGGGTATATCTATGGTGATTGGAGGGGTAGATTTACCAAGAAACCTTTGTTAGAGTTTCCTAAGGATGGGTTTGAGGTGATTGTCGGGATGGATTGGCTAGGTAGGTATGCGCCAGATAGATTGTAGACAAAAGAGAGTGTCTTTAAAGGGTCCCAAGGGTGTTAAGGTGTCCTATAGAGGGTTTGTGGTAAAGCCTAAGTGTAGGTTTATAGCGGTTATGACTTTAAAGTCATGTTTAAGGAAGAAGTGCCCCTTAATTCTTTGTCATGTGAGAGATCACCGAGTAGAGCCGCCGACAACTTCTGAGATTTCCGTGGTGAAAGAATTTGAAGATGTATTTCCTGAGGAAATACCGAGTTTGCCTCCCAAGAGGGATGTCGATTTCAGCGTGGAGCTTAAGCCGGGAACGGGTCCTATATCCAAAGCACCTTATCGTATGGCACCTAAAGAGTTGGCTGAGTTGAAGAAGCAGATACATGAGTTGTTAGACAAGGGTTATATCAGGCCTAGCGTGTCACCGTGGGGAGCTCCAGTTCTTTTTGTAAAGAAGAAAGATGGGAGTATGAGACTGTGCATTGATTACAGAGAGCTCAATCGGGTCACAGTGAAGAATAAGTATCCGTTGCCAAGGATTGACGATTTGTTCGATCAGCTAAGTGGAGCTGGTGTGTTCTCTAAGATTGATCCGAGGTCGGGTATCATCAATCGAGGATAGCGGATGAGGACATTCCTAAGACAAATTCCCGATCTCGTTATGGTCACTACGAGTACGTAGTGATGCCTTTTAGGTTGACCAATGCGCCAAAGAGCTTTTATGGATTTGATGAACCGGATCTTCACACCGTTTTTGGATAGGTTTGTGGTTGTTTTCATCGACGATATCCTAGTTTATTCCAAGACCAAGGAAGAGCACGAAGAGCATTTGAGGATAGTTTTGCAGACCTTGAGAGAAAATCAACTCTATGCCAAGTTATCCAAGTGTGAGTTCTGGTTAGAGGAAGTGGCTTTTCTAGGCCATGTAATATCCAAGAAGGGAGTATCTCAGGATCCTAGTAAGATTGAGGCCGTCACCAAGTGGGAATCGCCGAAGAATGTTGCTTGAGATTCGAGTTTCTTAGGCCTTGCCGGCTACTATCGGAGGTTTGTGAAAGATTTCTCTACCATAGCACGGCCTATGACATCCTTGATGAGGAAGGAAGTCAGATTTGTTTGGGATGAGAGTTGTGAAACGGCGTTTCAGACCTTAAAAGAACGCTTGACCACAGCTCCTATCCTAGCCTTGCCAGAGGGTTGTGAGAACTTTGAGGTCTATACCGACGCTTCAAAGAACGGTTTAGGTTGTGTTTTGATGCGGGAGGGAAAGTGATAGCTTATGCTTCGAGGCGATTGAAGCAATATGAGGAGAACTACCCTACTCATGATTTGGAGTCAGGTGCGATTGTGTTCGCTCTTAAGATTTGGAGGCACTACCTTTATGGCGCAACTTTTAAGGTGTTCTCGATCATAAGAGTCTAAAGTATATCTACACCCGAATGAGCTTAACATGCGACAGAGGCGGTGGATGGAGCTGATTGGAGATTATGATATGGAGATCATCTATCACGAGGGTAAAGCTAATGTTGTCGCAGATGCTTTGAGTAGGAAGAGCGTTCATTCGCTATGTACATCTATGTCCTTGCTGAAGTTGAGAGATGAGATGTCTAGATTGGGGATCTTTATGATTCGAGAGGGGAATACCATCGGGGATTTGACGATTGAGCCAGAGTTGTATAAAAACATCAAAAGTAAGCAAGAGCTTGATCCTAAGATCCAGGAGTGGAAGTCAAAGGTAGAGAGTGGAGCGACTTCCGGTTCTCTATACATCCGGATGGGAGTGTTCGTTTTGATGGGAGATGGTGTGTTCTGACGATGCGAGTTAAGGAGAATGATCTTGTCTGAGGCTCATTGCACTCCTTATTCAGTTCATCTGGGTGGTGACAAGCTTTACAGAGACCTTAAGAAGACTTTTTGGTGGCCGAACATAAAGAGAGATGTAGCTGAGTTTGTGGCTAGATGTTTGACCCGCCAAAGGGTCAAAGGTGAACAAAGGAGACCTCAAGGTAAGATTCAGATCTCACGGTGCCCGAGTGGAAATGGGAGTCGATCTCCATGGATTTTATTGTGGGGTTACCTAGGTCACAAAAAGGTAACAACATGATTTGGGTGATTGTGGATCGGTTAACCAAATCAGCCCATTTCGTCCCCATGAAGGATACTTGATCTAAGATGCAAATGGGCATTGGGTTACGAAAGCATGTGGTTCGGTTACATGGTATCCCGAAAGATATTGTTTTCGATCGTGATGCGAGGTTCATATCAAAGTTTTGGCAAGAACTGCAAGAGTTGATGGGTACAACGCAAGATGAGTACGACTTTTCATCCGCAACCGATGGTCGGCTGCAGAACGGACCATCAAGACCTTAGAAGACATGCTAAGGGCATGTGTTATGGACTTTGGAGGCGCTTGGGAAGACAGACTTGATTTGATTGAGTTTTCATACAATAATAGTTATCATACAAGCATTGGGATGGCACCTTTTGAAGCTTTGTATGGCCGGAAATGCCGAAGTCCAGTTTGTTGGGATGATAGTTCCGAGACAGTGGTTTTAGGGCCACAATTGGTTCAACATATGGTTGAGCAAATCCAGTTGATTCGCCAAAGATGAGAGCACTCAAGATCGTCGAAAAAGCTACGCCGACTTACACCGCAGGGATATTGAGTTCGCGGTAGGTGACAAGGTGCTTTTGAAAGTGTCACCTATGCGAGGTGTCATGAGGTTTGGGTAAAAGGGTAAGCTAAGCCAAAAGTTTATAGGTCCTTATGAAATTCTGGACCGTGTTGGCGAGGTAGCCTACAGGTTAGCTTTACCACCAGCTTTGGATAGAGTGCACAATGTTTTTCATGTGTCTCAACTTCGGAAATATGTGAGTGATCCGTCGCACATCCTCGAGATGGAGAACATTGAACTCGATGAATCCTTGTCCTATGCCGAGATTCCTAAGGAGATTCTTGATCGCAAGGTTCGTAAGACCCGGAATGGTGAGACGGTCTTACTCAAGGTCCTTTGGTCTAATAATAATGTGGAGGAAGCCACATGGGAACCCGAGGAAGCTATGCGAGACCGTTTTCCTAACCTTTTTGATCAGGTATGTTTGGTTACGGGGACGTAACCGTTGTCTTTTTAGGGGGGTAGGAGATGGTCGCGATGGTGTTTTGTTGTTTCTTTTGCTTTGTTTGGTTCGAGTCGGGAGATGCGTTTGGGGTAACTTGTTGTGATGCTTGTATAGTTCCTTTGAATTGTCTCATATGATTGTTAGAGTCTTGTGTCGTGGGGTTGTGCTTGCTTGTAGTAGAGTGTGAACTTCGGGACGAAGTTCTTTTTAGGGGGAAAGATTGTAACACTACGGATTTTCCTTGGAGCCTACTCGTCGGCCGAGTAGTGCTCTGAGTGCGTGTTATTTTGGTTCTGCCGAGGAATACTCGGCCGAGTATAGTGAATACTCGACCGAGTATTGGACACTCGGCCGAGTATGCACTTACTCGACCGAGTGTCCGGTTTGGCGAAGTTATATTTCGACGGTTTGATTAAGGAGTGATTAGGGTATTTTATATTTCCGCGTCAGTTTTCTAATATCATTTTCACAACATTATCATTTCTACGTTACCCTAATCATACCCAAATCATTCCCTAATCCTTCCATTGAGCATTTCGTAGCATCTTTGTGTGGGTAATTGCGGTGATTCTTGCGCATAAGTTCTTGTTGACCGTTGGTAAGTTCTATCTTTGTGATTATTGCATTTTTTTGGGTTCTTCGTACATTTATATGGGAAGGGGATGTTGGGAATTATACAAAGTGTAATTGTGTTGTATGATCATTGTATAGGAGAAGACTTCGTAGAGAAGCCTTTTTGATTGTCCGTGTTGCATACTGCTTTGTGATTGCTAAGGTAGGGTTTTCCTACTCGCCATCGTGCTTTACATGACATGTTGTTGTAATTATCGTTGTCTGCTGATCATCGTAGTATGGAGATTGTTGTGACAAAGTGTTGGTGTGAGGGGATTGAGATGACAGTAATGTCATGTGATGGTGATTGTGGTGGAGTCACTTGCGGGAGTGGCTTCACACCCTAGTTCGCCCTCCGTGGAACCCGCCACGGGAGGGGATGTGCACATTAAGGGACAGGGATCGTTGTCTCTCGTTGAGGAGCTGGACTAGGTGGGATCGGCTGCGGTCACCCATCGCGCGCGAGGATTACCTGTTGCGATGGGTAATCTGCGCGGGGCTACACACTTTAGTGTGTAGTCGGTTACTATGTGAGCTTGGGTGATTGGGAGTTGATGATGATCAGACGAGTATTGCATTTGTTTGTCTTGTTTGTTGCATAATACTGACCCCGTTGTTGTTTGTGGAATCTGCGGTGATCCATTCGGGGATGGTGAGCAGGCTTGACAGGTTTTGCTAGTGAGAGCTTGGGGATTATTTTGGGAGATTTGCCACCACGAGTCATAGCATCACCGTCTGAGTCTTAGCGAGTTTTCTTTTATTATTATTAAGACTTTGATGTTGTATTTCGTTAGACAGTATTTGGGTTTTGGATATTGTAAACTTTGCATTTTACATTACTTTAATAATGATGCTCAATTCAGACGCTTTGGTATATACTAACCTCGGGAAACCGAGATGGTAACGCACTTTCATGGTAGGGTGGTCCTGGTAAGGCACCTTGGTATGAGGGGGTGTTACAGCCGATCAGTTAACCGATTAAATAAAAACTGCTTTTTAAACTAACCGGAAAGATAGTTTTTTATTATAATATGGCATAAAAGAACATAGTAAGTACTCCATATTTAATATTATAAATTGAAGTATTAAAAAAAATACATGTAGCTTATTTCTCACATGCTTCGCTTATTTTGGTAAATAATTTATCCACCAAATACTTACAACAAAGAAGATAAATGAAATTTTGGTCAGATAAATTTAAGCTTATTTTTTTTCGAAAAAGAGTCTAAATATGAGATTTTTAATTTCATGATCTCTCGACCTTCATAATATCAAATTAATTTCTTTTTCTATTTTTTTTTTGCCTATGTTTACTTACTATTGAACCTATTGTTAAAAGTTAATCTCATGTTCCATTTTTAATTTTATAAACTTGATTAATAAAATAAATAGCTATTGGTTCAGAATTAATATTAGCAATGAGACATTGTAACACAAAGTACGTATATATCATAATCATGAGAAATAGAATAAATAACAATTGGTTCAAAATAAGCGTTCCATATAAGAAAATTGTTAACTCTACAATAAGAAAAAACAAATTTGATCAAAAGGAGAATCTATCACAATTGTCCATCCAATTATATATCTTTTGTCTTGAATGCAGCGAATATAAATAAAGTTTCAGACTCAAACTAAATTTTAAGTCATGTCAACCATGGGTGTTAGCTAGGCATGGGTAAATAAAATATCAGAAATATTTGAAAACTATAGAGTAAGCGATAATATAACATTTATATGGAATAAACTAATTCAAGATCTACACAAGTTGATCTATGGTTTTGAAATTTTTTACTTGTGACAACTAAAGGCATATAATTTTTCTAATTATTATGGGTATGAGAAAGCCTACCTTCATCCTGTCTCCTCGCCTGTATGACATCCTTGTTTTTAGGAGTCGCTTTTTTTCCTATTATTCGAGACTAGGTAGAGTATTTTAGTCCCGTTAGACTTTGGGAGCAATTCATTATCTTTTAGGAATTTCACACTAAATGTACGTCATCCTCTTCGCAATGATCCTATGTATTGTTTTTGCAGAGTCGTCAATACATTAGTTTGACCATGATATTTGACATATTATTGGTCAAAGTTATAAACGACGTTTGACTCTTGAGAAGCAATGGGAAAGATGTTCATTAAGAAGGGAAGGGAGTATACATGATGAATTTTTTAACATAACTCATATGGTATATTTTACCAAGTGTGGTATGTCGGTTCTGTTGTTGAGGAACATCAACTCTGTAAGAGGTCTATCTAAAGAGACATTGTCTTATTATCAATCGCCTTGGGAAATTCGAAATAGAAAGGAAGATAATTACGGGTTCCAAAGTTGGCAAAAAGTACTAAACCGAGCATATAAGAATGACTTCCTCGAACACAAATATTCCTTTCGTTCTTAAGCGGAGACAATATACATTGAGGCTATGCTACGCTAGACAATAAACAAGAGTCGGGGACAATCACTTAATCATGTTGGAATTTATGTGCTGAAACCAGTTTTTAGTAATGACCACCTTTACGTAGAAGCGTCAAAAATAACGTCATCCAAGGGATTAAGGTTCTCATCGTGATAGAGACCAAATGTATCAAGGCCAAACGAAGGACATTATTTACAAAGAAGTTTTCACAAATTTATCAAATTATGTGTCGTATTATATATTTTGTATGACGCTTATAAGGACAAGTAGTTTTAATTGTAAATAGCTATTTCTGTTAAAAACCGATGAAACGTAAGATTATAAGAATAATAATTCTACAACCCAATTATATCTGTGAATGTTATACAACTGATATAGTCAATACCAAATGCCAACATTTTTGTTGCGTTTTTGTGAGGGGAACTGATGATTAATCCCTTCTCATCTAAATCAACTCCCGAAATTTTGTTTGCTCTCATTTTCAGTATGGTTTGACTTTTTGTTAAAAATTTAATAGTTTTCTATTACCAGACCATGGTAAGGTAAACCAACGTTTCAGCGTTGCCATAAAATACTAACTTGGTAACTCAACGATTTTAAATGATGTCATAAAACTAATAAATGATGTTGCCCCGTGCATTCTATGCAATAGAATCACAGGTATTTTTGATTGTTGTTTAGAGACCAATAATTCTGTTAGAATTCAGTTTGGATTTGATGTTGCGAGAAGTTTATAAGGAGCAAATACTCTTAATTGTAGATATATAATCAAGGTAAAATTATGTTTAAGAGATCTAACATTTTCTTTGAACACACTATATATAATTATGATAATTGTTGTTTTACGTAATATCATTCAGTTTTACGTAGTTGTTGTAGGTTAAAATAATTTACAAGACTCATAAAAGTCTGTCTCCGTTATTGAGGATTATTTTGGTGAGCTGCACCATGTTTACAAAGAGAGCGTTTTTTATTGAATTAAAAACCAATTGTGCCCGCGACAATGAAAAAGCAAAGTACATATTATAACTAAATCACTTGATGTTATAAGTACTATTGAATGTCAATTTTTTACGGTAAAAGCACTAATAATTCATCAATCAACTATACCAACAATGAATTTTTTTTCATCAATGATTCAACATAGTTGGACTTTTTGGTTAACTTAAAAATATATTTTTACAGATAATTCTAATAGGAGCCCCGTAGGGATACATGTGAAATTAGCTCATAATAGAGGAGTACAAGTTCGTACCAAAAAAAAATAGAGGAGTACAAGTGAAAATTTTCCAAAAATCTTCAAAAAAAAGTTTCCGAAATAAGTATACATTTTTATTGTTTAAATTTTATAAAAATTACTCCGCATATTGGAGATTTATTTATTTATTATTCTTACTTCGTTTATTTAGTAAGAGAGAAGATAAAAATCATAGAATCTTCCCT
Source organism: Silene latifolia (assembly GCF_048544455.1). Taxonomy (NCBI): domain Eukaryota; kingdom Viridiplantae; phylum Streptophyta; class Magnoliopsida; order Caryophyllales; family Caryophyllaceae; genus Silene; species Silene latifolia. Next base: position 105,708,577 of record NC_133532.1, on the reverse strand, counting down.
CGGAAGATACTGAGGGAGTGAATGATTGATGATACATAGGAAACTGTATTCGGGTGTTCAGTTTAAAACTTTTAAGCGGCCTCCCTCCTTCCCTCCAAATCAAAATGAGTACTGAAAAACCCTTTCTTACTCATATTTTCAAAACCCTAAAACCCAATTCCAACTCAATTCCCCCTAAATTCAATGCTAATTCTGGGGAATACTCCCCAAATCGAACCAATAAGCGAATGGGTGCTCAAAATCTTGACCAAGTAAGTGAATTAGTTATGCTTCAAGTAAATGATTGTTCCAAATCTCCTAAATTATGCAAAACCCTAGATCAAAATTCATCCCCAATCACACCCAACTGTAATTTAATTAATACTACTAAGTTACGTGTAGAAGAAGGAAATGGTCGTAGCAATACCCAGAAAAAGATTGCTCAAGAAAATGATGTAATTGAAGTTAAAGATGATGACTTTGATGATTGTGTTTTTGTGAAGAAAGAAAAGAATTTGTTGCCTAGGGGAAAGAATAAGAATGACCCAATTTGTGTTGATGGGTATGTTAAGGATAATAAAATATCAATTCATGTTGATAAGGTTGTACATTGTGTTGATTATTATGATGTTGAGGATAATGGTGATGTTAAGATTGTTGGTGCGACACCGTCTTTTAAAAGGAAGAAGAATAGAAGTTTCTTTAATGGTGTTTCGGTTGTTGAGATTGGTGAGTCGTCTGGGAGCAAGAATAAGAGAAATGATGATGATGATAATGTGGTTATTGTGATAGATGATTCTGTTGAGGAGGAAGTGATGTTTCTTTGCGAGATATGTGCTGATTCTAAGCCTAGGAAAGAGTTGTTCACCATCAAGGGTTGTTCTCATTCGTATTGTTCTGATTGTATGAAGAATTATGTTGCTTCAAAGTTACAAGATGGGGTTTCGATAGTTAATTGTCCTGTTCCTGGTTGTAGCGGGGTTTTGGAGCCTGAGTATTGTCGGGATATACTCCCATTTGAGGTTTTTGTGAGGTGGGGTAATTTATTATGTGAGTCTGTTATACTTGCCTCCCAAAAATTCTATTGCCCGTTTAAGGATTGTTCGGCATTGTTGATTGATGATGGGGGTGAGAATGTGATTCAAGCTGAGTGTCCTAGTTGTTTCAGATTATTTTGTGCGCAGTGTAAGGTTGGGTGGCATAATGGCATTGAGTGTGCCGAGTATCAGAAACTTGGCAAGGACGAGAGACAGAAAGAAGATCTCATGCTGAGGAATTTGGCCAAGAATAAGAATTGGCAAAGGTGTCCTGCATGTAAGTTTTATGTGGAGAAGTCAGAGGGTTGCCTTTATATGAAATGCAGGTAGATTGCTGAACTTTCTTTACTTATTTATATCTATCTTTGCTGTTTGTATCGAGTCGCTTTCATTATAAAGAGTACCTAAAATTGCTTGAGGATTAGTGATCAAACAGTTCAAGCTGTACCTCCATATCTAAGGCCGTCTGAGACATCAATTTTCCATTAGGTGCTTTCTATTCCAAATTTTGCAATAGCTCCTTGTCTTACGGCTCTACTTCTGTTATTAGGACCTGTGAAAGGTTTAAACCCATGTTAATTTCATATTGTAAGCAACAACATACATTAATCAGCGACAAACATTACTTGAGGGAGTACTTTAGGTCTTTAAAAGTACAATATAATCACCAAATAAATTGATTTTCAAAAGCAAATGCAGTAAGCCTGACATCTGTAATGCAAATAAAAAATGTCGATTACAACTTACAAGTTTACATCAATATTACCCTGATCTCTCTAAAGCTATTGCGTAGACTAGGGGCTAGTGAGGTCGGATAAATGTAGGCGTACACGTATGGAAAATACGAAGAGATCTGACAGTTGACTTATTTTGTCGGAAAGTGCATATGAGGAGTGTTGGACAAAATCAATTTTGAAAGGGAGGAGTTTGTAAGAAAGAAATAAAAGAAGGGTTTCAGTAACAGGTGTTTTAAAAGGAAGTGTTTCACAACTACTCCTTTCTGTAGCGGCCTAACTGAGGTTCTAACTTCATATGTATTTTAGGGAGAATCTAGGGCATGTGAGATGAGTTTGGTTCAAAATGTCGTTTCCTGTTTCCTTCAAATGTCTCATTTTTGTCACCGTGTCCATAATTTTGTTATGATAAGATTATAGGAATAAGCAAAGAAACTATTTTGGCTTCTTATTTCACGAGTTAAAAAGTCAGTCAATGCAATTGTCTTTATGGGTAATTTGAAACAGTCTCCTTGTGTTGGGGTAATCGTGTGGTACATCCGACCCCTTACCCCACCGGCCCACCATTTTGCAAGAATGTTTGAGGCATTAAGTTATGTTTTTATGTCTATCAATATGTATTTGCATCTGCCTTTTCCTTAAGACCTTGTAAAAGCATTGACTTTCATCTCATGACCATTAATCATTCTCTCCTTCTGTTCTTTTTAAGAGCTAATTGGGATTAAAAGTTCTTCTTTCAAATATGTAGTTTGTTGTTTAGAGTTGACTGTTCTCGTCACAATCATTTTTGGATTGGGAAAGCTGAAGCTAGAAAACCAAGCAGAGCCATAAGCGGGTAACAGAAATTTGCTCATAAGCTTCTCGATACAAAATATAAGTTCAACAGGGTGCTTCTTGTCACTGCTTTTCTGAATTTCTTGTATAAATATACCTGGTAATCTTTTACAGCCTTGACGCTCTTCAGTAGACAAAATTGTAAGTCGTCCCACCATTTTCAAGCCGTGAAAAACGTCGTAAACCAGTTAAGGTAAAATGTTTATTGATATCTGGGGATCCTTATTGTGCATAGGCCTAGAGGAAGTTAGTCTCGGTGAAGAAACATGGGTATAATTTTATATATCCTTTTCTTCTCACTGACTTTTGAATTCACGCTTCTTAGATCTAAGTTATTGGTTTTTCATCCTATTCTTCTCACTGACTTTTGAATTCACGCTTCTTAGATCTAAGTTAATGGTTTTTCATCCTATTCTTATCACTGACTTTTGAATTCACGCTTCTTAGATCTAAGTTATTGGTGTTCTGGTAGAGGTTCAGTAAAGATTGCTCTTTCTTAGATCTAAGTTATTAAGGTCTTATTTTATTTGCTCTTTCTTAATGATTGTAGTTGAGAAACAAGTCTTAGCTCAGTGTCTCCTTCAAGCAGTCTGCGTATCATCTCTTCTTCTGTTTGTGTAGTTGTGTATAATGGTAAAAGTTTAAACTATCTCCAATAAAGTTCGTAGATCTTCTCCACGTGCACCGTGTTCGTGTTTCCTTCCTTTCCAGATCTCAACATGCATAATTTATGAATTACGATAAGCCTGTACATTGTACTCAAGATGATGCCTGGCTTACTTTTTTATTGTTCAGTTTTTGCTTCTTTAAACTATCAGTTATTTCCTTTGGGGAGAAGTCATGAGATATAACACCTTATGCTATCAGATCATGTTGGTTTCCTGGTAGAAATTTCTATAAAAAACACGGCGCGTAAAATGCACAAAACAGCTTATGTTTTACAGTCTCCCATAACTCCATGAACTTGAACGTGCATCTGTCATTGTTTGCGACTTTGCGTCCTTAAAAGCTGATTATTCTTATTGCGGATTTGAGATGAGGCTAATCAATCAAGAGACTATTATTACTGCCTCATTTATTTTCCTATCTTGGTTATGGCAGGTGTGGAGTAGCTTTTTGCTACCGTTGTGGAGCCGTTAACAAAGACCACAGATTTCACTACTGTAAAAAATGCGGGCGCTAGTCCACAAGACCTATACGCATGCATTAACATGACAATGGTGCGTTGACTGTCTTTCTTCATAGCACATTGATTTATGTTGTATACCATGGTTTGAAGCAATTTAACTTGCTTGAGGATTGTGTGCGAGAGAAAATTCTTGGAAAGTGCAGTGATTATTTGATTGTAACAACGGCAGTGACATTTCCCCACTGCCTTGAATGGCTTATTCCATATCACATGGTAAGGGGAGTGGGGTTAGATGACTGATAATGAACATTGCTTCATGGATTGCTTCGTCAATATCTTTAGGAAAATTAGTCCCTCCCTTTCCCTCCCCTTCCCTTCCCTCCAATTCTTTCAATCCAAACGGACCCTTAGGGTTCATTTCATATTTCAGTGCAAGTAGGACCTGATGAGAAGTTGAATTACTCGAAAATTGAAACATTTGACGAAATGGGTTTACGTTGTTGAGTATCATTTCATATTTCATTTCCAAGTATCTAACCTCCTTCTGTCTCTTGTACATTACAGGTGCGGATTTGCGTTATCTATCCCATGGAATGTGGAATGCTTCAGCTAGATGTGAATCCACTTATTTTTCTAATCTTTAGGTCGACTTTAACTAATTTAGCTTATCTCCAAAAGGAATTCCGGTAGACGGTAGTACCCCCCACTCATTTGTTTACCTTTTCATTTATCGAACAAGGTATTTTAATAAAAGATAAACAAATGGTTTAGATGGCGGAGATGTTTCTTATTGCGAATATGTAAATTTTGGATATGGATTATTCTAGTTCCGGTCAGTAGGGTGACGATGGGTTTTGTAAAGGAATTTTTCCGTTCAAGGCAATCTAAGAGAGTTAAGAGTTACTAAGCAGTAAGCACAACTGGAGGAGCTCTACGAGTCTAGGCCAACTATGTTGCTCCGATTTTGTAGAAATTGGTGTGTATTAAGTGCGCATCTAATGATGTTAATATTAGGTACGGAATTGAAGTCAACATAATTTGGAGAAGGAATCATTTATATTTCAATCGACGTTACTACAGTTAATGTGTTTCACATGATTGACGTTTCCTTGATTCTATTTAGTTATATACGGTTTTCAAAATGTTAAGATTATAGAAGGGAGACGATAATAAGGGAGAATTGTATTATTTATTTATAATTCTGATTCAATACAAATGCATATATATATAATAAACCCTACTAGGTTAAACCCTAACCCCTAGACAATAGGTGGCCTTAATGGGCCTAATATCCTAATACCCTGCAATCGTAAAGGCAGTACATTATACGAACTTTACGATTGTAGAATTACAAAAAAATCATAATCAATAAAAAAAGTCTTCATCACTTCATCTCGATCTTTCTTCAAGAAAGATCTCATCTTCACAAGGTGGTAAGGGGTGCGTATAGGACTCGCCAGACAATTTTCAATGCGTATAGGACTCGCCAGTTTTTTCATTGCGTAACTCGCTAGTTTTTAGTGCATAACTCGCCAGTTTTTTCAGTGCGTAATGATCTCGCCAGACAATTTTCTTGCATAAATCGCCAGTTTTTTTTTCTTTTGTACCACCTAGATCGAAATCGAAAATTTTCTTTTAGAGCAATTCTCGATAAAAGGAGAAAACACATCATTAGAAGACTTTTATTTATTTTTTTAATAAAAGGAAATCCCAGCCATACAGGCAGGGGTCAAACCACATCACAAGTCACAACCATAAGATAATTGTATTGTCGCACACGATATTCACGGACAATAGAGAGACAATCAAATAAATCATCTGCACTAGTGATTATGCTTTTTTATTTGATTGTAAATCATTCTTAATTATCTTAAATGAGACATCCTATAAATTACTCTTTGTAAAAGAGTAAATAATTAAGAATTTTTTGTTATATATAAAGAAAATATAGCTCATTACTTTTTTATATTTTATAGAAAAAATAAATTATAATATGTATAAAGTGCCTTATACGAAATAAAATGGAAGACAATTTGTTAAAAAATAATTTTGTGCCCCCTTGTCCAAAAATCCTGGATCCGCCCCTGACCTGAAGAACGAGGCTCTGATACTATGTTAGATTTTATAAAGGGTGAGTATTTCATAAAAATAATTGTATTATTGAATTGTGTATCTCATTGAATAGATGACGATTATATAGTAAATCACATTAGTCTAAACCATAGACGGTAGTCGTCGTAACTCATAACTTAACCCTAATGATAGTCGGCGCTAATGGGCCTAATATCCTAATATAGAGAGGAAATTCCTTCGAAAATTTGAAATTATTCCATCCAATATGAAGATTTAGAAATCAAAGCACGGAGATAAACTGCCCTAGAATCTAGTACGGACAGAGTATCCTCTTTATTAAAAGAACAACCACAGAGCTGACGTGTCGCTCTGTGGTTGAAAGTCAATTATTCAAAGCATCATTTGTCTTTCCTAAATTTCAGGACCATGTTTATTTTCACAATTTAATTAGATGTTGATGATTTGTTTTTTTTCTAACTTTCCGTCTAAACTCTCATATTCCCAGTATAATTAATCTGATTTGCTCATTAGTTAACTTAATGATATAATTAATAATAATCTTTATTATTATCTAACAAAATTAACAAATGTCTCAAGCAGTTCACAAAATTATTAAACTAAGACACAAACTTTGGACTATACTACATCCATAATAATATTTATAGCAGAAATACTATAGTTCAAAATATACATTAATCAAAATTACAAAATATAAAACATATATTATCAAAGTTATAATGTACTTAAATATAAAAATAACCAAAACTTCAACACAAATTCTCATTGAAGACGGACACTATCCGTCACAAGTTGAAGACGGACTGAAACTTCAATTGAAACAAAAATAATACTTCGATGCTCAAACTTCGATTGAAACAAAAAAATTATATATTTACAAATTTATACACAGATTTAAGAATTTATTTAAAAATATAGTTTGATTAATTGCCATTACTTTTTTAATTAACAAAAAATAATAATTATACATGAAAATCACACCAAAAGTTACAGATCTAGGACATTAAAATCTTTAAAATGCAAAACAAATGGAAAAAATTCAAGATCAATTCGGTGGTCTTAGATGCAAATTTTAAAAACCATTGCTTCAAAACAGATTAAAAATATACAAATTTGAAGTTCTTTAAGTTTTCTAGGTAGATAAAGATAAATTGTTGAATTTGCCAGTGTATAGAAGCTTGGAGTTATTAGAGAGGAGGAAGAAAAACATACAAATTTGAAGATTAAAACTGCATGGGTTTGCAATTCAGGATAAAAAAATTAGCTGGTGTAAACTTATAGGGAGGAATAAGAAAAAGAGCTGGATAGCTGGATACATGGAGTTGGGAATTAGGCGTGAATGGCGGAGGTAAATAGGAGTAAGAGGGTTTAAGAAAGAGTTAATATGAGTATATAAATACTCCATATACAAGGAGTTCTTAATGTTGGGATTTTGGGCCAACTAAACAAGTAATCCCGAATGTTCATTGAGTTACAACCCACTTAATACTAAGTTTACTAACGATTTCACATGTGGTTCTATGAGGGCTAATACTTCATAAAAATAATTGCTCTTTTTGAAATTATAGACGAACTAAATATACATCCACTTTAAATATAAAACAAATAACAAGTTGCATGATTTGACCCGAAAATGTTATTATTTTAAACATATTTGACCAATCTTTTACTTTAGACGTCGTCTATAGACCATAGTTAGACTAATTGTTAAAGTGGATAGTTAGACTATAATTATTCACTCATTTCTTCCCCTTACATTTTGCACAAGAAATAAGAAAATGAATTTGGACTACACAAAACACTCTACCCCGCATATAATTGATTTTGAATACATAAAACCTTCCAAAAAAGAAAAGAAAGAAGAAAATACGACTATCATGAAAACGGAAAGAGGGGGAAATGAGTGAATAGGAGGGATTATTTAATTTATAGGGTTATTTTATGAGAATAATCCAACCTATCACACATCTTCTCTAAATAATCCCATTTACATTTAATCCCATAATAACCCCGACTTTGTGCATCATATTCTCAAAATAGACTTGGTGACTTGCAACCTGATTAACAGGTCATCTCCAACTTTACTCTGCTCCTCCCTCTCAATATCAGTCATATCACTCCAATCATACTTGACATCACCATTACAAACACCATCGCATGATCCCACACTTTTCAGTATCGACAATCTTAACTACCGTATCATCCGTCATTGCAATTCACGCCGGAAAATTCAAACGAAGAAAGTGACAACAAGTAATTGAAGTATCAACCGAAGGCGAAAAACGCAAACTTCAACCAAACAGAAACTCATAGCAGAAAATCCCGAAAATTAAGAGATGAATACAGGACAAGCAAATTAAACACAAATTAAACACAGCGTCTTGTTGTTTATATACACTTCCTTCCTCTAGTTACCAATACCAGTAGGAGTAGGACTGTATTAACTCCTTTGTTTTTTATTTCTATTTTTTCTGTCGAGTTATTCTAGTTTAGACTTATCAATCACATCAAAATGTCTCTGATTCTCATCAAGCCAATGCAATTGATGAAAAGGGTGATGGAGGATGAAGTGGTGGCCCCTGGCACCCTGGCGGTTTCGGTGAGATGTGGAGTGAGTGCAACAGCGGAGAGGTGAGACGAATCTGGCACGGAGGTGGAGAAGCGGTTCACGGCAACCGGAGAAGACATTGAATTGGAAGATGGTGTAAGGTGGTGGTAATGGAGGGAGGTGTTTTAATGGGGATTATTGTAGAAGGGGAATGTTGTAAGGGGGGAGGAGAAAGAGGAGAGAGTAAGAACCAGTCACTTTTAACCTAAAATCACAGGTGAAAATTCAATGAGTGTATTTTAAGAGGATAGTATTAAAAGTTGAGATTATTATGGGATTAAATGTAGTCTGGATTATTTAGAGAAGACGGGTGATAGGTTGGATTATTCCCATGAAATAATCCTAATTTATATAGATAAGGCAAATATTTTTGTTAATTATAATACGGAGTACATTTTACTTTTGTCTCATCTAACATACTTGATCCATTTTAAGCTTAAATAGATACTTCCGTCTTAAATGAGAACTTGTGTTATACAAAATTGTCGAAATAATTATCAAGTACTTTATTTGTTTATTTAGGTAGTGTATATAAATGGATTACGTATATAATTTTTTTCATATAATTTTTTTGAATAGGTCTCCTGAGAGACGGTCTCTTAATAAGCTTTATTGAGATAGCATTGTACAATTTTAAGAAAAACTGGTACTAAAGATAATAAAATAGGTACAAATCATGATTAATGATAAAATGAGTACATTTATTATGTATACAGGTACGAAATTACTATGTCACGATCAACAATAAAAATGGTACGAAATACAAATAAAAGGGTACAAAAGATTAGTCTCTCAATAACTTAGTGAGAGACCGTCTCTCCCAAGTTTTAATGCATTTTTTTGTACATAACATTATTTGTTGTGTGTGTTATATTTTAGTAAAAGTTATGAAGGATATACTATTATTGTCTACATTTAAATTATTATATATAATTATATGATAGTATCACGGGTTTGAATATTTAAATTTTTGACTAAATTATTCTAAACGTGCATGCGTCACAATTTTTAATTTTGTTCTGTTTCACCATTTATCAGATAATAATACTCTTTTTCATTCATTATATTCTTTACATTTGCTTTTCACGCCAATATTTAGAACCTCACATGTGGGTACTTATGTAGATATTGTATTTACGGGTTGTTTGGTTGACACTTGAAAAACACAGGAATTGGAAAATCCCATGAATTGCAAAAATATGGGTTGTTTGGTTGCCATATTTTTTGGAAAATGGGGGAATTAGAAGTTCCTAGGAACTTCCAATGCCTACATGATGTAGGAATTGGCTTACCTACTCTCCCTTTGGTCATTGGAAATTCCCATGGAATTTAATTCCTACATGGCAACCAAACACTTTTGTCAAATTCACCCGAATTGGATGCAGGAACTTAATTCCCATGAAATTGAAGTTCCTAGGAAAATTAAGTTCCTTGATCAACCAAACGACTAATATACATATAGTCCAAGGAAAGAAATGTAGAACTTCAGTTGAATATATCGAAAAAGAAAAATGTAAAACGTACAACTAATGAATGCGAGTAATATTATATGTACTACATGGAAAAAGGGGTTTAAATTGTTTTTTTAAACGTGCACGGATCAAAATCTCATGTTGTTCGTGGATAGGTCATACAAACGTGCATGAGTTGGACTGAATGAAAAATAGTTATAACAACTCCACGGGTTTGCAACATTATTAAGACATGTTCAATTTTAAAACTTTGTGTTATTTTTCATCCAATAATTTTGTCTCATATATAAGTCGGGTTTGTATGAAGCCGCCCTAAATAATAAAACAAAGTAAACTCAAATTTGATTAAGCAAGACGACATATTGAACTACAACAACTACTTAACCAACTAACCCTAATTACTCTTTTTTTTTACAGCAAAACTAACCCTAATTACTAATACATCATTTATGTTGATTGCTAATAAAATTTATGATTCAAACCTTACTTAAATATGACTTTAATTTAAAATATTTTAATAAAGAGTAATTTTTTTTATTACTTTATTTTAAAAAACTATTTTTAAAGATAATTAACTTTAAAAGAAGATAATTAATTTATATAAAAATTACCTATGATGTTATTAACAACTTTATAATAACAAATTTAAAACAACATATCCGTGCAATTTGCACGGGTTTAAGACTAGTATAGATAGAAATATGAAACACATCACGGTAGATAAATTAATAGGTTACTGTTATGAAATATTATTATATGGATGTCCATATCTTAGAATACTCTAGAATATATTGTCTTATGGAAACCTTCTCCCATTGTATTATATATATATATATACCCTTCATAATGGAATAATTATATGGTTCTATCTCTTCATTCTTCTCTCTAACGTTCTCTCTACAATTCTATTGTCTACAATAGTTACTCTGTTTCAGCGTTGTAGCCTTGCTCAGCCGCCATAATTGTCCATCGTTTGTATGTTCTGGAATACGAAACAGCACAAGTAAGTTAAATTCAAGGATTCCTGACTTGTACTTTAAAAGAATTTGTACTATCATTAGTCACAAACACACATTCTAAGTATATAACATTATATTCTCTTGCGTTTTTGGTGATTGTGATATGCAGAGAAGAGAATGGTAAACTCTGAACCCCTTCGTTGGTTTCCGTTTAAACGTAGTACCGATCCGCTGCTCGATCGCAGCTGTCGCCACACGTGGTATGGCAGGTGCCCCACAGCGGATGAGGATCGTAGGCGTTACCTCACTGGCCCCTCCGAGTTGTATGTTTTTTTCTATCCATTAATTAATTAATACTCTCTCTGTCTCAATAATTTGTTTATTTATTTATTACTCTTTCCGTGTCAATCATTTGTTTATTTTTATATTTATTTGTGAAGCTGGTCAGAGTTTGTAGTTGATGAGTTGGAAGAGTCTGTAGAGCAATGTAAGCCAGAGAAAAAGAAAAAGAAAAAGAAGAGAAACAAGGCATATATGGAGGAGACTATCACAAATGTAAGCCCCTTGAAAAAGATCAGGTCTTTAGATGAAGTTCTTGATGAAATTGAGCAGGGGAAAGGGCGGCTTCCGTTATTCAACTTCCCTCTTGAAAATAGTGAGGATGAGGATGAGATTGAGTTAGATGTTTTTGAGCCGGAGCCGGAGCCGGAGCAGAAGCCGTCTGAAAGTGTTGGAAACTTGATGCGGGAAGGGCCGCTTAAGTTATGCACTCAACTCGCTGACCACAAGAATGTTGCTCCTTCTTCCAAGGACGTTTAGCTACTTTATGAATTATCATTATGTTAGCTTGTAATGACAATTTGGTCTATGTTGGCCCTTGGGATTTATCTTTGCTTTAATCCACCTGGAGTGGAGTGACTTCACTTTTGTCGCGTCTCTATGGCCCTTGTATGCCGTTTGCCATGGGTTATTTATAGCTTGCTCAATAAAAAGCTTTATTTGGTTCTACTTGCGGTATTTGTATAAAAATGCGGTTTTGATTCGCTTTCTATCTCTTGAAATCTGGCTCAATCTCAATGAATCTAGTATGTTGTTAGATGTTGATAAGCAGAAACAGACGATGAGCGAATTAAGCTCTAGGTAAGTAGCTTGATGGACGGGTACAAATAGGTTGCTTCAATTGTTAATATATACTCCATACATAATATCAGAGCTCGATTGTGATATCGTCAGTTGATTGGCTCAAATCAGCCTTTTCTCCGATCTCCATAATGAGCAAGTCAACTAGACGAAGGTGTGGATATGGATAGTAACACCATTCCAACTTGTAGTTTTAGCAAAAGTAATGATGCTTCTTATAAGGATTGAGGGAGCATCTCTTATTAGGTCGAATGCAGGAAATATACAGAAGCTAATTAGCATTCCACAAGTTCCACATTAATGGACCTTCTTCTGGTCTTTTGGGTATCTTGAATGATTTGTGAGTTTTCTCCCACTACACTTCTTTCTGGTGTTTGCTCCTGATATTTTTGTCTACATTGCCTAATTCTAGCTTCAATTTTAAGCATGTTTTTGATGGCTAAAGACAGCTATGCTTAATCACTTGTTGCCACCGTGACTTTTCCGCCATCCTGTCTTAAGATTAAGCTTTATTTTGATCAGCGTGTGTTAATTTGCATAAAAAATGCGGATTTGATTCGCCTTCTATTTTTCTAAATCTTGCTCAACCTCATTCAGTTAAACAACGGTTTGTAAATGGAGAGTAGATGTAGCTAGTATTTACAAGGGAGTTAAGCTTCACCCTTCTGGTCAGAAACTTGGAGGTTTACAGATGTGTAGCTAGTAGAAATTGATGTGGGATGGGCAAGCAGCAACCGACAGGGCTGTGGCGATTACACGAGAAATTCGTAAAAATTGTCTTGGTTATCATTCCATTTAATAAACAGAGCCAAAATATTGCATTTTCTAGGAAGATCAATACTTGGTTTTTACATGGTTTAAACTATTTTTAAACATTTCGAAACTATCAAAATAAATACTTTACTTCAAAATATAATAGAATTATATTTCATTGAATTATTATTACTTCAAATACATTAATATTAAATTCAACTTGATTAATAAATTACTTCCGCAATATAATAACGGTCCGAAATTACGGGGTGTCCCTCCCTATGTAAAGAGACTTAGCTTTGAAGGGAATTTTAAGCAACAGACGACTGTATTTGCATAAAGCCACTATTCGTAACTTGCTCGAGAAAGGATTGAGAATCAAAACTCGGATCAAGTGAAGTTTCATAAACCTTCTTTGCAAAAGTTTGAATTGCTGTGAATACGGGATAGTTGCAAACTCACAAAAAAATGTAAATTTAAATGGCAACTCCGTGATAACTATGTATAAAAGGCAAGTTTCTTTTCTTACCAGAGTAAGTTAATTCACCAACATATAGCTACAGTGATCACAAACTTTGTCAGAATTTCGTAAACCCGCCAACTTCCAGTGTCCATTAAACGGTGTCAGCATTTTCCAGTCATTAAACTAGATCAACCCAAATCATCTATAGTACTCCGTAGTATAGTACTGTGCTTCCCGTCATATGTGTCAATGAAAAGGAAAGGGCTATCAAAATTATCAAGCAGGACCCTTACTGTTCATGCCAAACATGACATCAACCCAATATTACCGGCTCATCGTAGAAACGACAGAAGAATCAGATAAGACCTCGTTACATTCGATCCTTTTCCAGCCAACCCATATGCCGCTACTAGAACCAGCAAGTTTATAATACAAAGACAAGAGCAATTTTTTAAAAGCTAACAAGCTGTATCAAATACATCAGAAAACAGATGAGTACTAATACTGAAGACCGGCAGGCCATACATTATAAACTGACTTGTTGGATAACATAAATTACGTATTTTCTAGTTAAATACTAGAGATTATAGTTAAGATCAGTACCAGATTAGTAAGGAGATCATAGAGTTTATCTACTTATACGTGGGCTGATCAACATTTTAATTTTGAGTTTAAGCACATCCTGAACTGACCTTAAAAGGCATAATAGGGGACAAGCTGAACATAAACGCAGAATAAGTAAGATACACTGTTTGCGCAGCTGTCTACCATCTGTGGTTGGAGCGGAATAATCGAATTTTCCAATGGATCAGCTGGCCAGGAACATCAAAATCTGTGCTTGCATCAGAATGCTCAATTTGCCAAAGTAGATTGTACTCACATGACATGGGTTCTGCAGATTGGCTTTTGTATATGTTGTCTAGAGGGGTTTCCACGACCTCCTTTGTAGAGTATTAGGATGTCCTTTGTAATTCACTATTTCTTCTATCTAAATGCATCCTATGATTCTTCTGCAATTTAAAAGAATAAAACAAGGATATATTGATGGTTTGTTTATACCGTAAACTAGTCAGGCTCGACAAAGAAGCGGATAACGGGCTTAGGACGTACGGGTAAACGGGTAAAGCACTAGTTTTAAACTTTTAAACATAAATAGGGTTGCGTTGTGTTGCGTTGCCTTAAAATCTATCTCCACTGTTTATGTCGTTTGGTCTCTTCAGCCCTCACTCCTTCCTTACTCCTCCTCAAGTACCCACCGCACCATCTCCTCCCTAATTTAATTATACTCATATGATTTCATTCAAATATATAGTGAATATAATATAAGTTAATTGTATTTTGTTATTTTGATGGATTCCCAGTTATGTATATCCGCAAGGTAGATCCAGAGGTAGACTTGATTGTTGACAGGCTGTTATGCCTGAATTCTATTGAGAAGGTACGGTGGTAAATCCCACTTTTTTTTTATTATTATTTTTATTATTTTGTTAAATCAAAGTTATTTAGCTACTGATATGATGTGTGTTGTTGGTCTGTTTACAGTACGGTGAAATGCAATCCAGATACTCTATATTTGGTTCCAAACGCATGTACGTAAATCATCTTCTACTCTATATGCTTGCTTTTACATATATAAGATTTACTCTCCTGTTATTAAGGGGGGATATCACAGTGTTTGTTCATCATTCTAATTTCATAGGATCCGTGGGCCCCGCGAACCTACTTTTCCTCTCTCAAAGTACGACCGACTTGGTTCACATCGGAAACTGTAAGTATATCGCTTATCTTTCTTTCAGCTATTACCTCTATTTTTGCGTCAATTTTGAACTCCGTTATAATCATGGCAAAGTACTCGTGTTTGTTTTGGTCGTCAGATACTCTCATCACTCATGTACAGGATACTGGTTTATATCGATTCTATTGTCACTAGATTTTGTAGCCATTGTTTTATGTTTAATGCATGGGTGTTTTTTGTTTTGGAAAATTTTCAAGGTTGAGTGAGTTTTTACTAAAAAGAGAAGAGGAGAAGGAAGAGCGACGGAAGCTTAAGAAGCAAAGACAGAAGGAAAAGGAAGAGTTACAGGAGCTTAAGAGGCAAAGACAGAAGGAGAAGGAAGAGCGACGGGAGCTTAGGAAGCAAAAGAGGGAGCTTAAGAAGCAAAAAAAGGAGCTTAAGAAGATAAAGAAGGAGAAGAAAGAGCTTAAGAAGGAGAAAAAGGAGCTTAGAAAGATCAAGAGGGAAAAGAAGGAGCTCAAGAAGAAGAAAAGGGCAGAGACAAGAGTAAATGATGAAGATGAAGCTCCCACGAAAAAGCTCAAGCTTGTTGAAGTAGAAGATAACCTTGAAAATGAAAAGGAGATGATGAATTTAGAGGGCGTGTCTTCAGAAGATGCTGACCAACAAAGGCGATGTGTGCTCTCTTGTGATCCTGTTGGAAACTTGATGGCTGACCAACAAACGTAAGTAATGTGTAAAAGGTATTAATCATAAGTAGTAGTGTTTAACAAGTTACCTAAATTATTCACTCTGTCAGCACCAATTTAGAGAGTGACTTGTTACTTTTATCCTAATAAGAGACACAGTTACTCTGGGTGTCTGGTGTTTTTGCCAAGTACTTTTATGATCTGAGAAAGCTTCTATTTCTGAAAGTTTTGGATGATGAACGATTTCTATGCCCTAATAATCGCGTGTTTCTTCTATGGCCCTTGTTAGCGGTTTGCCATGGGTTATAACTTGCCCAATTAAAAAAGGCTTTATTTCATTCTACCTGGCCTGTGTTATTTGTATAAAAAACGTGGTTTTGATTCTCGCTTTTCAAACTCAATGACGTTGGAGAGGTTTTGTAATTGTAAAAGAAGACATACTAGCATATGGCTAGATGTTGATCAACAAAAATAGGTTTGATGAGTGAATTAGGCTGCAGGTGAGTAATTTGATGGAGAGGTACACATGTGCTGCTTCTATGGCTCTTGCAAGATGTTTTCAATGGGTTAATAACATTCACCGGAAAAAGGTTATTTTTCCCTCTATTTCGCTAATTTCAGCTTGTTAGATCACACTTGATTGATGATGCCAAGTTTCATTGTCATTTAATGGTTTGCTTCTTAGTTATTGTTAATAGCATTTGAAGTTTACAATTACTCATCAAGATGGTGCAAGAATGATCAAGACAAAGAATATCCCTAGTCTAAATCGAATGTTGTAAACAAGGTTGTGTAACATACTCAACTTGTCAAGTGACTGCAGAACCGTGCAACAGTGCAATGCATTGCACTTGCATCTGATACAACGGTGGAGATAATTTTTCAAAGAAAAATTTCAAACTTACAAATGTTTACAATTTTCATTTCAGAAATCTTTTAAGCAAAATTATAAGAGTAACATGCTTTATCATATGAAAAATATCTAAGCTTTTGAACCCAAAGAAGTACATATACTTTTCCTTAAAAAGGGGAACTTTGTCCTCCTTAACTTAAGGAACCATGTCCTTTGCTTTATCATCAAATCTTTTGAGAGTTGCTGAAATCTTTTCATTAAGCCTTGTATTGATATAAATCAGTTACACTACTTTAAAAATCATTTTAAAATAATGAAAAGTTTTCATCATTTCCAAAGCTTAGTTTTTATAATAATTTTTCTACTCTTAGGCTAGGTAGCACCAAAACGGACACGGACACGGACACGGACACGGACACGTGATAGGGCATCCCATGAAATTTAGGACACGAGACACGTTATTTAAATTTAATAAAAAAAACATATTTTATGGATATAAATAACGTATGATTTTATTTTTGTAATGTATTTGATTCTAAATTTAATGTATTTGATACTAAATTTAGGTAACTTAAGGTAAATTTCGACTTTAACTATACTTATTCTCATTTATCACCCAAACCAATCTTCTAACCAATCTCTTTTGACAATTTGTTCGTCGTCTAAGCTATAACATTTTTAGGCGTGTGTCCGACGAGTGTTGGGTGTCCGGATGTCCGACACGGTGTCGGACACGGGATGGCTAGTTAGGAGGAGTGTCCGTGCTACCTAGCTCTTAGGGTGCTTGTTCCTTGCCTATATAAGGAGTTCTCTACCTCATTCAAAACCAAGACTTTTAAGAGCATTTTATTGAGTAATCTTTGCAAAGCATTTCAGAGTCAAAAACTTCTGTTTTTCTTTAAGTATTTGCAAAAACGTTTTAAGTCTTAAAGTCTTCAAAAGTGCTGAAATATCTCCATGCATCAGTCTGCTACACTGTTACATAATGAGTATGTTCCGTGATTCTCGTGTTTAGGTCTTAATTGTAATATCCATGTTCTTAAGTGAACCACTGAGATTCTGACTCTGTAAACCGTTGAGATAGAACTTAAGAGTTGAAGCGGAGTAGCTTTGAGCAAGGGAAAGTCTTGAAGCGGAGTAGCTTCAAGCAATTGCAACCGGAGTAGGTTGGCGAGTTATTTTCATTGTAATGGTTTAGTTAAGTTTGAGTAAATTTCTAAACAAGCAATAAAATAACGGTTGGACGTAGGCTCCGGAGTAGGAGTTGAACCAATTTTTTAAACATCGTCTTGTTTGTTTATTTACTTTTACGTTCTTTTATCATTCTACTTTTATTCATCAATCTCGCTGCCAATGTTGTGCAACAGTCACTCATACTGTTGCATAGACCTGTTGTACCTCTTGTGAACTTACAATTCATTAAGTTTTTCAAGTTTGTACTTAATAGCTCTTACTTGTTGTTTTAGCAGGAATTCCCCTGAAAGGATTCGGCCTGATGATTAAGTAGTATAGGTATCTAATTCTAATATTTAAGGCAAAAATGTAAATTGACGAATGGAAAAGATTGAGTATGAATAATATTGTATATGCTTCTTGGATAGATTGAATGGTAACAAAAGAACGTAAGATTGAATATGTAAAAATAATAGGCTAATTATGTATGTTTTATATATTTTTCAGTTGTCCATTACAAATGTTCTTCCATGCTATTTATAGTCATTCTACTCTAACGTTACAATTAATCCAACGTTCACTTTGTTTGTTGGAATCGTCTCCTGATTAATAGGGCATATTTCCTATTAATCCGGTTGACCTATTCTAACTTAACAACTTCCTATTCTTCTCCTCTTGCACATTGTAATTTATGGAAATAGCATGTTCTTGTGGTTGGACTTGGTCTTCCGTGAGAATAGGGCATGTGCATAACTGTCTTGCTTGTTTGCTGATTAATCATCCTGCTGGAGAGTTCCATCAGGCTATTCTATGTTTGCTGTCAGGCCTTTATTCCTGGGTCTTAGCAGCTTATTCATTCTCTGTTGTTCTCTTCCTGTCAAATATAAACTGTATCTGCCCGGACTCTGGTTACCCCAGTCATTCTAATCGTATCAGGCTAAACTGAAGTCAGACCAGGCTAATTTGGGCCTAACAATTGCCCCTTGATATTTTACCCATGCTGGATCAGGCAAGGGGTGAGATGTCAATTTACCGGGCTCAAAAAATAAAAAGAATCACAATTACTCAATGACTCTTAGACTTCTAGTGACCGTTAAACACTGCAACGGCTAGCATGATGATGTTACGCTGACAGTTTTGCAATTTCTAGGGTTTTTGCACCGTCATTTTGCTCTTATAAATACGGTATTGAAGGTGAGTTTATTCTTCACCAAAATTCTTCTATTTTCCTTACTATATTCTCTCTGAAATTCTTTCTTATTTCCCCAGGAATTAAAGCTTTCTTTGCTGCCTGCAATTCCTAAAAAATTCTGTTAATTTTCACAAAAATCTTTATCTTTAAGAAACATTTAAAAATATGGGAGCTAAAAAACGCTGTTCTTCTCAGAAGGCTGCAGCTGATCCTGAACCAACAGATATTCATGAAGAGGAGGTGGTTGAGGTTGATCCTCCTGCTCGTACTATAGCATTCAAATACCAAGATTCTATTTTCTCTGCCCTCCGATCACTTGAGTCTTCTTTTTTTGAAGAGAATCTGCTGAAAACAAACTATGACGGGATTTTAAGGGAAAAAAACTGATCCCTGACTCAGTCGAGGTTTGGATTCCTGAATCTTGTCCGGTCAGGGCTAATTGGACATCACCAGGTTGATTTTGCATCTATGAGTGAGCGTTCAAGGCTGGTTGTAAGTTATCTTTCACTACTTTAATGATTGATACTATCCGAGCCATGGAAGTATCCCCCTTTCAAATTATGCCAATGGTTTGGAAACTTGTCCATTCTGTTGAGAACTTATGTGCCAAACATAAACTTACAATTACTGTCAATGATATCAAGGCAATATATCACCTAAAAAATCATTCTACTGGTCGTTTTAATTTAAGAATTAGGTCCAAAATGTCTCTATTAATCACTAACCTGGATTCGGGAGATGATAAAGGCTGGGCGAAGACATACTTATTCATCCGGACTGATAGTCTGGGGTCCGGCCTGGACTATCTGAGATATCTTCCTTTGGAGAGTGGTAAGTTTCCTGTATTTCTGATTCATATATATCTTAAATTCTATAAATTCGAGGCATCTAAATTTTACCTGAGTATTTTGGGGATATTTGCAGCGCCTGACTGGGATTCTGATCCTCTTGATGAGGAATATGTTTCAAGAATAGAGGATTTTCTTGCTCTTCCTGAGGAGGAAAGAACTTGGCCTGGTAGTCTGGGTATAGACTTGTTGCCCCGGTATATGAAGCCTAAGTTGAGTGTAGCTAAGGCAAGCTTACCTCTTCAGCTCTTTCCTGTACGTCTTCTTTGTATTTTTGCGTTGACTGTTTTCTTTCTATTACTTGTTTCCTGCTATTTACATGTGTCTTCTTTCGTTTATTCAGTGTACAGGTCTTTTGCTAGACTGGCTAGCTTCAGTGTTACCGATTTGAAGGTTGGGGTTGCTAGAATTTCTGAGCAATCCAGGAGTCAAGAGGCTACTGGTAGTGGGAGTGACAAGACTCTCAATATTTTGGTTTCTGATGCTCAGCCTCATAAGGAACCGCCCAAGCTTGCGTCTCCAGAAGTTGTCCAGCCTTCCAAGAGAAGAAGAGAGGCTGTTACCACTGAAGAAAAGGGGGAAGAAAGGGAGCCTATCCCTGCTCAGCCAATAAGTAGCATCAGGGGGGTGCCTGCTCAGTTTGGTGATATGGATGCTGCTCGGGCACAGATAGATGATTTTTGTGCCAATATCAGTGGGCAGCTTTTGTCTGACAACGCTCTTGAATCTTCTACTAAAGTTGTGGCTCTCCTGTCCTCCCTTATGGCAAACGCTGCTGCTCTTACTTCTCAAGCCAAGGAGGTTGGTTGCAGAGGGTTTATTACTATCACTATTATATTATATATATTTTTTTTTGTATTGCTTTCTTCTTTGGGTTTGATTAATTAGTTTCACTTTATCCCTCCTTAGGGCTTGGATGCTGGGTTGGCTACTGCTTGTCAGCTTAGAGATGCCCGGACTAGAATCATCGGCTTGGAAGAGAAGTTGGACAAGGTCAACCATGAGTTGCATAAGTCCAGAGGTAATGAGCCAGTACTTCAGTCTCAGCTAGGATCAGCCAGGGAGGCGTCTAGAGCTGCTCAGGCTTGCGAGGTAGCTACAAAAAATGCTGAGAAGGTAGCCAGGAAAGAGCTCGAAGCTGTCAGAGGAGAGTTGGCTGCTGAGAAGCATGCGACGCAGGATCAACTGAAGAAAATGAAGATCTTGGTTGTGAAAAGGAGCT
The DNA here is from genome assembly GCF_048544455.1 of Silene latifolia. NCBI lineage: Eukaryota > Viridiplantae > Streptophyta > Magnoliopsida > Caryophyllales > Caryophyllaceae > Silene > Silene latifolia. The sequence goes on along the minus strand of NC_133532.1, from coordinate 105,687,666 downwards.
GGTAGAGGCACGGCTTGCTGATGCTGCCCAATACTTCTTTGGGAAAGGTCGAGTTGATTCTATGAGGGATCCTGAGGCAGACAGGGCTAAGTGGGACCCGGATCGTGACGAGACAGCTTTGGATACCCAGTATCCTGACTTGGCCAATATGGGTAATGAAGAGGAAGTAGACTCTCCTCCTTCCAAGGAAAAATCTGCTGATCAGGAAATGGTAGAGGGTTGTGGGTCGGTTTCTGGCTCAAAAGATGTTTAGACTTTTCTTTTTGTTTTGGCCCATCCAGGGGGGATGTCCTTGGGATAAATATTTGTTTCTTTTGGGTAGTTTTAAGTAGGTCCTATCTATGGTGGATGTTCCTGGAATGAATATTTTGTTTGACTTTTAAATAATCAATCTTTGGTAGTTTTTCGATATTATTTTGTGTTTTGGGATATAGTTGGATGAGGCATGTTTGTAGTGTCAGGTGTGTACTGGATCGGGCCAGTTATTCGACTGGATTAAGCCAGGTTTTCTTGCAGTGGATCTGGCCAGGCTTTTGTGTTATGGGTGGGGTTATTGCCTGTCTGGAGGGCTTACAACCCATGCCTGTCTGGAGGGCTTATGACCCATTTATGACATACAATCCAGGGAAAGTCTTCCCAAGTTTGTTTATTTGAACTGAGCTCAGTATTTTAAGGCCTATTTTTGCAACTGAAAGTTGGGTATTTTTTCGCATATGAGTAATATGAATGCTAGTGGAGTGGCCCTCAATCTTGAAAATTTGTTTAAGTAAGGTGTGAATTTGATGAATGCATTAATTAAACAAATATTCAAGATTCTATTTGGTAAGAGAAGAAAGAAAAATGAGAACATTAACAAGTATTCAGGCACATAATAAGAAGAATCATATAGGATATTTATTCATATAATGGCAAATATCATACATGTAGTTGCATATCAAGCCAGGCAAAGGGGTAAAGTAAAGATTTTACCTGGGTTGGGGGAGCTATTTTATATATGAAATAGTTTCAAGTGTGCAACATTTCAAGCTCTGGGGATCATTTCGCCATCCAGGGTTTGTAGCCTGTAAGCGCCCTGACCGACTATTGAGTCGATCAGGTAGAGACCTTCCCAGGTTGGGGCCAGTTTGCCTGCGTTTTTCTCCTTTGTATTTTGAAAAACTTTTCTGAGAACGAGGTCTCCTATTCTGAATACTCTGGTTTTAACAGTCTTGTTGTAGCTTTTGGCCACTGTTTGCTGATAGGCTGCCATTCTAATGCTGGCTGCATCTCTCAATTCTTCTGTTAAGTCCAGGCTGTCCTCCATCAGAGGTGTATTGCTTGTTATTGTATTCAGGCTGTATCTGGTTGATGGGATGTCAACTTCTGCTGGGATTACTGCTTCACACCCATAGACCAAGGAATAAGGGGGTTTGGCCTGTGGATGTTTTAGGCGTGGTCCGGTCAGCCCAGAGGACCAGGGGGAGTTCTTCAGCCCATCTGCCTTTCCTCTTTTTTAGCTTCTTCTTCAGACAACTCATTATTACTTTATTGCTGGATTCTGCCTGGCCGTTGGCTTTTGGATAACCTGGTGTGGAGGTTACCAGGTTGATATTCCATTGTGCACAGAAAGCTGTTGTTCTTTTTCCCACGAATTGCGTGCCATTGTCACACACTATTTCTGAGGATATGCCATATCTTCATATGATGTTATGTTTGATGAATGCTATGACATCCTTCTCTTTGACTTGCCTGTATGAATCAGCCTCTATCCATTTGGAGAAGTAGTCAGTCATTGCCAGCATGAAAACTTCCTGTCCAGGCGCTTGAGGTAATTTTCCTACTATATCCATGCCCAATTTCATAAATGGCCAGGGGCGGAGATGGAATGCAGCTCCTCAGATGGTTGGTGGATGTATGGTCCATGAATTTGGCAGGCTTCGCATTTAGAGCTGAATTCCAGGCAGTCGGCTCTCAGGGTAGGCCAAAAGTAGCCTGTTCTGAGTACATTGCTTGCTAGGCTTCTGCCGCCTTTATGATTGCCACAGTGTCCTTCATGGATTTCTTATAGTATCTGTTCAGCTTCCTGTGGTTCCAGGCATCTGAGGTATGGTCCTGCCTGTGATTTCTTAAAAAGCACATTGTTAATAATAGTATATGAAGCAGCTTTGATCTTAAGTGCTCTGGCATCTTGTTTGTTTAGGGGAAGGATTCCTTGCTGAAGCCAATCGTAGTAGGGTTTTGTCCATGAATTGACGACATATATTGGGAAAGTTTCATCTTGTTTATCTATTGCAGGTTCTAATAAATGTATGATAGGGATTTTATCAAAATCAGGGGGGCTGAAATTGGATCCTAGGCCGGCTAGGGCATCGGCCTGGGTATTCAAGTCCCTAGGTATTTGATCAATATTGAAATTACGAAATTTGCTCTTTAAATTTTGGACAACTTCTAAATAAAGCATCATTTTTGAGTTTTTTGCAGTATAGACTCCATTTACTTGGTTTGAAATAAGGAGGGAATCAGTACGTACCTTCAGATTTTGCACACCAAGGTCAATACATACCTTTAATCCAGGTATTAGGGCTTCATATTCAGCTTCATTGTTGGTGGCTTCAAATGTACAATTTATAGCCTGTACTATCTTATCCTCCTGTGGTGATTTTAGTACTACGCCTAGGCCGGTACCCCTCATGTTGGCTGCACCATCGACAAACAGGGTCCATTCTATGTCTGTCTGGTCATTGGTCAGTCTGTTTACTTCTTTTATCAGGTCGGGTTCTAGGGCTGGACTAAAATCAGCCACAAAGTCTGCTAGTGCCTGTGACTTAATTGTCGTCCTGGGTTCAAAGGTTATGTTGTAGGTGCTCAGCTGGACTGACCACTTGCACATTCGTCCGGACAGTTCTGGTTTTCTAAGTACAGACTTAATAGGAAGATTGGTTCTGACTATTATAGGATGACTTTTGAAATATGGTCTTAATTTAGTACAACTCATAATTAAAGCTAAAAACATATTTTTCAAGTAGGCCATACCTTATCTCTGCATCTAGTAGACTTTTACTTACATAATAGACAGAGTGTTGCTCTCCCTCCATTTCTTTGACCAGAACTGCGCTGACAGCAGTCTCAGTGACTGACATGTATACTGTCAGGGGTTCGTCTTTGACTGGTTTCGCCAGCAAGGGTGGAGAGGATAGATATGCTTTCAAATCTTCAAAGGCGGTCTGGTGATCAGGAGTCCACTGGAAATCTTTATTCTTCCTGATCAAGTTGTAAAATGATTTGACCTTTTTGATGACCTTGAAATGAACCTGTTCAGGGCTGCTATTCTCCCTGCCAGCTTTTGTATGTCTTTGACCGTTTTTGGTGGTTCTAGCTTCAGGATGACTTTGATCTGTTCAGGGCTGGCTTCTATTACTCCTTTTGTCACTATATAGCCCAAGAATTTGCTTGCTGAGACTCCGAAATGGCACTTTTGTTGATTTAGTTTCGTGTTGAATTTTTCCAGTATTTGAAATGCTACTTCCAGGTCTTTGACATGGTCTTCTACCTTTTTAGATTTGACTACCATGTCATCGATGTAGACTTCCATGGTGTCTCCATTTTGATCTTTGGACATCATGTTGACTAATCTTTGATAGGTTGCACCTGCATTTTTTAATCCAAAAGGCATAACAGTATAACAATATACTCCTCTTTCAGTAATGAAGGTTGTACTTTCCTGATCCGCGGGATGCATCTTTATTTTATTGAATCCACTGGAAGCGTCCATGAATGTTAACATCTCGTGGCCTGCAGTGCCGTCCACCATTGCATCAATATGTGGCAGGGGAAATGGATATTTTGGGCAGGCCTTATTCAGGTCAGTGTAGTCCACACAGACTCTCCACTTGCCATTCTTCTTTTGGACAACTACTACATTGGCAAGCCAATCGGGGTACATCACTTCCCTGATCATTCCCATGTCCAATAGCTTGTCGACTTCATGATTGATGATTTCATTTCTTTATGCATCAAATTTTCTCCTTTTTTGCTGTACAAGCTTAAACGATTTGTCAATATTTAACTTATGAGTTATAATATCAGCATCTGTACCAGTCATGTCAAAATGTGACCAAGCAAAACAAGACATTTTAGTTTTGAGGAAGCTGACCAGATTGGGCCTGACTGAGTCAGGTGCGTCTGATCCTACAAGTACCTTCCTGTCAGGGAATTCTGGGTCCAAAATGACCTCTCCTGTTTCCATTTGTGATTGGGCTATGTATTCTTTCCTGACAGGGGACTTTAGTTGCTATGCGAGGGACTTACCTGACTTTGAAGGTTTCAAAGCCTGGGTGTAACATTCCTGGGCTGCTTTCTGTTCTCCCCTGATGGTGGTTATCCCCCATTCAGTTGGTATCTTCACGCATTGATGATATGTTGACGGGATTGCTTTGACATTGTGGATCCAAGGTCTGCCTAGGATTACGTTGTACGAGGATAGGCAATCCATTGCCCCGAATCTTTCATAGGAAGCTACGCCTTCCACATAGGTTGGCAAGCTGATTTCTCCCAGGGTGTTGTTTGTTTCTCCGCTGAATCCAACCAGGACACTGGATTTCTTGATAATTTTTTCTTCATCTATTTTCATGGCTTTAAGGACGTCCGGCATCACCAAGTTGATTGAACTGCCTCCATTTATTAGGATTCTTGATACCTTAGCCGTGCCAATTTGCATGGTAATTACCAGGCTATCATGGTGCAGGTCTGGTACTCCCTGCAAGTCTGAGTCATCAAAAGTAACAGCAGGTAATAACTTAGATCTAGAAGGGGGTTGAAGTTTAGATCCCTGGCGATTCGTTTAGCAGCCGAGCTGGTTAAACCACAGATTTTTTAGCTTCCGTTTATGAACTTGATTTCATAGATGGGGGGAGGAGGAGGAGGAGGAGGATCCCTGCTGTTTCCTGAATCTCTCTTGCTCGATCCTTCGTCTTTGCTCTTGGGCTGCTGGATTAAGTATTTCAGATAGCCTTTCTTTAGGAGGTAAGCCACTTGTTTCCTAAGCTGAATGCATTCTTCTGTGGTGTGTCCGATGTCTTGGGGAAAGTCACACCATCTTGTTGGGTCTTTCCTGGGGTTGTCAGATTTCTTGGGCCATCTAACTGTGTCTCCCAGGCTTTCCAGGCGTTTGATCAATCCTGCAGTATTTATAGAAAAGTTATATTTAGGAATAGTTGTTTGGCTAGAGAGGTTACCTTTGTGTTCCTGTGCCACATTGATGTCAGATCGTTCAGGGCTAGAATAGGGTGCTGATCTGGGATTGTTTCCTTTCTGGTAGGAGCTCTTCCTGTTAGTGTGGTCGTAGATTTGCTTTCCTCCGGATGAGTTTGTTCTGAAGTTGAGATCTTCTTCCAATCTGGCATGCTCTAAGGCGATGGATTGAACAGTGGCAAAGGTTGGACATGCCTTTTTGGTTAGATCTGCGTAGATGTCACTGTCAAGCAGAACTCCTTGCCTGAAAGCTTCTACCGCTGTTTCTTCGTCGCACCTGGGAATGGCCACCTTTTCTTTGACAAATCTGGTCAGGAATTCTTTGAGGGACTCTTCAGGAAGCTGCTTTACCCTGAACAAGTTACTGGGTCTCTTAGCCATGTCTCTGCTGCTTCCAAACTATTGATTGAAGGCATTGACCAAGTCTGCAAAGTTCTTGATACTTCCATTTGGGAGGTTGATGAACCATTGCAATGCTGCTCCAGTCAGAGTAGTACCAAAGTCTTTACACATGCAAACCTGCCTGAGTTCACTGGGTATTGAGGCGGCTAACATCTTCTGTTTAAATATAGCAACGTGGTTTTGTGAATCAGAGGTCCTATCATAGGTTCTCATAGATGGGACGGTAAATTTCTTGGGGAGATCAATCTTTGCAATTTCATCCGCAAAGGGTGAGTCAGCGAAGCTATCAATTTCCACCTCAGCCACATGATCTGGTACCCCGGGTATGTTTTCTATCTTGTTGTGGAGTTTCTGGATTTCCTGGAGCATAGCCATCATTATTGCTGCCTCAGTCTTGTTTGTTTCATTGTCAGGAATGATTTGTGGGCCATAGGAGGCATCTTTCTCCGTAGTTCCAAAACTGGAGAAGTCAATTTGCTTGATGATGGATGAGAATGGGGTTCCTGGCTCGAACCTGGTTTTGGAGCCTGAAGCCTGACTTTCCAATTTATTTCTCAGGCTAGATTCTGATTCCTTGAGCCTAATGATCTCGACCTCTGCTTGGGCTGCTTTATCTTGAATTGTTTCCAATTCTTTGGTTTTAGCCAAGGCAGCGGCCAATTGTTGCTCTGGGGTGAGTTCTACCATTTTTGTATGTGAGTATTAAATGAAAAATGATGAAAGAAATTTCTTGATTAGTGAACTAGATGCCCCACGGTGGGCGCCAATTGTTTTAGCAGGAATTCCCCTGAAAGGATCCAGCTTGATGATTAAGTAGTGTAGTATCTAGTTCTAATATTTAAGGCAAAAATGTAAATTGACGAATGGAAAAGATTGAGTATGAATAATATTGTATATGCTTCTTGGATAGATTGAATGGTAACAAAAGAACGTAAGATTGAATATGTAAAAATAATAGGCTAAATATGTATGTTTTATATATTTTTCAGTGTCCATTACTAATGTTCTTCCATGCTATTTATAGTCATTCTACTCCAACGTTACAATTAATCCAACGTTCACTTTGTTTGTTGGAATCGTCTCCTGATTAAAAGGGCACATTTCCTATTAATCCGGTTGACCTATTCTAATTTAACAACTTCCTATTCTTCTCCTCTTGCACGTTGTAGTTTATGGAAATAGCATGTTCTTGTGGTTGGACTTGGTCTTCCGTGAGAATAGGACATGTGCATAACTGTCTTGCTTGTTTGCTGATTAATCATCCTGCTGGAGAGTTCCATCAGCCTATTCTATGTTTGCTGTCAGACCTTTCTTCCTGGGTCTTAGCAACTTATTCATCCTCTGGTGTTCTCTTCCTGTCAAATATTAACTGTATCTGCCCGGACTCTGGTTGCCCCAGTCATTCTAATCGTATCAGGCTAAACTGAAGTCAGACCAGGCTTAAGTAGGCCTAACACTTGTGTTAGTCTCTAACCAAGTAAAGGAGAATTTTTTAAAAGGTACACCTAATTCACCCCATCCCCCTCTTAGGTGTTAATCGTTCTTAACTTTTCACGGCTCATGAGGTCGTTGACAGTCTGTAAAAGTGGAGCTCAAGTTTAGAATAGTGATAGATGATCTGCAAAAATTGTCCTTGTGTATTATTGAGCTGTAGGTGAGACACTTGGGGGGGGGGTTACAAACTTAAAGTTCTTACGAATATGTGCCTGAGAAGCAGAGAAAAAATAAACTCTGTATCATGTGTAAAAAACTAAAGCTCTCTTTGATATTATAGTTTTTGGCTAACAAATCAGTCATTGGGGTGGTACTGGTAAGAGTGGGCACCATATCAGTTGAAACATATCAATGCTACAGTTTCCCGATTTATGGAACTTCTTCTGGGTATCTTTCTTGAGTGATAAACAAGATTCCCACAAGTGAATTCCCTCTTCTTTTTCTATCAAGTACCAAGGTTCTTTCTAAATATTTTAAGAATATCTAGGATTTTTTACGATTTATCTATTCTTTTAATTAATTTGGGATAACACGTGTGATACGTGCTAATGGTTTATGAGTTTTCGCTCAGTGGCGATTTGACTTACGTTCAACTTATTGTGTCTTGTTTAAGGAATTATCTACTTTATAGTTTGCATCCTAATCTTTAATCCTACCAAGACTAGTAACTATTTAGGTCAAGTTTATATAAGTTAATTCAATTGTTTTAAAGTTGCAATCACTCTGAAGTCTGAATATGTTAAATCTAAAACCAAGTATAGATTTTGATATGCAAGCTATAATGTTCAACTTTTCGACTGTGAAATAACCTAAGCATTCTCAAGTGCGATTGACATGGGCTTAGACGAGAAATTGATGTGGGATAGGCGAGCAACAACATACGGGGTTGTGGAGATTACACGAGAAGTTCGTACAAATTATCTAAGCAATCGTTCCATTTAATAGATAGAGCCAAAATATTGAATTTATAGGAGGATCAATACTCCAAAATAAAGACAGCTTAGAAGCACATATGACTGCATTTGCATAACACCAACACCACCATTTGGAACTTGCTTCTATAAAGGATTGACAATCAAAACCCAGAACAAGTGAAGTTTCATAAACCTCCTTTAGCAAAAGTTTGATTTGATATGAATACTGGATAGTAGTTGTAAACTCACATAAAAATGTAAATAAATGACAACTCCATAATAACTACAGACTATGAGGCAAATTATCCAGTACCTTGCTTGAGTTGCTTCCAGTCAAATGTGTCCCAGCATTAGTAATTAGTAAATTTAATAATTAAAGTGTAAGATATTTCATAAAATAAATAAGTATTACATTAATATTTAATTAAATTATTTTATGAAAATTAACTTGGTCCATTGTATGATGGAATTTACATTCTGTTTCCACTATTATCTCCCATAACTTACCACTCGTAATTTAGGAAACTGTCCAATTGACTCTCTGATGGCAAGAATCTATATAAAGGGAACATATTTATTCTGATTAAGATTCAGTAAGCCTACCTCATTAAGAAAATACATCATCTAAATTGTGAGGCTGAGGGTTTGGAAGTCAGGTCACATTTGGGGCATAATAAATTGAGTTATTCATTAAGACGAATCAATTATTTTAAGCAATGGCTGGAGGTAAGTAATCGATCTCTTTTATCGCTTTCACAATCAGTTTATACATGTTCATTATGAGACTAGAACATGTTATTTTAGACTATAAGAACTTGTTGTTGGTATCCGAGCGAGTAATCGCCTATATCTTGCTTGAATATGGAAAACTTAAATTTCCGTTTTGACTTTGTATCTTGCGAACTAGATTTTATTTTAGGATTGTTATTAAATCTTTTTCGCTCTATGATATGGAATATGGAAAATTTATGCTTTGAACCTTCATAAGCCGTGTCGTGCTTTTACTCGTTTTGGAAAGGCATGATGTCAAAGATGAAAAGTAGTAAACTTTGCTGGTGTTGTTTTTAAATGGCAGACGTCTATGAGCATTTGATAATTTCAATATCCATCAAATATTAATTTTTACTTTATCAATAGAGAAGGCATGCTATTCAGCTATTGTAATGTGTTGTTTATATATACGTAAATGCCATATGAACATCATCTCAGTTTTTGGTTGGCAAAACTTTGCCTTTGTTATTTTTTTTTTTTATATACGTACACTACTACAGATACAGGCTATAACAACGGTTAAAAACCGCTGTTATATAAAAAAGCGGACGTTGTTAAAGCGTCCGTTGTTTAAGGTTTTAACAACGGTTGGTTTTCCTAAGAAACCCGTTGTGAAAACTATTAACAACGGTTTAAAGTAGAAAAACTCGTTGTGGAAAGTGTGACTAAATTTCGGTGGGAAAGTTATAACAACGGTTATAGTAGAAAAAACCGTTGTTATAACTAAAGACAACGGGTTTATTTTTTTTAAAAAACCGTTGTTGATTTTAAAAAAAAAAAATTATATATTATTAGATGCATGCATTATTACTGCGCTTATAATTCCGATGCATGCATTATTACTGCCAAATCCCTGCATATGAAAGGACAATATATGGAATGAGAAGGGTTATAAGATTTGAAGCAGATATGATGGCACAACTTCCTAAACATATATTAATTAAAAAACAACTCAAACGACACATTACTAAGTATAAATTCATGCATTATCTCCATAACCATTCCATTATCTCACTATCTCCAAACCCTAAACTACTAAAACAAACTCCAAACCCTAAATCTTTCAAACAAACTCCAAACTTCCTTCAACAATGAATGATACTATCTGTAAGACATGCATTATGACCGAATACAACAAGAGTTTCATCCGCCGGTTGCTGTACATCGAGGACAGATTCAGGAGCTACCTTGAGGAAGCTCAGATCGCACTCAAGGACGCCAAAAAAATGGCTTGACAGAGCATCAATTGTTGCAGCTATATGGCGATATAACAACTGCTGAACGAAACCTCCAAATAGCAAAGGAGGAGAGGATGGATATCATAGAAGAGAATAAGACTCTCTATGCATATCTAAGAATTGCATTTTCAATAATGTAATTCGTTTTTTTATGTATTTATATATATATATATATATTAATTAATTAATTAATTAATTAATTAAGTTTATTATGCGTTATTCCTCTCTATCATTATCTTCTTCTTTGTTTTATTTTATTTAATTTGTTTTACAAGCTAGTAAACGCAGAAAACAACAGTGACAAAACTAATTAAACCAATAATACTTAGAGAAAGAACATAATGATCGATAAAAACACTTGCAAATGAAATAATTAGAGAAAGAAAATAATGACTAAGATGACAAAAGCTAAATTAAACCATGCATATTTACCTGATAATTAGAGAAAGTAAGAGACGATGACAACAACAGTGACGGAGATGATAAAGCGACGATGAGAAAGAGAGAAAGAGACGATGAGAAAGTGTGTGTTTGTGTTTGTGTGTTTGTGTATGTTAGTTTGTGTTTGTGTTAGGTTTGTGTTTGTGGTTGTAGCTGATCTGTGTTTGTGTGGTTTATATTATGGAAAGTATTGACAACGGTTTTTACACATAAACTCGTTGTCATTAGAGAATATATTAACAACGGGTCCTTAGAAAACCGTTGTTAAAAAGTATTAACAACGGGTTTATATATAACCGTTGTAATTACTTTTCACTAACTTTGCACCAATTCTGCGCCAAATTATTAACAACGATTATAATGTATTACAGAGTAAACTGTTGTTATTAGTTTTTATATTAACAACGGTTGTGAAAGTTCGACCCGTTGTTAAAACCTATAACAACGGTTAACAACATAAAACCGTTGTAATTAAGTTTAGTAAAATTTGCGTCATCCATTCTACAACGTCTTATGGTGATTTTCGTGAATAAGCGTTGTTAAAGGGGCGTTGTAGTTGCCTGGATTTGTAGTAGTGGTATTATTGATATTGGGCTAGAATACGAGTGATTAAACTATAATTTGTTCAAGTTAAATGTGGTATTGTCACTTTGTATTAAGTTAGACCAATTTCGTTTTCTGGTCATATGATTTTTCTATATATATTAAGTTGAGTATATAGATTAAATTTCAATGTTGAATGATTCAAAATTTTATTAGTTAGAGTTTAGTCGCAGCATCTCTAATTAATTGAAATTTTATTTTGGAATCACATGTGGAAACTAGACATTATTTGTGATTAGTCGTATGTAATATAATTAACGAGACTTACCCACAAGAAACTTGTTGTATGTATTTATATGACTAAAGGATGATATATTAAATCTTGTTTCTTAATCTACCCACATGAGTTAAGAAATGTATATGATTTGATAGTATTGTCATAAAGTTAAATTTTTTATGTATCTAGCTAATTGAGTAGAGCTTTAGCCCACAAGCAAATTTTATGTCACTAGGTCTCATATTTGAGTATGATTTACAATGGTAAAACATGATAAATTTTTAAGTCTCAATTTTCTGTAATAAGCATGTTATTTATTATATTTGCAGCAGTTTTACCTGGGAGTTATACTGATATTAAATTTTACATTCCTGAATTGAATGGTGATAACTATAAGGTCTGGAAAGAGAGAATGCTACTGCAGTTGGGATGGTTAGATATTGATTATGCTATTCGGAAAGACGGACCACCTAAAGTAACTAAAGAAAGCACTAAAGAAGCAATTGATCTTTATGAAAAGTGGGAGAAATCTAATCGTGTCTCTGTAATGTTCATAAAGACAAGAATGTGTGCTAGTATTCGTGGTTCTGTCGATCACCATACTAAAGTCAAGAATCTAATTAAGGCCATCGATGAGCAGTTTGCAACTTCTGATAAAGCTCTTGCTAGTACCTTAATAATGCAGTTTTCATCTTTGAGGCTCACCGAGACTAAAGGTGTGCGTGATTATATCATGCGCATGATGGATATTGCAGCTCAACTTAAAACTTTGGAAGTTACTATGTCTGACACTTTCCTTGTGCACTTCGTTTTATGCACTCTTCCTCCAAAATATGCTCCGTTTAAGATCTCTTACAACACGCATAAGGATAAATGGTCAATTAATGAACTTATGGCCATGTGTGTTCAAGAGGATGTCAGATTATTAATGGAGGAGGGTGAAAAGGTGAACCTTACTGTTGCTTCTTCTTCAAAGAGACAAAAGGGTCACACTAAACATAAGCGAAAGGGAAAGATTTCAGCTGAGCTATTCATTAAGAAGGAGTCTACGTGTTTCTTCTTTTTTTTTTTTTTTTTTTTTTTTTTTTTTTTTGGTTAAAATGTAAGTATATTAAGAAAAATAACCGGACAAAGTCATTTACAAAACGGATCGGTTAAGGATCAAAAAGACCCATTAACCCGTCATCCGCACAAAACCAAAACTTCAGACCCCAGATAGAACCTCCCTATCTTGTCTACGTGTTTCTTCTATAAAAAGAAGGGACACATGAAGATGGACTGCATTAATTTTAAGGCTTGGCTAAAGAAGAGAGGTAATTTTCATGCGTTTGTTTGTTATGAATCTAATATGGTTAATGTTAATCATAATACATGGTGGATTGATTCTGGAACTACAATCCATGTTTCGAATATCTTGCTGGGTATGACAAACCTAAGGAAACCAGTGGGCAGTGAACTTTCAATATATTCATGAAACAAAATTAGCTCACATATGGAAGCCATTGGGACATGCAGCTTAATATTAAGTAGTGGTTTTATTTTGCATTTGGAAAAGACATTTTATGTTCCGAATTTCTCTATAAATTTGATTTCAGTATCAAGACTTTTACCTTTGGGATTTACCTTTAATTTTTCAGACTCTGGATTCAGTATTTGTGGACAACGGGGGCCCACGGGGGCCCACGGGGGAGCTTGGGAGAGAGAACAAGCGTTTGCATTTTGTGGAGTCGCCACCAATTTTTATGGGAAATTGGAACCGTTCGAATACCTCGTGCCATGTCAAGACACAAAGTAGAGACATGAACACTAAGCAATCGTTACCCTTAACATTCTATGTCTAGAATGACTCTCGTGGATGCCAATGAACACGGATGTTCACAGAGATCTGGAGTAAGGGGTGAGGGTACATATTAGGAAGCTCTTTTGATCGAACACCTAATCCCGCCCGCCTCGATAGCGGCCTCTACTAATGATTAGGGACATCATCTATACTCGATATATCGTCGATTATATGCATGCAATGCAACATCCAAGTTTTAATCCTAGCATGTGAAGATTAGACTAGGTCGGTGAACAATTAATTTAGCATACAATTGGCTCGAAGTAGGATTTAATGCTCAATTACATGTGAAAACACGTAAATAAATCATACAAATGCGATAAATATTACAATGATAGAAAATTACAATAAAAATTACAATAATTACATCGGGTTTCATTGATTTAGGTCGAAAATACCTTTGAAACGGATAATTTGAGATAAAGAATAAGAGAAAGAATTAACGAACGAATCAGTGGGCGATAATACGAGTAATAGTCAATTATACGTAAGCTAATTAAACTAGGTCAAGCAACAACGGAGTTCAGAGACAGAAATCATCCTGGAACAGGCGCAGCAGGACTGCGCCCTCTGGAAGAAGCGCAACAGATGCTGCGTCTGTTCCAAGGGTGAGTTCTGGCTGTGAAGCCGGAACTGCAAATCGCTAATGTAAAGTGGTGATTTTAATGGATAATTAATATATTTACTCGGATGAAAGTGATTAATAGGTTATTTACATGTGATTAATGGTCATAAAAGCAATAAAACATGGATGAGACGGATGCAAAGGGATTAATTACATGAATGAACGATTGATTAGTGACATTGGTGAACAAAATAGGTTAAATAAGATGAATTAACGACAAATTAATGACGAATACGACAAAAGACAGATGAAAATATATCAAAGATCGAATTCCAGAAACCCGATATGAACAAATCGAATTCCTACAATCCGGGTTGAATTTAATGACGAAAACCCGCAAATATGAGATTATAAGGGATTTAAGTCGGATTTAATGATGAATTATACGTGTGAATGAATGATAAATAATATACATGAAATTATTAGACTATTGTATCGAAGAATTAAAGAAAACAAACGAAAACAAACAAAGATTGACGAATTACAGAGGACGAAGGAAGAAGAAAGGAAGCAGAATCTGCGCGGCCCTCACGAAGAGGCGCAGCGAGAATGCGCTCCTTCGAAGAGGCGCAGCGAGAATCTGCGCTCCTTCGAAGAGGCGCAGCAGTTGCTGCGTCCTTTCTCGACGGTTTGTCTTCTGGAAATCCGTAAAAAGAGGTTTTGAAGCACGGTTTTAGAAATCGGTTTTAAGAGATGTTTTCGACATAAACTTTACATTAATGATGATACAAAAAGTAAAGAACAATAAATAAAAGAGAGATTTACACCCTCAGACTTACATGTTTGACGAAACGAGATGAACTAAGTTATCGATTAGTGTTGCTCGACTCGAATGTAGACGAAAGTGCCCTCGTAAGAGGAAAAACGATTAGATTAATTAAGTTGATTGATGTGGAGTTGGTCAAATTGGTCGGTCATGCAAACGAGGCTGGTACTCAGAAGGATCCGAGCTTACGTGGTCGAATGTTCAAGCACGTAGACGCCAAAAAGTAAGAACAAAGGTCTAGAATGCAAAGGGAGAAGAGAAGGGCGGACACTCGCGTGAGAAATATGAAGAGCGAAGGCTCTTATTTATACTAATCACGTGAAGGAATAGGGTTTTTGGAGAGACTTTGGAAGTGAATCTCGGAAAGATATGAAAAAGATACGAAAAATACGCAGAAAAGGACCTGGGAAGAGGCGCAACAGTCACTGCGTCTCTTGGAAGAGGCGCAGCACCTGCTGCGTCTATTCCCAGGTGGTTTCCTCCTGCGGAAGAAAGATTTCCGTGTTTAAGTTATGGAAGGACGGAATAATTTGGTTTTCCTTAATATTTTGTATGAATATTACGGGAAATTGTTTACCAAAGAATAAAGATTGTGAAATATTTATAAAATATGGAATAGAAATATCCGGATAGAACATTCTGACTCGGGATTTTACGGTTATCAGAAAATGGAGACGGTTTTAGGCCCGGACTCCAAATGTACTCTAATTACTGTCAAAACGACCGTATCGGTGCGTAGATGACAACTAAGCGGTAGACATTAGTGTTTGAGCAATCACTTGACGATAAACTTACGAACTGTCACAAATCGTTCCGCGTAGCAAACATGCGGCCCAATCATCACCGGGTGGTTTGCAGGAGGTGCAGAAATGAGGTATCTACAGATCCCCTACTTTGACTGAGGCTTGGACAAGGCGAAAGTCAAAGTATAGCCATCAGGTATATCGAAGATTACAACCTGACGACTATGGCGACGCGAGGCGGCTCAAGGGGTCTGAGCCAAGGACCTGTCGTCGGGAACATTTTAGAGTCTGTCGACTATCGGGGAGGGTCGTTTAAAGTCCATTAGACTACATAAGGAGGCTCGCCAGCCATAAGAAGAGATCATACTTGAGACTTCTGGACGAAACGAGACTGAAGACGCTTCGGCGAAACTCTTGGCGAAACTCTTGGGTCTGAAGGCATGAAGGTTTATCCTGAAAAGGGGTATCTGAAGAATTATAAGGAAACGATGACTTTGAGGAAAGACAGCAGGACACAGCCTGGAACTGCTGGGAGAAATCTGTTTGTGTTCAGCTTCAAACAAACTTCGGAAGAATTCGGGGTCGATGTTGATCTCCATGTCTCGAGAGGAAATGACTGTCGGTCATGAACTCTCGTTGGGGAACATAATCGGGAACTTATCTCCATGTCTCGAGAGAGAAAGTCTATCCGTGTACTTTCGTTGGGGAATATAATAAAGGCGTGTCGAAACACCTGTGAAAGAACATCTGCTCGTTCTGACAAGCAAAATCTTGGAAGCGATAAATAACGTATGATAATCTGCTGTTGGCTTATAAATGCGGGTTGGAACGAAAGATAATCGTTAAACGGACTAAAAAGATAAAATGGCATTGGGGAAGAGGCGCACCAAAGATGGGCCCACAAATAATGAACTCATAATGAATTTTTGAAAACTCGTATGGAGGGAACACCAGGAAGAGGCGCAGCAAGAGCTGCATCTCTTGGAATAGGCGCAGCGCCTGCTGCGTCTGTTCCCAAAGGTGTATTTTCTGCGTAAAAACGCGATAAACAGAGGGTTTGCAATTCATTTACTCGAAACATAAATCATCCTTTTCTTTCTCAAATCTTAACCAATTCCGCCAAGGTTTGATCCAAAAGCTTGCA
Source organism: Silene latifolia (assembly GCF_048544455.1). NCBI lineage: Eukaryota > Viridiplantae > Streptophyta > Magnoliopsida > Caryophyllales > Caryophyllaceae > Silene > Silene latifolia. The sequence continues at coordinate 105,671,239 of NC_133532.1, read as the reverse complement.
TTAATCATGACTAATCGAGGTATGTGTCTCATTCTTGCATTAAATCTATATTTATAATTCGAAAATTTGGGGCTTTTCCCCCAAATGCATTTGCCTTGTAAAATTGATACTAGAAACGGATAATTGGTAGTATAAGGAACGTAACCATGTATTTGTTTCGAATTTTCGTTGAGTTTTGAGCATTTGAGTGAAATTGAGACGGTTTCACAGCTAGACCGTAAATTGCTTCGAAAATAGCCTTAGGATTACCCATTTGCGATGAAACTTGATATTCGGAATCCTTGGATGATGGGTAAACTTCTTATCATCTCGGAATTTTGGTTTGTGACGGCTTTTTCAGGACATTGTTTTAGGGCATAATCGCCGTTATAACGAAATGCTGCTGAAATTTCGACTCGAACCCGGAACTAGGCTTCAACTTAGGCTTGACTTGACCCTAATTACCAGATGAGTGATCGGGTTTGTGAGAATATGGCCAAAGATGGCGAGAAAAGAGCGATTTCAGGGCTTCCAAAGGCTCGAAAATCCCTTAACTAAGGCTTGTCGTCATGTGACGCGGCCTAAATTTGCTTTAATATCGCAGGTGATGAGGCTTCTACTTCTGGGAGGGCTCCCATGGAGATAGACGCTGCTATTATCGAGGAGGCTTTGGAGCAGGCTTTCACCGCCGCGGTGATGGCTGCTGGGGACGAGGTCCATGAGGAGGAGGCTGTTGAGGAGGAGGCCCCGAGGCGGGCCAACGTTGGACGAGGAGGTCGTCAGCTGAGGGGAGCACCCGCGTGGGCTGAGGCCTGGGAGAGTAGGTACTTGCTTTGGGCTGCAGAGGGTCACCTGTCCTACAGGACGGTGAAGAGTTTGGTAATTTTGAATTCATTACTCATTACTCACCTTCTTTCATTTCATTTGCTCATATCTTATCCAACTTTCATTCAAAACTAAAGATAGCTTTTGTTTCAAATCACAATAGGAGGCCGGGAACATCAGGTCGTTTTTGGGTTACACGACAGCGATGGAGTGCTACGAGCGGCTGTCGGCAGAGGAGCGCGCCATGATCGAGCGTGGAGCGTTTGATGCCTTGGTGCAGGCCTGGAGGGATATCGCGAAGAGGAAGTTGCGGGCTAACCTTAGCCTGGTCCGCGCTTTCTTGGACCGATTCTGGGACACGACTTCCACTTTTCACAAGCCTTTTGGTGAGGTGGGAGTCACTCTGGAGGACTGCGGCATGATTTCTGGTATGCCGTGTGGGACTGAGGCTGTGGAGTGGCCGGAGACTGCCATGAGGGTGGACTCGGCCGAGGCTAGGAGGTTGATCGGCTGGAACTTGTCACCGAAGGTCACATTACGCCCGGTCCGTGCCCGCTTCCTATGTCCGAGACTACTTTGCGGGGAAGACCTCGGCGCTGGTGACGATTGACGGGAGAGAGACGGCTCCTCTTCCCTGTACAGCTGAGCAGAGGGCTCGTTTGTGGCTTTGGTGGTTTCTGTCTTCGATATACCTCGGAGACAAGGGAGAAAGGCTGTCGACGAAGCTTCTTCCCTTTCTTTCTGACCTGAGCTCCCTAGGGCGTTGGGACTGGGTCACTGCTGGTTTTGCGGTCCTCATCCGCTTCATGAGGGCCATGGTTCGCCCGGAGTTGATGGAGAAGGGGACTTCTCCTGGTGTCGTCGGACCTGGACTGCTTCTGGAGGTATGAACCTTCATTTAGACTAAAATCAATTGTTTTTCTTATCAAGTTACGAAAGATCGTTATTGACTATCTTGCTTTACAGGCGTGGGTGTACTCCTAATTTCCGAGCCTCTCGCCCAAGAGGACGGAGCCGCTGGAGAAGGCCTATCCCGTAGTGAGGGATTGGGTGATGTGCAGGACGAGGAGCAAGCGTTCCTCTCACGGTGTTTACCAGCGGGACGTGAACGCTCTGCAGCTGGACAGCGTGAGCATCTCACTTATATTCATTTTGCTTCTATATTACTTCTAATCGATCATAAGAATGATTCCTTGTTTATCTTGTCCCAGTGGGTGCCCAGGCCTTGGACGGAGTACGCTGGAGCGCCTTCTTTTGTGGTTGAGGTCCTTCGTCCTAGGAGCTCGAGCTGGCTGCTGTTGAGGACGTCGATGGGTCCTTTGTGGTACTTGGGCGAGTGCTTGGCTCGTCAGTGCTCTCGGGATGTGTTGACGGTTCCCATCGATCCTCCTAGGACGATGTTCAGGGAGCCTTCTGAGGCAGAGAGGGAGGCTGACTTGGCTGGCGTCGGTGGTGACGCCCTCCTTCTTCCTGGCGAGGACTACTCGGTGTTCCTCTACGGAAGGTTGGCGTACTGGCCGGTAGTGGTGAGCATCTTTACTCTTCTTTATTCTTGATTTTGAGAGTACGATGAAAGATCATCGATTAACGAGAGACTTTTGACTTTGCAGGAGGTTGAGGCGGCGGGCATCGAGCCCGCAGAGTACCCCGAGACCCACGAGTACACTGACGCGACTGGGACGACGACGATCTCCGAGCTGCGCGACTTTGACGTGGCTGTGACGGATGCTGGCAGCATCTGATTTGGAGGGTGAGCCTCTAATTTGCATAATTTTTGTGTAAGGACACATTTGATTGAACTTTATTCAATTATTGAGAACCTCTTTTTTTTTTTTAAAATGCAGGTTGCGCCGTCTCGGTTGGTGGCGTTATGGAGGGTGGCCAACCGGCTGCGGGCTACTGCCGTCGAGGCACTTGTCGGCGGTCGAGGTCGTCAGGTATGAACCTTGTGCCTATTTCATTTTTGAATTTTGATTTTCCTTGTAAATTGTTTGAAATGATTGACACGAGACAGTTTTGTTGTTTACAGGGGGACCGTGAGCTGGAGCGAGAGTTGGCCCAGTCTCGGGAGGAGACGGCTCGCTTGTTGAGGGAGCTCGAGGTTCGCGACGCCGAGTTTGCTGCTCTCGTGGCAAGGGTTGGGGAGCTGGAGGGCGACCGACAGTAGTTTTGTTTTGTTGTTTGTATCTTACACATTTGTACATTTTGGACCTTCATTTTGACATTTCGGGCTTGCTTGGGGCTCGAGCCCCCAGTTTGTTGTACATTTCCCTTTTTGGTTGTATATATGATGGCCTGAGTGCCTTTGCTGCTGGGTTGCGTTGCTTGTATCTGCAGGTTAGCTTTGAACAGGTTTGGTAGATGACGGTTTACGCCATCATGCTGCCGAAATTTACATAGAAATCACGCAAAGAATACATTTGTATATACATACGGCCTGAATTAGCGCAAAACGAATGACTCAAGAGAATGCAAAAATGTAAAACAAAATGCAAAAATGCAAAAATTTGCCGGAAATGACCGGACGGTAGGGAGGATTACCCCTAAAAAAAAAAAAATAGAACCCTATAAGTTAGAAATGAAATGATTAAAAAGAAATGAAAGAAATATATAAATTTTGAAATGAATTAAATTGGAATTGAAAATTATTTCCTAAAATGAATTACATTAATAATGAAAATTATTTCCTAAAATGAAAAAGTACAAGTGTGGTAAAATGACGAAAATGTTGATATCGCCTCGAGATGCGTGCCCGCGGAATTAGGAAACATGAAATATGGTAATTTCCACGTATTTACCAAAACAATAACCCGTAGGAATAGGAAATTATTCGTCACGGAATTTAGGAAAGATCCAATGCGGAAAATCACAGTAACCTTGGTGAGGAAGAGGCGCAACATGAGCTGCGTCCCTTTGAAGAGGCGCAGCAGGTGCTGCGCCTGTTCTCAGGTGTGTCTGCTCTGGCAGATTTTAGGAAACAGAAATTAGTATAAATAGAGACATCGATAGAGCTTTTATTCACACAATTCTTCCGTCTCTTCTTCGTCTTATTACATAAAATTCTCAAAACAAGCACTCATCATGAATACTTTGGAGATTCGCCTAAAAGAGTGGACCAACAAGTTTTCAACATGGAGAAACATGACATGGGCGCCTATAATCTTGGATCATTGTTGAGTTTGAAGCTTATCAAGGTTGTCAAACCATTCTTGGATGCTTGTCTTGATTACTGGGACCCGAATTATCATGTTTTTGCGTTCCCTGGAGGCGACATTTGCCCATTTCCTGAAGAAATTGCTGCGATCGGTGGGTGGGACCCAGAGCACTTGCCTGCTATTCCTTCTACTTCGCAAGGGTATAAAAGCAAATTTAGAGACTTGCTTGGATTGACTAGACTTGAGGTGGACCGTCTAGTGACCTCGAAAGGAGTGCGAATATTGGACTTCATTGACCGATTTATTAACAGGGTCGACCCCACCGTTTCTTATGTTGCTAGGCGAAGGGCTTTTGGATTTTGCTTGTTGCATGTGCATGTCCTACAAGGGCATGTTGATGAAGACTTGAGAGGTGATCCCCGTCTTCTGGGCCTAGTTGAGCAAATGGAGCTGCGCAGGAGCCCAGCTTGTTTATGCTTAGGAGAGATCTTGTTGGGTTAGGATAATAGGAAAGCCAATCGTGACCTACCGTATTTGGGAAGTCCCGTTATCTTGCAGGTAAAAGAACATCTTTTTTTTTTTTCTTTTTCGTTTTTTTTATGTCTAATACCCGCTCTTGGTAGGTCTGGCTTATGGAACGGCTTCGATTGATCGAGCCTCCCGTTCATGTTCCTTCTTATCATGCTCGTTCGATTGCAATGAGAACCAGGTTGTACATGGTGGTCTTCACTCGAGTCTGCGATTACTGGAAGAATAAACTGAAGAGTGATGATGGCCCCTTGATTAGGTGGATTGTACCATGGTGGCACCTCAAATCTGTCACTGAAGTGTCTTCTTTGGATCCTACTCGATCTGTGCGCATTCTTGGCTTGGAATTCATGGTGTGCATCTTCCCGGAAAGGCTAATGAGACAGGTTGGACTAAAACAGATGATCCCAAAGCTTGATACCGTCTCGCAGACCGCTGTGGCGCTTACTACTGAAAGTCGAAGGGAGTGGGCCATTAAATGGGCCCAAAGAAACATGTGGTTCTTGAACTCTTCTGCTAATGCCTTATGGGTGTCGGATTTTTGTCTGCGATGGAGGAAAGCTACTACTCCGGAAGAGCGCGAGAGATTGAGGAAGCGGGAGCCTGTTGACTACAAGGTGCGCGAGGTGGAAAAGGAGAAAGAGAAGCATCTGACCGAGGGAGAGGAAGAAGCCGGGTTTTGAGTTGTTCATCCTTCGAAGAAACCAAAGACTTCTCCTGCCGTAGAGATTGTGATTGGCAAGAATGGTAAGGCTAGGCACCGAGAAAGACCATTGGTGATTAGGTCCGAAGTGGCGCAAGAGCGTCCGGCTCGAGGTCGTGACAAGAAGTATGACAAGAATGACAAGGGCAAAGGGAAGATGGAGGAATAACCCTAGTCATTATTTATTTATTATTATTATTATTGTTGTTGTAATAAAAAGGTGGGGTTTTTAGAATCCTAGCCTATTTTTATTTTTATTTTTATTATGTAACGTATTATTATTACTAGAAAGTGAATGAAATAAAAAAGGTTAATTGGTTATGAAACCGTTGTGATATTCTATTTATTATTCTTGTCGAATTCCAAATGCAATGCTAATGTCCTTTTATTTACATTTTGAAATAATGAGTTGTATCCCGTGAAGGATTGCCTACGTATTCATTAAAAAATGAAATCAAACCCTTGCGCGTAGTTCGAGTAAATGTAAAAGAATAATTGTTCTAAGCAAGAGCTTGTAATGAACTTAGAAAATAAGAATGAGCTTTTGCTTACTCTGAAGGTGCAGTTTAGTTTATTTGATGATATGAGGATGACAAATTTGTCAAAATGCAAGAGCAGAGTGACATTAGCTTATTTCAGCTTGGCCAGGGGCCGTTTATTTAGTACCACAAGAGCGACACGTGAGGTTTATGCGAGGCGTGTTTTTTGTTCCTATTCTAGGCATAGTACCGTTTTAGTTGGTCGAGGTTTGTCGGGTTGGAAAAATCATTCCCATCTAGGTTTGTGATCCTAACCGCACCCCCTGGAAGTATGGATTTGACTAGGAATGGCCCGACCCAATTAGGTTTGAATTTTCCCCGTGGATCGACAGGTAAAAGAGCTCTAACCGATTTGAGTACTAAGTCTCCTTCTTTGATGTTCCTGGGCCTAACCCTTTTGTTGATAGCGCGTTTGATACGTGCTTGATATGTTTGGACATTGTGCAAGGCGCGTAGCCTACGTTCATCCAGGAGGATGAGTTCTTCATATCTATCTCTCTTCCAGTCGGCTTCTGAGATTTGACTTTCGAGTAAGATACGCAAGGATGGTATCTCTAACTCGACTGGTTGTACAGCTTCCATGCCGTAAGTCAAATAGAAAGAGGTGGCCCCAGTGGGCGTCCTAACAGATGTGCGATATCCCCACAAAGCAAAGGGTATCTTGCTTGGCCAATCTCGATAGTTGTCAATCATTTTCTTGAGAATTGTGACGTTCTTGTTTGCTGCCTCTACCGCGCCATTAGTCTGTGGTCTATATGGCGAAGAGTGGTGATGCCTAATTTTGTACTTGGCTAGCAATTGCTCTGTCTCAGCTTGGAAATGTGATCCGTTATCACTAATGATCTCATGTGGGCAACCGTATCGACATATGATGTTGTTTTGTATGAACTTTGCCACGTTTTTAGCCGTGAGGCTAGTGTAGGAAGCCGCCATTTGGTGAAGTAGTCGATTGCCACTAGGATGAAACAGTGACCTCCTGTTCCGGCTGGAGTTATCTTCCCGATTATATCAATTCCCCAGGCAGAAAATGGCCAAGGAGATGTCATCGTATAGAGCAATGAAGGAGGGACATGTTGTACATTCCCGAAGATTTGGCAATTGTGGCAATGTCTTACATATTTGATGCAATCGGATTCCATTGTGGTCCAATAATACCCCAAACGTGTGATTTTCTTTGCCATCATGGGCCCACTCATGTGAGGACCGCATTCTCCATCGTGGACTTCTTCCATCACTTTCCGCGCCTGTGAATGATCAAGGCAACGTAGGATTACACCGAGAGGTGTTCTTTTGTATAACTCTCCTTACATGAGAACGTATTGGGAAGCTAGCAGGCGTATAGCGCGTTGTCCTCTCTTGTCCATATCCGGTGGATAGGTACCGTTGAGCTTGAAATTTAGGATTGCTTGGAACCAGGGTTCCTGTGCGATTTGCTCTTCATCGGTGATTTGATGGACATAAGCCGGCTCTGACCGTCGTTCGATGCATAAAGGCATTTCCACCATGTCGTCTGGCATATTAATCAAAGATGCAAGTTTTGCAAGAGCATCTGCAAATTGATTTTCCTCCCGAGGTAGGTGTAGATGTAATACTACGTATTTATGAGTCTTGGGGCACTCTATCGAGTAGGCCTTTCTCTGTCGAGTAAGGGCGTGTTGCGGATTAAAATAGTTTCTGACCTGTTGGGTACTCGATCGAGTAACATGGGTACTCGATCGAGTAAGGGGGCACTCGATCGAGTACCTTAGCTACTCGATCGAGTAGGCGGTTTACGGGGGCTGTTTTCTCGGGTTTTGTTAATAATGCGATTAGAGTATATAATACTTCCGTCATTTTTCCTAAATCACTTTTCAAAACCTAATCACTGTGAGAAAAGAAAGCAAATTACGTTATTAGCTTTAATCGTATTGTTGGCAAATCCCGGAGCTTCGAAGGTCGGATTTCACTTTCCTTTATACCGTTGTGATCCTTGCGTCGAGGGTAAGACCTATATACCATTTTTATGATGTTTCTTTAAAGTTGGTTAAACCCTAGTTTGGGGGATTTGGGGGTTTTGTTGTTTGTATGCTTGGTAGTGATTATGTGTTTGTATATTAGGAGGAGGATTCGTAGAGGAAGCTTTTTGATATCAGCTCTGAGATCGTCTGATTGTTGTGCTTTCAAGGTAGGGTTTCCCTACTTAGTATTACTTACATAATGTGTGGTGATTGTGCTGTAGTTAGTGTGGTTGATTAATTCAGACGGTTGTGATTATACATTGTTGATAGATTCAGACGGTTGTTGATATTGTGATTGTGATTGTTTGTCTATGGTTCTCGAGATGCGTTCTCGGCTGAGTGGAGTCATTTGCGGGAGTGGCTTCACGCCCTAGTTTCGCCCTTTGTGGAACCCGCCACGGAAGGGGATGTGCACATTAATGGGACAGGGTTATCGCTCGGTATGATGAGCGGGGATTTGGTGGGTACGGCTGCGGTCCCCCACTGGCAGGGCTGGTCCAGTGGACAGTCGGTGACGGAGATGGAGTGGAGTGGATGATTGTGTATGATTGTATGAGCTGTATTGTTTACTGTTCTATTGGTTATATAATTTATGTAAATAGTACTGACCCCGATTATTGTTTTAAAACCTGCGGTGATCCATTCGGGGATGGTGAGCAGATATTGAGCAGGTATGAGTTGAGTACTGGGATAGCTGGGATGTGCCACGATCTGATGATAGAAGTCTTCCGCTGTAGCTTAGTAGTTTTTATAAACATTTCAGTTAGATCAGTAAACAGTCAGTTTGAGAATATGTATTTGTACTTTTGGTTTTGGTTTTGAGATTGTAACCTTTCACTAAGTATTTCTATTTAAACGTTGTTTCATTATTGTTTATTTGATTATCATTGCCTCGGGTAACCGAGATGGTAACATCCTTATACCTGGGTGGTCCTGGTAAGGCACTTGGAGTATGGGGGTGTTACAAAATGGTATCAGAGCGACGATCCTGAAACCTGTAACCAATGAACCTAACGAATATAGGGAGTCAATTAAAATGAACCCGGGGTAAAGGTTGTAGGAGCTAATGCAAAGGCTTGGGAGACGTCCTAAAGTCGCGAAATCGCCCTACAATTTTGAACCGGTCACATGGGGGGTGTATGTCAAGTCGTATGTGTTGTTTGTCAGCTTGTGTGTAGATGTGATGAAGTATGACGTAATTGTTGTATGCTTGGAGTAGAAGGTTGAGAATATGAATGGAAGATTGATGAGATATATAGAACTGTGTTGGAATAGAAAAGCATGTTGGATGATTTCTATGTGGCGTTTGATCATATGATATAACTGTTTCGTTGATTTTATGAAAAGATTGGTAGAATTGCATGCTTAGCTATATCACATGTTGCGTTTATAATGTTGCTTAGTATGTTGGGAGATGCGAGATAACATGCGGGTAGTTATGCGAGTCAGCATGACTCGATTGAGTAGGGGGGGTACTCGATCGAGTAGGTGAGATACTCGGTCGAGAGGTTTTAACTCGATCGAGTTGGTATTTGACGATTTTGAATCCAGAATCGTGTTTTTGGGCACTCGATCGAGTACCTCGGGCACTCGATCGAGTAGGGGGTCACTCGATCGAGTAGCCGGGCTACTCGGTCGAGTTTGTTAGAGGTCAGAGGGTCTGTTTGGGTTCTGGAGTTGAGGCACTCGATCGAGTATGTTGGGCACTCGATCGAGTAGCCTCTTACTCGATCGAGTAGGTTTGGGCACTCGATCGAGTGTGTTCTGGGCAGCCTGTTTTCGTGTTTTGAGGTTCTAGTGCGTATGTTTATGTCTACCCTTTCTTATATAGTTTCAAGATGCCGCCCAAGAGAAACGCGTACTATGCGAGAGTTGAGACCATGAACATAGATGCTGTTGTTAAGATGCTGGAGCACCAAGATGCTCTCACCGAGGCCTTAAAGAAAGTGAATAAGGATAAGGAGGTTGATCACTCTAAGATTAGTCTCTATATAGCGAGGTTTAACCCAAAAGAGTACACGGGAACCGGGGAACCAAACCTTCTTGACAACTGGCATCGTGAGATGGAGAACATTCTGGACCTGGTCCATTATCCTGATGAGATGAGAGTAGAACAAGCTGCGTTCTACCTGAGGGACACAGCTGGCAAGTGGTGGGATACGGTGAAGGTGGGTGCTAGGGAGATGTATGTGAATTAGGGCTTACCTGCTATACCTTGGGAAGAGTTTCGGAGAGCTATGAGGAAGGAGTTTGTACCGGAACATGTGAGGAGTAAGCTGAGAGAGGAGTTTGATGGATTTAAGATGACATCTGATATGTCAGTTGCTGAGTATTACAAGCAGTTTAATGAGAAGTCTAGGTATGCTGAGGATATGGGTCTGAGTGAGGAGAACCTGGCGCTGAGGTTTGAGAGAGGGTTGACACCCAAGATTATGGATAAGTTACCCGTGGGAGTCCTTACCGATGTTAAGGAAGCTTATGAGAGGGCTGGGAGAGCTGAGAGGCTGGTTGAGATGGCTCAGGAGAGAGTGAGTGAGAAAAGAAAGGCTGAGAGTGAGGGTGGAGGCCAATCTAGTCACAATAAAGGCAACCACAATCAAGCCAAGGGGTTTTCTTCTGGGTCAGGATTCAGTGCTGGGGCTTCCTATGGGCGTGGCCGTGTGAGTGGTAGTGGTAGTTGAGGAATGACCTGCTACGGCTGTGGCGGTGTAGGCCACAAGAGACATGAGTGCACGAGTGCACCGGGAGATTTTCAGGGGTCGGCTTGGGGGAGCTATTCTCAGGGACCTGCACAGAGTTATGCGAGCAACAGACCAGGTGGGTCATGGTCTAACCGGGGAAGTCAGAGCTATTAGGGTGGAGGTAACCGCAATGGCGGTAATTCTTATCAGAAACCAGCTACAAACAACAACAACAATCAGGGGTCGGGTGCGAAGCCGACCACATCAGCCAGTACTGTCCCGGGAGGTGGACAGAAGACCAGTGGAAAGCTGTTCATGATGGACAAGAAAGCAACTGAGGAAGATGCACATGTTATCACTGGTACTTTTCTTGTTAACGGTTATCCTACCTTTGTTTTGTTTGATTCGGGGGCGTCTTAGTCGTTTGTATCTTCGAGTCATGTTAAACGGTTGGGTTTGAGGGTATATGAGTCTGTAAGTGAGAAAGTTTTTATACCTTCGGGTGAGTCTGTATCATGTGGGAGGTTGTTTAGAGATGTATCTATGATAGTTGGGCAAGTTGATCTGCCTGTAGACTTGCTAGAATTTCCTTTTGACGGTTTTGAGATGATAGTCGGGATGGATTGGTTAGGAAAGTATAAAGATAAGATAGACTGTCATCAAAATAAAGTGTCTTTGAGAGGGCCTAAGGGTGTTAGTATGTCTTATCGTGGGTTTCTAGTCAAACCCAAAGTTAAGTTGATTGCAGCTGTCACCTTGAAGTCTTATCTGAGGAAGGGATGTCCGTTGATCTTGTGCCATGTGAGAGATGACCGGATAGAGAGTTCGACAGATTGATCGATACCATGGGGGAGAGTTTGCAGATGTTTTTCCAGAGGAGATTACGGGGTTACCACCAAAGAGGGAGATAGATTTCACCGTTGAGTTGAAACCGGGGACGGGGCCAATCTCTAAGGCACCGTACTGGATGGGTCCTAAAGAGATGGAGGAGCTCAGGAAACAGTTAGATGATCTGATAGAGAAGGGATACATTAGACCTAGTGTATCGCCGTGGGGAGCACCAGTTCTTTTCGTGAAGAAGAAAGATAGGAGTTTGAGGTTGTGCATAGATTACAGAGAGCTGAACCGAGTGACAGTGAAGAATAAGTATCCTTTGCCAAGGATAGATGACCTGTTTGATCAGTTGAGTGGTGCATCAGTCTTTTCCAAGATTGATTTGAGGTCGGGATACCATCAGGTGAAGATTAGAGAGATAGACATACCAAAGACCGCTTTCACGTCGAGGTATGGTCATTATGAGTACGTGGTGATGCCGTTTGGGTTATCTAATGCACCGGTTGTGTTTATGGATTTGATGAACAGAATCTTCAGACAGTTTTTGGACAAGTTTGTGGTGGTGTTTATCGATGACATCTTAGTCTACTCTAAGACTAAGGGGGAGCATGAGGAGCATCTGAGGATTGTGTTGCAGACTCTGAGGGAGCATGAGTTGTATGCTAAGCTGTACAAGTGTGAGTTCTGGTTAGAGAAAGTTGCTTTTCTGGGGCATGTGATCTCTAAGGAGGGAGTAGCTGTGGATCCGACGAAGATTGAGGCAGTGACAAAGTGGGAAGCACCAAAGAATGTTGCTGAGATCAGGAGTTTCTTGGGTTTAGCTGGATACTACAGACGGTTCGTGAAAGATTTCTCCAAGATAGCTAGACCTATGACAACTTTGATGAGGAAAGAGAACAGGTTTCGTTGGGATGAGAGTTGTGAGAAGGCGTTCCAAACATTAAAGGAGCGTTTGACCACAGCTCCTATCTTGGCATTGCCTGAAGGGATCGAGAACTTTGAGGTTTATACAGATGCCTCAAAGAATGTGTTGGGATGTGTGTTGATGCAGAACGGTAAGGTGATTGCCTATGCTTCTAGGCAATTGAAGCCGTATGAGGAGAATTATCCTACACATGATCTAGAGTTGGGTGCAGTGGTGTTTGCTCTCAAGATATGGAGACATTACCTTTATGGGGCGACCTTTAAGGTATTTTCAGATCACAAGAGTCTCAAGTACATCTTCACTCAAAAGGAGTTGAACATGAGACAGAGGAGGTGGATGGTGTTGATTGGCGATTATGACATGGATATTATCTACCATGAAGGGAAAGCCAATGTGGTTGTAGATGCTTTGAGTAGGAAGAGTGTGCATTCTTTGTGTACAGCTCTATCTTTGATGAGGTTGAGAGATGAGGTGGGGAAGTTTGGTATACATATGATGCAGAGAGGAGATGTTGTGGGAGATTTGACAGTACAACCTGATCTTTATGAGGATATTCGTGGTAAACAGGCTTTGGATCCTAAGATGGTTGAGTGGAGAGCTGGAGTAGAGAAAGGGACAGTGTCTCGATTCTCCATTCATACAGATGGTAGTTTGAGGTTCGATGGTAGGTGGTGTGTCCCTAATGATAAGGAGCTGAAAAAGACAATCATGATAGAGGCACATTGTACACCGTATTCAGTACATCCAGGCGGTGACAAGCTATACAAGGATTTGAAGAATACGTTTTGGTGGCCTGGGATGAAGAAAGAAACAGCAGAGTTTGTGGCCCGTTGTTTGACATGCCAGAGAGTTAAAGGGGAACAGCGACGACCACAAGGTAAGATTCAGTCTTTAGAGGTACCTGAGTGGAAGTGGGAATCCATTTCTATGGATTTTATCGTGGGTTTGCCAAAGAGTCAACAGGGTAACAACATGATATGGGTAATAGTGGATCGACTGACCAAGTTAGCTCATTTTGTGCCAATGAAAGATACATGGACTAAAGCACAATTAGCTATGGCCTACAGGAAGAATGTGCTTAAGTTACACGGAGTCCCTAAGGACATAGTGTCTGACAGAGATGCGAGATTTATCTCAAGGTTTTGGAAAGAGTTGCAGGAATCTTTGGGAACAACTTTGAAGATGAGTACAGCTTTTCATCCTGCGACAGACGGTCAGACGGAAAGAACAATCAAAACTCTTGAGGATATGTTACGAGCTTGTGTGATGGACTTTGGTGGTAGCTGGGAACAGAGGTTGGATTTGATAGAGTTTTCTTACAACAACAGCTATCACACTAGTATTGGCATGGCACCGTTTGAGGCTTTATATGGGAGGAGATGCAGGAGTCCGATTTGTTGGGACGACAGTGCTGAGGCAGTGGTTCTAGGACCAGAGATGGTACATGAGATGGTTTAACAGATAAAGATGATCAGGGTACGGATGAGAGCAGCTCAGGATAGGCAAAAGATTTATGCGGATCTACATCGCCGGGATATAGAGTTTCAGGTTGGGGACAAGGTTCTTCTGAAAGTGTCTCCTATGCGTGGGGTTATGAGATTTGGTAAGAAAGGCAAGTTGAGCCAGAAGTTCATCGGTCCTTATGAGATCTTAGAGAGAGTTGGGGAAGTTGCTTATCGTCTGGCTTTACCTGATGCGTTAGAGAGAGTGCATAATGTGTTTCATGTATCGCAGCTGCGGAAGTATGTGAGTGACCCGTCACATGTGTTAGAGGCAGAGAGCTTAGAGCTAGATGAGTCTTTATCATATCTTGAGGTCCCTAAGCAGATTCTTGATCGGAAGGTTAGGAAGACTAGGAGTGGTGAGACAGTTTTGCTTAATATCCTTTGGTCTAACCACGAGACTGAGGAAGCTACATGGGAGGCAGAGGATATCATGAGAGAGCGCTATCCTTTCCTTTTCGATCAGGTATGTATGGTTACGAGAACGTAACCTTGTTTCTTTTAGGGGGGTAGGAGATGATCGCAACGAGTTTATATGAGTTTTATACCCTTGTTATGTTGTGTCGACATGGTTGTTGTCGTTGAGTCGGGTTGATTTTGGGTTAGTATCATGTTTTTAATGTTGAGTTTTGTTTTGGTTGTTGAGTCGGGAATGCGTAGTGTGTGTCTTTGTTTTGTTGTGGTTTGAACTTCGGGGACGAAGTTCTTTTTAAGGAGGGAATACTGTAATACTACGTATTTATGAGTCTTGGGGTACTCTATCGAGTAGGCCTTAATCTGTCGAGTAAGGGCGTGTTGCGGATTAAAATAGTTTCTGACCTGTTGGGTACTCGATCGAGTAACATGGGTACTTGATCGAGTAAGGGGGCACTCGATCGAGTACCTTAGCTACTCGATCGAGTAGCCGGTTTCTACTGGGCCGTTTTCTGGGTTTTGTTAATAATGCGATTAGAGTATATAATATTTCCGTCATTGTTCCTAAATCACTTTTCAAAACCTAATCACTGTGAGAAGAGAAAGCAAACTACGTTATTAGCTTTAATCGCATTGTTGGCAAATCCCGGAGCTTCGAAGGTCGGATTTCACTTTCCTTTATACCGTTGTGATCCTTGCGTCGAGGGTAAGACCTATATACCATTTTTATGATGTTTCTTTAAAGTTGGTTAAACCCTAGTTTGGGAGATTTGGGGGTTTTGTTGTTTGTATGCTTGGTAGTGATTATGTGTTTGTATATTAGGAGGAGGATTCGTAGAGGAAGCTTTTTGATATTAGCTGTGACATCGTCTGATTGTTGTGCTTTCCAGGTAGGGTTTCCCTACTCATTATTACTTACATAATGTGTGGTGATTGTGCTGTAGTTAGTGTGGTTGATTGATTCAGACGGTTGTGATTATACATTGTTGATAGATTCAGACGGTTGTTGATATTGTGATTGTGATTGTTTGTCTGTGGTTCTCGACATGCGTTCTCGACTGAGTGGAGTCACTTGCGGGAGTGGCTTCACGCCCTAGTTTCGCCCTTCGTGGAACCCGCCACGGAAGGAGATGTGCACATTAATGGGACAGGGTTATCGCTCGGTATGATGAGCGGGGATTTGGTGGGTACGGCTGCGTCCCCCATCGGGTGGCTGGTCCAAAGGTGGACGATCGGTGACGGAGATGGAGTGGAGTGGATGATTGTGTATGATTGTATGAGCTGTATTGTTTACTGTTCTATTGGTTATATAATTTATGTAAATAGTACTGACCCCGATTATTGTTTTAAAACCTGCGGTGATCCATTCGGGGATGGTGAGCAGATATTGAGCAGGTATGAGTTGAGTACTGGGATAGCTGGGATGTGCCACGATCTGATGATAGAAGTCTTCCGCTGTAGCTTAGTAGTTTTTATAAACATTTCAGTTAGATCAGTAAACAGTCAGTTTGAGAATATGTATTTGTACTTTTGGTTTTGGTTTTGAGATTGTAACCTTTCACTAAGTATTTCTATTTAAACGTTGTTTCATTATTGTTTATTTGATTATCATTGCCTCGGGTAACCGAGATGGTAACATCTTTATACCTGGGTGGTCCTGGTAAGGCACTTGGAGTATGGGGGTGTTACAGTAGATAGGTCACGTGATCAAAGAATTGAGCAACTTGGTCTATTCTGGCTTGGTAAGGTGCTAAGCTTTCGCTTCGGATTTTCCAAGATCCCGTAACTTGGTTGATGATCAGGGATGAATCCCCATGTACTCGGAGGTTTTTAATGCCTAAGCTCACTGCCGCCTATAGTCCAATGAGACAAGCTTCATATTCTGCAGCATTGTTTGTCACCTCGAAGTCGAGTTTGACAGAGATTGGTGTATGCTCACCTTCAGGAGAAATGAGAAACACTCATATTCCAAATCCTCTTAAGTTTGATGCTCCATCAAAGTAAAGGTCCCAGGAGTCTACGTCGGTTTGGAGTATATCCTCGTCTGGAAATGACCAAGTGTCTATTGTTTGTGCATCATTGATGGGATTCTCTGCGAAGAATTCGGCGACGTCGCGTCCTTTTATTACTTTTAGAGGCACGTACTTGAGATCGAATTCTAAGAGCATCAAAGTCCATCTTGCTAGACGTCCGTTGAGAACGGGTTTTTCGAAGAGGTATTTGACTGGATCCATTTTGGAGTATATTTTGACGGAGTAGCTAAGCATGTAATGACGTAGCTTCTTCGTTGCCCACACAAGAGTGAGGCATGTCTTTTCGAGTTGTGAGTATTTGCACTCGTACTCCAAGAACTTCTTACTAAGGTAGTAGATAGCCCTTTCTTCGCTTCCTACGATTTGAGCTAGCATGGCACCCATGACTGTTTCAGTTACTGTGAGATATAAACCAAGAGGTTGATCTCGTTGAGGTGGCATGAGCACTGGTGGTTTAGCCAATATCCCCTTGATTCGATCAAATGCCTTTTGACAATCATCATCCCACATGGTGTGATCTATTTTCTTGAGCTTCTTGAAGATAGGCTCATAAATCATGGTGAGTTTCGATATGAATCGACTTATATATTGCACTTTTCCCAGGAATCCTCTGACTTCTTTTTCAGTTTGAGGTTGTGGCATTTCAATCAGAGCCTTGATCTTGGAAGGGTCTATTTCTATACCTCGTTGGCTAACGACGTATCCCAGGAGTTTGCCAGATGTTATTCCGAATGTGCACTTCTGAGGATTGAGCCTCATGTTGTACTTTCGTAGCCTTGCGAAAAATTTGCGAAGGTTCGCAATATGCCCTTCTCTATCCTTGGACTTGACAATCATGTCGTCTACGTATACCTCAACTTCTTTGTGCATCATGTCATGTAAAAGTGTAGTTGCGGTGCGTTGATATGTAGCTCCGGCGTTGATTAACCCAAACGGCATTACCGTATAGCAACAGGTTCCCCATTGAGTGACAAAAGCGGTCTTACTCATGTCTTCTATGGCCATCTTGATTTGGTTATAACCCGCATAACCATCCATGAAGGATAGTAATGCGTGGTCTGCAGTATTGTCCACTAATATGTCGATGTGCGGTAGAGGGAAGTCATCCTTAGGACTTTCTTTGTTTAAGTCTCTAAAATCAACACAAACACGGATTCTCCCATCCTTTTTGGGTACAGGTACTATGTTGGCTACCCAAATCGAATACTCGAAACTTTGATGAACCCGGCTTTGAATTGCTTATCGACTTCTTCCTTAATCTTGAGAGCCCATTCCGTTCTCATTCGGCGAAGCTTCTGTTTCACATGCTTGAAACCTGGCTTAATCGGAATTCTATGCTCGGCGATATCCCTGTCGATCCCTGGCATGTCTTTGTAGGACCAAGCGAAGACGTCTTTGAACTCATGTAGGAGGTCTATAAAATCGGCCCTTTCGGTAGAGCTCAAGGTAGTCCCTATCCTAAGTTCTTGGGGTTCTAGTTCGGTTCCTACATTGATGGGTTCGGTGTCCTCTATTATCGGTCCCCTTCCCCTTCCCCTTCCTATAGTATTTCTTTGGCTACGTAGGGAGGTATTTCAATTGAGTCCGGGTCTTGGTCATCCTCGCATCATCGTAAATAGAATTGCACTCAAGATAACACAAAGAGTAAGCGTAACCCGATTTATTCATATTAAAGTTTGAGAAAAGTTGAAACAAAGAAGCCATCCGATCGTGGTCACATGTGGCGGTAAAGGGACAGTTGTTGGGACATTTCCCGGACTACTGTTACTACTTGAGGCTAAGCTAGGAGAAACAAAGGGAATGGGGATGACGACAGGAGGAGACTCCCTAGTGACTTCTCTGGACTCTGACTCTGACTCTGACTTCGACTCCGACTCCGACTCGAATTCATCATCTTCTGGTTCTCCTTTGAACATCTCTCCTTCTCCAGTGGTGAGCTTGAAGAGTCTTCCTTGATTGTTGGTCCACTTGATTGATTTTCTCCAACCTTTCTGCTGATTCGCGTTTGTTTCTGTGATCAACGCGGTAGGGTTGAAGTGATCGTCTTGAAGTATCATGGTAATGATCTCATCCTGCGGGGCTCTAACAAATCGATCCTCTCCAAACAATAGACTAACAGCTTGTTCGTCTAAACAAGGTGCTTGACGGGCTTTGACGGTAGGGACCGTTTCTGGAGGGATGAAGTAGCAATCGTGAAAGATCTCGATTCCGGCTAGCTTCCTCGCGAGATAGTGCCAAGGTTCGGGAAATCCGTGAAAGAGTTCTAGGCTTCCTTCCTTAACGAAGTATCCGTTTAGGGTAGGGAGATAGGGTCGCATTTGGACTCCCACGTACTTACGGTTTTGAACTTGAGCAAGCATCTCGAGAACTTCCTCTTTGGTGGGTTTGTACCTTAGTCCAAGTGGTATCCTTTTTGAGTTGCCTTCCTTGTATGGTGCGAAGGTGTTTCTTCGGATAGGGTTTAAAGGCATTCCAGGGAAGTATCCCTGGGCTTTGAGTATGTGGTTGACCACCAAGTTGGAGTAGGGGTTGTAGTATAAGGGTTCTAATTCACTTTCTATGACGCTTATGCTTTGGAAGCCCCCAAGCTCATATACTGGATCCACAAGGACTTGATTGTTCGACTTCTTTTCGATTATTGCCTTGATGGGTGATGAAGTGATCGTCACCACTTTGCCATTTAGTGAGATTTTGATCTTTTGATGAAGGGTGGATGTGATCGCTTTGGAAGCGTGAATCCAAGGTCTTCCTAGAAGTATGTTGAAGGAATCTTCAATGTCCACTATTTGGAAGTTAACCTTTCGCTCAATTGGCCCTGTGGCTATGGTTAGGTTAACGAGTCCTATGACCTTCCGTCGTGTACCATCATATACGCGAACACCTTGATTGGTAGGGGTCCAATCCGACTCTTTCATGCCTAATTTGTATGCCGTTTTGAGGGGTATGACGTTGACCGCGGAGCCATCATCTACCAAGGTCATTGGCACGTTCTTCTTTAGACAAATGACAGTGATGTAAAGAGCCAAGTTGTGACTAGCACCAAAATGTGGAAAATCTTCGTCTGAGAAAGTAATAGGATTACTTAGCTTCGGTGATTCTTGGAAGACCAAGTTGACTACATCTTCGGGTGTGGAGTTATGTGCTACATTTAGTTTGGCCAAAGCTTGCAGTAAAGCTTGGCGATGTGGGAATGAGCTTGCTACTAATTGCCAGACTGAAAGATCAGCCTTTGTCTTCTGTAATTGCTTGAGCAAATGATCCGTGGAGTCATCTTCGTTATCATTTGGTGTGACAACGTTGGTTAGACCATTTTGAGTAGTGCTTTGATATGGACGGCCCGAACGGGTTAGGTGGTCCACATCTTGGTCTTCACCATTTTGGACTATTTCTTTGACTAGGGAGTTTTCAATGAGATACTCGTCCTCATCGTCATCGGCCCATACTCCATTGATTGTAGCTAATCCCCTCATTCTCATGATTTCATCCTCCAATTGCGTGATTTGGTCGACTAGTTTATCAACCACGGCGACTATTTCTTGCATAGTAGCGTTTTGAGAGAAGATTAGTGGCACATGCTCCTTAGGTGTTGCGTTGGGGTCATGTAAGGTTGTCACCACATTTTCCAATTCCCAAACTTGCCTATCCACACTCCTTGCCTATGTGATGAAGTCAGAAATGGTAGGGGAGATAGTAGAGTAGAACCCTTCATTCTCAATCGCGTGGATCTCATCTTTAATTGGAGAAATGAGGTGTGAACAATCTAAGGTAGATTCTTCACTTGTGATCACTAGAATCCCAAGAAGGTTCTGAGTGTTGTTGGGTTTACCTCCCGGCGGTATTGGTAGTCGGCCATCTTCAGTCATGTCTTGAAGCACATTTTTCAATTTGTAGCATTTTTCTGTGTCATGCCCCTTGCCCCTATGGTATTCATAGTACGAGTTCTCGTCCCAGAACTTGGATTTCTTTTCGGGTTCGGGAGTAGGTCCTATGGGTTGGAGTTTGCCTTGCTTCATTAACCTTTTTAGAGCGTTGGAGTAAGTATCCCCAAGGTTTGTGAATTTCCTTGGTGGGGTACTTTTCTTGGATGGCTCGAGAAGGTTAACTTCATCGGTCTTGCTAGTGGAGCCGTAAGAACGACTTGTTGAGCCTTGATATCCTCGACCTACCGTTTTGGACAAGAGCCCTTTACGGATGTCATCTTCAATCCTTGTTCCTAGTATGGTTAAGTCCAGTTTTGATGTTTTGGTATCTCAAATGATTGGCATAGATGGGTTTGAGATTGTCCACGAACATTTCCACAAGAGTAGCCTCATCCGGGCATTCAACTAGTTGGGTACTAGTCTTCCTCCACCTACTTAGGAAGTCGGTGAACCCTTCTTTGTCATTTTGGGTAAGAACCTCTAGAGTGCGCATGTTAACTTGGATCTCGGCATTATCCGCATATTGCTTAGCAAACTCGATCGCGGCATCTTCCCAAGTAGCGATCTTCTTATGTTCTAAAGAGTAGAACCATTGCTTTTGGATGGTGTCAAGAGATGAAGGAAAGATCCTTAAGAACATCTCGGATTTGATGCCTTTGATAGACATATAATCCTTGAAGGCACGGATGTGGTTCAAAGGGTTCTCGTGCCCCTTGAACTTAGGGATATCCGTCATATTGAAGTTGGTTGGCAATTTGGAATTGACGGCCTCATACTTGCGGTTGTTCTCTCTATAAATGTCATCTCCTTTAAGGTACATCAATTGCTCCTCTAAGTATTGGAGTCTTTTCTCAGCTACAGTCATTCCCATGAGAGGATTTTCGTCCTTGGATTCACTCGCCAAGTCACCCACTACTTCACTTTCGTGAGGAGGCAACCTCCCCTCTACGGCGTAGATCCGGCCCTCGATGGTGTCAAGGCGATCATACACTTGGTCTTGAGTAACTTGGATTTGAGCTAGTGCGGCTAGGATTCGATCATTACCATCTTGAAGTTGGTTGAAGTTCACGTCGCTTTCAGGCATCTTGAAAACTGGATAAGAGATCGACGACGAATCAAAGCACGATCAACCATTCTAACACACTTGCAAAGAGACGAAATGTTTTGACTCTTGAAGTGGGTGTGTGCCACTTGTGTTGAGTGAGCTTTGAAGAAAAGACGAAGTTTTGAAAATGTGTATCCTAGTTAACTATAGTGTAGTTGTAGGAGTGGACTCGAAGTGAGGTTTTGAAATGGGCTTGGGCCCAAATTTTGACTCGACAAACGGACAGATTTTTGACTGAGTTTTGCGCTAATCAAAGGCCTTTTTTCGAAATTTCTGTTTAAAAAAGGGTTTTGATTTTTACAAAAATCGTCATGGTTTCGTTTAGAAATGGTGATTACGTAAGGTACAAACATTCATACAAGCATTATAACGGGATGCTGAGTGCATTTAAAAGGGTATTGGTTTAAAGGGTGGGTTGCCATACCGAACAATCAAACCCGAAGTCTGTGGAGAGGCTCGTACCAAACAAGAGTAAGGCCGATTCCTAGTCCATTTCCTCAAGTAGTGAAGGTCCTTGATACAAACAAGAGTAAGCATCATGGTATGGATGACGTCAATCGCTATCCATCCTTAGGCCCAAATAAGAATTAGGACCGTTTAGACGGGACGATTGGTCGAATGGGTTGGGTTGGGCCTAGGAAGGCCGAATAAAACGGTCTAGGAAGACCGAGTTATGAAAACCGACAATTGTCTTGTACAAACTATTCCCTAACCTTGTTCAAGTTTCACCTTTTTGGGTACACGTAAGTGTATTATCCCCAGCGGAGTCGCCAAACTGTGGACAACGGGGGCCCACGGGGGAGCTTGGGAGAGAGAACAAGCGTTTGCATTTTGTGGAGTCGCCACCAATTTTTATGGGAAATTGGAACCGTTCGAATACCTCGTGCCATGTCAAGACACAAAGTAGAGACATGAACACTAAGCAATCGTTACCCTTAGCATTCTATGTCTAGAATGACTCTCGTGGATGCCAATGAACACGGATGTTCACAGAGAGATCTGGAGTAAGGGGTGAGGGTACGTATTAGGAAGCTCTTTTGATCGAACACCTAATCTCGCCCGCCTCGATAGCGGCCTCTACTAATGATTAGGGACATCATCTATACTCGATACATCGTCGATTATATGCATGCAATGCAACATCCAAGTTTTAATCCTAGCATGTGAAGATTAACGGTGAACAATTAATTTAGCATACAATTGGGTCGCAGTAGGATTTAATGCTCAATTACATGTGAAAACACGTAAATAAATCATACAAATGCGATAAATATTACAATGATATAAAATTACAATAAAAATTACAATAATTACATCGGGTTTCATTGATTTATGTCGAAAATACCTTTGAAACGGATAATTTGAGAAAAAGAATAAGAGAAAGAATTAACGAACGAATCAGTGGGCGATAATACGAGTAATAGTCAATTATATGTAAGCTAATTAAACTAGGTCAAGCAACAACGGAGTTCAGAGACAGAAATCATCTTGGAACAGTGCGCAAGAGATCGCCTCTGAAGAGGCGCATCGATGTCTGCGTCTTTCCAAGGGTGAGTTCTGTCAAAGCCGAATCGCAAATCGTTAATGTAAATTGGTGATTTTAATGGATAATTAATATATTTACTCGTATGAAAATGATTAATAGGTTATTTACATGTGATTAATGGTCATAAAAGCAATAAAACATGGATGAGACGGATGCAAACGGATTAATTACATGAATGAACGATTGATTAGTGACATTGGTGAACAAAATAGGTTAAATAAGATGAATTAACGACAAATTAATGACGAATACGACAAAAGACAGATGAAAATATATCAAAGATCGAATTCCAGAAACCCGATATGAACAAATCGAATTCCTACAATCCGGGTTGAATTTAATGACGAAAACCCGCAAATATGAGATTATAAGGGATTTAAGTCGGATTTAATGATGAATTATACGTGTGAATGAATGATAAATAATATACATGAAATTATTAGACTATTGTATCGAAGAATTAAAGAAAACAAACGAAAACAAACACAGATTGACGAATTACAGAAGACGAAGGAAGAAGAAAGGTAGCAGGAACTGCGGCAGCCTCACGAAGAGGCGCAGCAGGAACTGCGTTTCTTCGAAGAGGCGCAGTAGTTGCTGCGTCCTTTCTCGACGGTTTGTCTTCTGGAAATCCGTAAAAAGAGGTTTTGAAGCACGGTTTTAGAAATCGGTTTTAAGAGATGTTTTCGACATAAACTTTACATTAATGATGATACAAAAAGTAAAGAACAATAAATAAAAGAGAGATTTACACCCTCAGACTTAAATGTTTGACGAAACGAGATGAACTAAGTTATCGATTAGTGATGCTCGACTCGAATGTAGACGAAAGTGCCCTCGTAAGAGGAAAAACGATTAGATTAATTAAGTTGATTGATGTGGAGTTGGTCAAATTGGTCGGTCATGCAAACGAGGCTGGTACTCAGAAGGATCCGAGCTTACGTTGTCGAATGTTCAAGCACGTAGACGCCAAAAAGTAAGAACAAAGGTCTAGAATGCAAAGGGAGAAGAGAAGGGCGGACACTCGCGTGAGAAATATGAGAGGCGAAGGCTCCTATTTATACTAATCACGTGAAGGAATAGGGTTTTCGGAGAGACTTTGGAAGTGAATCTCGGAAAGATATGAAAAAGATACGAAAAATACGCAGAAAAGGACCTGGGAAGAGGCGCAGCAGTCTGCGATTCTTGGAAGAGGCGCAGCACCTGCTGCGTCTATTCCCAGGTGGTTTCCTTCTGCGGAAGAAAGATTTCCGTGTTTAAGTTATGGAAGGACGGAATAATTTGGTTTTCCTTAATATTTTGTATGAATATTACGGAAAATTGTTTACCAAAGAATAAAGATTGTGAAATATTTATAAAATATGGAATAGAAATATCCGGATAGAACATTCTGACTAGGGATTTTACGGTTATCGGAAAATGGAGACGGTTTTAGGCCCGGACTCCAAATGTACTCTAATTACTGTCAAAACGACCGTATCGGCGCGTATATGACAACTAAGAGGTAGACATTAGTGTTTGAGCAATCACTTGACGATAAACTTACGAACTGTCACAAATCGTTCCGCGTAGCAAACATGCGGCCCAATCATCACCGGGTGGTTTGCAGGAGGTGCAGAAATGAGGTATCTACAGTATTCTCAGAAATTTTGAAATTATTGGTTATGTTATTTTGTCTGATAATTTATATCGTCTTGAATTGCAAAATAATAATACTCATAATTCTATGCATGTCAATGTTGTTTTAAAACGTTGTATTATGAATGATAATTCCTCTATTTTGTGGCACCAGAGATTGGACATATCTCCATTGAGATGGTAAAAAGGTTAGTAAAGGATGGAGTACTTAATACTTTAAACTTTACTGATTTTGATACTTGTGTTAGTTGCATTAAGGGTAAGCAAACTAACATGTCTAAGAAAGGTGCAAAGAGAAGTTATAGCCTATTAGAAATCATATATACGGATGTTTGTTGTCCGGACATGAATGCTAATGATTCAAAATATTTTATGACCTTTATTAATGATCCAAAATATTTTATCATCAGACGTACCAGGTCCGGAAGCCAACCGGATCCCCTGCCAGACGTTGTGTTTCAACCACACGCGTCCCTCTGTGACTCAAGCCATTAATGTGTACATTCCTCTTGGAGTGGGAAGCTCCAAGAGGCGACTTAAGCGTAAGACGGTCTCCCAACCATCTTACGTCTCCAAAACGAGAACCAACAACATCCACAAATCCTCCAACACAATTCATTCACAATTATACATATAAAGTGGAAGAACCACATTAAGCATATGACCAATTCATGAACTCTATCTCCCATGTTATGAGCAACAACCCTTCCAACACCCACATGACATACTAACCAATTTATGAATGCATATGACGAGGGAAGACATACAAACATGCTTATACAACATTGAAACCGAGTAGGATAACCTACCTTTAAGCATACCTCAAGCTAATCGAAATCACCAAGTATTCATCTCATAAAACCGTCTCATCCTACATAAATCATGTAATAACTATCACAATTCACTCTATACTATAATACAACATAAAAACCTTTTTTTATTAGTCAGTAACTATTTATTTTACATAATTAAATACTAATCAATCTCTCTTAATAAACCCTAACTCGAATTTACTCAAAAGACAAAAGGGGAAAGGTGAGATTTCTACTTACAAAGGTAGATCAGGGTATAGGAGGCATGTTCCACCATTAATCCAAGCTTGAAGGCCAAAGAAAGGGCAATGAAGCATTTTAGAAAGAGGGGAGAGAGTTTGGAGAGATAAGGAGGAAGGTGGGAAATGATTTTAGGGTTAGGGAAGAAAGGGGGTAAATCCCGTATTCTGAAAACAGTGACACTCGACCGAATGCCAATTCCACTCGGTCGAGTGGACGCACTCGGTCGAGTGTACCTTTCACTCGACCGAGTAAACCCACTCGATCCGCTGCAACACCGCACGGTATAGGCTAGGTAAAGTGTAAGGCTGTCTTTTCCTTCCTCTCACGTGTGCCAAGGTCTAAGTACGGGTTCCACAAATGTCAGGTATTATATAAAGATAGTCTAAGTTGTAATTGTTTGAGTTGTGTGTATGTCATTTGCTTTTGAGAATGCTTCTTTATGTAGACACCCTTAGCCGATTCTTTCCAACTACTTCCTTAGAGGGAAACGGTTAAACAATCGTCAACAATTTCTTATCCTCCTTCTGAGCTCATGTGACTCTCAGCTTCTGAGTTCCCGCTTTCCTTTTATCTACAAAATATTGAAATAAGCCCAATATCTTTTTGTAGATAATAAGCTCAACTACTCTTAACATAATAAATGGGAGACCACCAATTTTCTTCATTAGAAATTTCACTTGAGAATTGTTCTAGTCAAAAATAAAACTCCCGCTCCCTCATTTGTCTTAAGAAAAACTCTAACCTTCATTCATCAAATGAGGGTCCTATTGAAAATCAATCGATGGTAAGCATGAACATTGTTTGATCTTTCAGTGAACAATATGCATATCTATCATCTAGTCAATAAAAGTCTCACTTTTTTGGAGAATCGTTTTTCAGTTTTTTATTTATGGGATTTTTTAGTTAATCCTGGGTTTAGTTTTAGTCTTAATATAGAGAAGAGTATTTTGCTGATAGTTCTTCGCACATTACTTCATTGGATAAAAGTTATTTGTCAACGATCTTCAGAGCTAGTAAGAGGTATTTTTCCTTTTACAATGAATCATAAAATACATCCCCTCTAAAGTCGCATGAAGATTGCAATACAAGAATGACCCAAAATGTCAGATCATGGTTTGAGATTCCTAGTATACAAGAAAAATTCATTTACAATTATAGATACTAGTTGAAATGCCCGTGCTTCGCATGTGACAATTTGTAATTTTTTTTCTAAATCCTAATCTATACTTTTTTAGTCGCCCATGGCACATGTAACATAATTTCAAAAGTAATAAGCAGGTACGTCAAGGTTTTAACTCGTAATTATGAAATGATTTATATGACTATAAAGTTCTTATACTATACATAGTATTTTCCTTAGGTTTTGAGTTCGTATAATGCGTTGGCATTTACATGTGTAAAGAAACTATCTCAACCAGAAGATTAAGCCAATAGTTGGAATTCCAAGAATAATTTAATACTCTAATACGCCTCTTACATGAATGTCTTTTGGGTTTGAATTGTAAATGCAACGACATGCCTCCCTAGAAATGGTTCCAACATTTCCCTCTAACTAGACAGTAGGTCTCATGAGAGACCGTCTCTCACTAATTTAATAGCAGACATAATAAGAAAAAAGAAATTCAGTGGGTCTTCACCCCATCATGTGAGAGGTCTCTCAATAATGTTATTGAGAGACCGTTTCTTTAGAGTTTTTGTGCTAGACAGTAGATCTCATGAGAGACCGTCTCTCACTAATTTAATGACAGACATAATAAAAAATGAGGGGTGGTGGTATTTGAACCAGTGACCTTTTTGGTCACACTAAACAAAGAAGGTCCAGCCTAACCCGCTACTCAGTGGGTTGATCTTGGGATGGAACGAAGAAACTGGCCAGCCCGACCCGGTCTCATGTTCGTGCCGTGGCTGGTCTATTGCGAGCCCGACCCGCACCCCAGCCCAACCCACTGAACAACCCTAACTTTTAACGGGTTCTTACAATCACTCTTATTTACCTTTCTAGATCGACCGCTTAATTTCCTACCATCTACATTACCTTCCCCTGTTTTATTTAATGTTTACCACTCTTATAATTATTATTAAGTATTTGTTTGTGCAATTTACTAAACTGGTTGGATAGAATTTCGAATTTAATTCTGCAAATTTGTACATGTTATATAACACTCCGAACTCTAAATTAACTGTTGTATTTGTGTCATTAGGGCTGCCAGTTATGTTCCTCAAGAACATAAATCCGTCGAAAGGATTCTGTAATGGCACACTCCTCATTGTTACGCACCTAGGCAAATTTATAATCGAAACATGGTGTGAATCACTTATCAGGCCAGAGGCAACCAAGAAGATCGTTATAGCTAAAATATTTTGGACTAAGAAAATAGTAAAAACTCAATTGTTATAACTAATTTTATGTGATCTTATTGCTAATAAACAAATCTTAAATCTTAAAAGTTATCTAAAGTTTCAAGTTATTTTTACGTATATAATTAACAACTATTTTTTTATAAGTAGTTTTTAAGAGTCGAACTCTTTAATATTACTTGAATCTCAACTTTTAATGTGAGAGCTTGAAAAGTTCATGTTTTAATTATATACTAGATTTCCCGGGTAATATCGTTAAAGTGACTTTTTAGTTATTCCCCCTCCACACACCTATTTTCACTCCATTTCAATAAAATACTCCTCACATATATTAGAAAAATGGGGTGAAAACAATTGTGCAGAGGGAGTACTATTTTTATGGTTTAGGCTAAGGTGCCTTTTAGAGCGAGCTTTTAATTTTTTTTTAGTACATAATAAGCTTAAAGATATGATACCTCTAAAAACACTATTTATAAGTTATATACCAAATGTGAAGTATCAAGCACGATGAGAACAATCTTCAGAACAACTTAATAAGCAAAGTAATATGGGTGAGAAGCAAGGATAGGAACAAAACAACAAAAATAATACGTAAATTAATACGGAAAGAGGGGTAAGAAAAAAGAAAATAAACAATATGAAAGCTGCTGGAAATTAAAGACATTATGCATGGCTACACCATTATACTTTTGTACTTATATTGCTCATACAATCTACCTAGTATAAAAGCTAGGTTTTTTCAAGGCTTCCCATTGGTTGAAAATTTTCAGAAATTTGGCAGCATATAGGACGCAGTGACCCACCACATTCTATACACCATTTAATTACCCTCTCTCCTCTAATCTCCTCTCCTCCACCCAATTCAAATCTGAAAAATTACTCCGAAGAAAACGATTTTGAGTTTATTTTGCACGTTTTTTTTTATAATAAAATCAATGTATTAATACTCCGTATAATCTAAGCTAATCTAATTTGAATTAATATAATCTAATTCTTTTAAATGATCTCAAGAAAGTGATTACAAATATTTAACATCTAAAAATTACTTTTTTTTTTTGAAACAATTGTTTTAAAATCTTCAAAAAAATCCGAAAGCTAAATTTAACAATTTATTTCAAAAAAATTCTCTTTAAAAATCCTCTAACTCAATACATGAAAAACATGCCATTAAACCATAAAAAACTTATATAAAAATAAGATTTAGGAATTTAATTGATAAATATTCTTCAGAAAATATCCAAGTCATTTAAATTTAATAGATTTGATTTCTTAGAAATATTCTATTGTTTTGTCAAAAAAAAAATTAAAAAAAAAACTTCAAAAAAGCGGAAGATTACATTCAAAATATGGGATTTTTTTTAAATTAAAGAAAATAAGTTTTGAATAAATGAAAAAAATAATTTAAACGTAATATAGGTAACGAAATAAAGTAAAAAGAATATTATTTAAAAACACATACTCCCTCCTATTCGGAATAACTGTCACATTTGAACAATGACACGAAAATTAAGGAATGAAGTTAAATAATGAAAAGTATTGTATATGGGTAAGAATATAACAGAGTTAAATAATGAAAAGTTTACTAATAGGATGAGTTAGGGGTGGTTGGGGTCGTAAATAAAGAAAAGAGCCAAGGGTAGGGAAGTCATTAAACATGTCCAAATATGATAAATGGGACAGTTATATAAATAGACGGAAATGACAAATGAGACGGTTATTCCGGATAGGAGGGATGAGTACTTACTTATATTGAGTAATTTTATTTAAAAAAGCAATACTCATTAGATCTATGATATTCACTAATAATTTTTATAAAAAATAAAAAATCAACTTTTATAAAAACAAAAGTCGGATCTATGAGAAATTGAATAGAAAAAAAACTCACAGAAACATGAACAAAAAATGAAACAAACATATATAGTTGATAGTGAGAGAAATTGACAATTGGGTAAACATTATCGAGAGAAATTATAGGGACTATGAATTCATGAGATTTACGAGAGATAAAAGTTGAGACGGAAGTGAGAGAGTGAGTTTGAGGGAGTGATATAATGACAGTGACTGGTGAGGGTGTGTTTTATGAGAGAGAGCGAGGTCTTGAATCATAACATTCTTTGTGGCTCTTGAATAATTTCTCAAGAGCCACAAAGAATGTTATGTCGCAAGAAACTGGTCTTTCTTGGGTCTTTCACATGAAACGTTTTGTGTAAGACGTTGTTTCTTCATAACATTCTTTGTGGCTCTTGAATAATTTCTCCCACTCTGTCTTCTAGAAATAAACTTGTATTTTAGAAAGACAGCTTCACGAGCCACAAACCTGTTGTACTCGTGATTATAGTAAGGAAAAATGAGCACTTGTTTCTTTTGAAAACTTACAAACATGGTACCCTACCATTTCATATCTCATATGAATCGTTTTAAATTTAGTGGAAAAATAATTTAGACAAAATGATAAAATTCCCCAAAAGGTTCAAGTAACTCAAGGTAACTTGATTGAAGTCCAAACCATATCGAATAGCGTTTGATTTCTTATCCAACCACATATTATTGCATAATGCGTGCTAAGAGAGATTAACTTGTGATACTATATCACATTTCATTTGGCTTATATCAAAGTCTTTACTTTGATAATCCCATCACGACTAAATCGTGATTCCATGAACTCTTTGAATTTCTTCAAAGATTTCTCTATTTACCTTATTAAGTGAACACATTAGCGTCAACTTAAATCGTTGGTAAAAGAAAATGATCAACCTATTTTGGATCAATGATTTACAACCTCGATCTCCTTTTCAACCAAAAGGCACGAGACATCTTGCCTTGAATACAAGATACGCATATACCATATGATCTAATGGTTTCAAGAGTACTCGATAACTCTTTGCGTTCATCATTCGAGAATTTAAGGTTTAATCTTGGGTTACCAATTTGAGTCTTGCATCATCTACATGATATATCATTCTAGTTTGGTTTAGAATATAATCACCTTGATAATGGGCTAGCCATACATCAAATCGTGGTGTATAGGGTCACAAAAGTGAAACCTCTTTTGTATCTTAACAAGTTTATATTCTTATTTAGAGTTTATGCACTTAATAGTCATAATTAAGTACAACTATAAACCCAAAACTAGATTGATTACACAATGACTCTATCTCTCAACATCATTGTTGCTAGTCGTCATATTCTAATTATCCTATGTATCAAGTACAATGATGAAAACCACCACCGGTTTCTAATATTGACGAAGTAATACTAGCAAAATTTATGTCAATCAAATAAACATTTAAAGACGAAGGTTCCATTAGATGTCCCACAAGTAACTTGTTGATTCTTCAATAATTTGGAGTAGTTTGCTTTCTAGCGTCCAACAATTAAGACAATGGAAACTTTATCGGCCGGGATTGATAGGTTTAGTATCGTTATTCTCAATAACTTTACTTTTAACATTACCTTGTATCAATTCCATTCTAATTTTACTTCTTTGAACTTCGTCCTTTTCTTAACGGTTTAAGAGAATGCTCTCACTCATTTCAATGAGTCTTTGCTAAGAGAAGCAAAATTGAAATTCATGAAAACTACTCTTCATTCGTTTGTTTAGTCTTAAAACTTTCATTGAAGTGGTTGCGATATTTTGGTCAATTACGATTTCTAACAAATCTAATCACCAAAATAATTTATCGTTTCAAGGTACTTAACTCAATTAAGCATGTGAGAAACAATCCATTGTAAGTAGATGTGTTTAGTCAAGAATCAAAAAGCCTGTTTGATAATGAATAACTTTAATCTATACTTTTCACAAGAGATCCTTCCAATGGATAACACGAGGTTTTTAGAAGAAAAATTCATATTTGTCAGTTACGATGTTTTAATGGAGATTTGAATCAAAATCGAAATGATATTGTATATGAATTGTGGTAAAGAAATAGAACAATATGATAACGGAATAGTGGAAAACTTAACATTTATCGTTTTATTAATACTTGTAAATAACAAGTGAAGCATTTACATAGTGACATCTACCCAACTATGATAAATGATTCCAAGATCCAAATTCATATTAACTTGGGCATCGGTAAAGCCGAATACAACCCTCATCAATATAACTCGGTGGATTAACTCTTTAATCGATTCTACTTTTAGAACTCTTGGTCGATAAAATTACATTAATATTTATCTTTAGCCGAAACACATCCGGCAACCGTCGAGAATACTTTCGTTGAGTTCAACCCAAATTTCGAATAAATGTGTCCATGATCCAAATTTACATCAACTTGGGCATCGGTAAAGCCGAAAACAACCCTCATCTTTATAAATTCGGTTGGTAGACATTTATCACCCATTTCCCCTACGTAACAAGGTTTATACCCCGGTAAAGCCGAGTGCACTCCCTCACGAAATAGGTTTTCATGGTTTCTACTTTTTGCTAAGGGTAAGTCTCAATTGTTTATTTTAGCGAGAGGTCATGTCAATTTATTATCTATCACGTTTTAAGTGAACTAAAGCGGTGAACTACGATAATTTTAATTGACACGGTCGATAAACTCGATTAAAAATGCATGTTTAGTTATAGCGATTTAGCGATGCATGCAACATATAAATAAAATGCAAAGCATAAAAAAAATCCTAGTATGGCCTTCCTAAAAATAGTAAATCTAATAAACTATTAAAAATTCGGAAACCAACTCCATTGGTCCCTTGAGCTTCGGTTTTGGCACGCATCTCGAGGTAACACCGTCTTTAATGGATCGCCTTCTTGAGTGGCACCGTCTTCAAGGATCTCCGGAATAAATAAATTACATAACAAATTACATAATTTCCTATTATACATTTGTAATTAAAAATAAAAATAAATCTATTAAATTACAAAACGCTGATACGAGATCACAATAAATTACAACCGAATCGATATTCCCATACATTTCGGGTAATATTAATTAAAAACTAAGGCCATACTAAGTAAAATTACATAATTCAAAAATTACATAAAATAAAATTATGACAATCATAAATAAAATGAAGCATTATAATATGTATGAACATGCCCAATTTTATGCTAAATCGCCTTTAAGGAGCCAATATCGTATATTAAACGGTTTTTACGGATTTGCGTGATTCAACCTTTTAAAATCACAATAAATTACATAAAATCACATTTATGTATTAGTTAATTACCCTAACCATCTTAGGACTCAAAATTAGTCTCCACTAACATATTGACTATAATTAACTTATATTTCTTAATATTGTTCATAAAAGGACTTAAAATTACAATATAATGCCATAAACTTCAAATAAATCACAAAAATTTCAAATAAATTCAAAATTTAAACTCATGAACATTCTGGAAAAATACCATGACACTCATAATATTCAAAAACGTAGGTTAAAAATTTCGAAATTTATCGGAAAAAACAATGTTGCGGTTTATCGGATTTGTCAATTATAATCATAAAAATATGAGAAAAATTATATTTATCAACTTTTCAATTTTAGATCTGAAATAGGTGATAAAATGCAACATGTGACGTTTTTCCTTAGTCATGAAGTATGTTTTAGCAATTTTCACTAATTAAAGTCACTATTTATGTTATTTTTCATTAAAAATTCATAAATCATGCATAATGACTTCATTATAGCCAATTATTTTACACACATCTTATAAAATTGTATGTGACAACATTCTAAATTTCTATGACCAGATTCGAAATATTACTCATATTAACCTATTTTTCCATTTAAATTCGATTTTATCATGAAAAATACATATTTCGAGCATAAGAACTCATAAAATTATGAAACTTTACAGGTCATCAAAATATAATATATGTGAAAACATATCAAAAAACCACTGGAAAAAACGAAGTTTAGCTAATTTTAGTCCAAAAATGACATTTTTATCATAAAATCACATTTTTAATGCCATTATTATATAAAATGAACAATAAAATCCATAAATTAACCAAAATATCCTAAATAAATTTTAGGACCAGAAACTTTAACATGAATAATTGATTTCGTGATATATCATAATAAACACAAATTTATAAGTTTTATTTGTTAATCGTATAACTCGGAAAAACTATAACCGATTTGCATGCAAACAACATAAGGCTCTTGATACCGCTTGTTAGTAATTATTAATCT
The DNA here is from genome assembly GCF_048544455.1 of Silene latifolia. Taxonomy (NCBI): domain Eukaryota; kingdom Viridiplantae; phylum Streptophyta; class Magnoliopsida; order Caryophyllales; family Caryophyllaceae; genus Silene; species Silene latifolia. The sequence continues at coordinate 105,637,355 of NC_133532.1, read as the reverse complement.
CATTAATTTGCATATTCATATATGAATCAATTTATTTAGTCATAAAATAAGTTCTAGATCTTATGCATGCAAACATAAATAGAAGTAAAGAAGAAATCGTTTTCCTTACTATGTGATTTCGGTTTTATGGGCACCAACAAGATCTCCTTCTTGTTAGTTCTTGAGCTTTCCAACAATGGATGAATAAGATTCAAGTTTAGAATCTCTCCCAAAAGCATATACCCAAGGAAACCTCTTAATAACTAATATTATTTTGTACTAGAAATAATATAAGTCTTACTATAAAATTGACACTAAAATTATAGTTTTTCTCTTGAAAAATCGGTTCAAGAGGAGTGATTATGTGAGTTTTATTTCTCTAGAATTTTCATAAGATGTAGAGAGAGTAATTTTCTTACACTAGAAAATATTATGGTCAAGTATTGAATGGAAAAATGATGGATGAAAAGCTCTCTCTTTTCTCCTTGAAAAACCGGTTGGAGGAGGGTAAGAGTGTCCAATGCATGGGCTAGTTTTTCTACCCAAGAAATCATAGGCATGCAAGGCTACAAGCAAGGTCTTATCATTGTGTTTTCCACTCAAAAATGAAAACACAATATACACCTTAATTCCCTCCATATTTCGGCACTTTCATTATAAAATGGATGGTCCATTTTATTTTGTCATTTGTCAATTGTGACATATGTGACATATAACTTGACATGTGAAATTGTAATGTATTTTTAACATATTAAAAATCAACATACTCATAAAATATGTCATATACAAAATCGACTAGTAATTCGTAATTACTTGTACCAAAACGGTTTATCAATTATAAATTACAACGTCTTGTATTTATAATAGATTATTCATTCAATTTCAATTGTTTCGTAAACAATAATTTTATCTAAGTAATAAAACAATTCGATTACTTAGACCGTATCTCATTTAATCAAATTACAATAAGACACGTTAACTTTACTCACAAAATCATTCGTCAATTTTAAGCAATTTAATTAACTCGTATCGGCATACGATTAATTAAATAATCAATTAAGAGTATTTCCTTATAGGTATGACCTAAGGGGATCAACTGATCACCACCGTCGCACGACAGTAATGTCAAACTCTAGTCAGCCAATCATTACCGATATGTGTGAACCAGTTGACTGTAAAATATTACATCCCACATGTATTCTTAAAATGAGATTTAAACATGTGATCATTATGATCAACAATTGTGATCGCATTATTATCGGAGGACACATATTCCAACACGGGGTCATGGGTTTTCTCAAATTTCTCTTAATTCCGTCTTAACTTTGCGCTTAATGTTGATGCGGAATCCGATACTTATGTCTTAATGCGTCCGTCTAAGGTATCTTAAGCATCCTTTGACATCCAATGCAAACTCTTATCATGGGCTTTCATTTGGATTTCATTTCTTTACATATCCACCAACTAAGATTGGTTTCCTCTTGCTCGAGTTTTCCAATTTCTTCCCAAAATGCCCCTATGCTTCTCGAAACTCCTTTGCATGATCAAGACTTGCTCTCATTAGCCTCGTGAACTCTTGTACTTGCTACTTTGGCGGGAAAAAGCTACTAAAAGCTTAATTCCCTACTAAACACAATGGAAAACAAGCAAACACAACTAGAACACGGAATTAGCTCACAAACACTAACATTAGTGCAAATGACATGTAAAATAGAGGTAAAATAGGGGGTTAAAATGTATATAAAATGGACCTATCACCAGTCATTCTAGGTGGCTCTTGTTAGGATACAAGTAATAAGTTGCACTCTAAAGTCACTCTCTAAATTGCTACTGGCAAATTTAATTAAAATCAACGGTATAGAGAGTGAGTAATTTAGGTAACTTCTAGTTAAACACTACTTATAATTAAGACCATATACACATTACTAAGTTGATCATCAAGTTTACCTACCCGTCCTTCGAATGTTCATTTTCCTTCTCGACCATCAATAAAGCATGGTATTTTCCACTCCGTATTCAAGTCCTTGATAAAAAGAGACTCCAGCTTACATGGCACCTTCACGAAATCACAATAGAGGACCTCTACATTTTTACCTTTTAGTAGTGAGTACACAAGTGTCTGGCAACTGGCTAAAAGACAGGATATCTCACAATGATTATCAGCAGGTCACAAACATGCAGTCATCCCAGCAAAATCAACTCTACATGTAAACTGATGCTCAACTTAAGAGGCTAAACCATTACGCACAGTGAAAGGAGTTACCCTAGATATGCGATTTACTCGTACTTACTAGGAGTGAACATGAATTAAGCTTGGGACAAAATGCCATCTACAGTCGTATTGCTAGTGTGGCTCACTCAGTCTAATTTATTTTCATGTTCCTCTTCAGAATCATCTGGAATTGTATCTGAACCCTCTTCATCAGAATCGCCATCTGATTTTTCTTCGTCTTCTTCTTCGGAATCATCTGGAATTGTATTTGAACCTTCTTCATCAGAATCACCAACTGATTCTTCTTCGTCTTCCTCTTCAGAATCATATGGAATTATATGAATTGTATTAGAATCGTCATCTGATTGCTCATCGTCCAAATATTCTTCAAAACTGACACCATCATCAACATACTCAGCCACGTCCTCTAGTTCAGATTCTTTACCTAGATCACAAAAACACATATTCTTTACCTAAATCACAAAAACACAGCTGAGGACAAAAACCACATGCATCATGAAATCACTGTGCCACAGATTGTTGGTTTTTATATACCCGCTTCATGAAAAACCACACAAACATGCCTTCTGGTGCACTGATATGGTATCATTCTCTTAAATATACTCTTCCAGAATTGGAGATCATGATTAAACCGGCTAAGTTCTTGTAACATCTTTCTCCTCTCCTAAACCAACAATATCACATGACAAATGTTAATATTAATAAATTAAAAGGATGAAAATGCAACAAGAGCTGATACAAATTCCATAACAATCAAAATCCTAAATCAGCCTTTACAGTAGAATGAAAGAATGCCCTGAGTTTCATTAATTGTTGCTGTTAAGACTAGAGAGAGTTCCATGCAGATTAACTAAGGCCAACAGTTCAAGTCATGCACAACATTGCCTTTGCCAAGCCAAGTCTTAATATGCCCTCGAGGCCTCGACACATTTTCACACTACTTGAATAAGGTGAAATAGTCTCTCTACTTATCCACGACCCAAAACATTGATGGTGCGTGTTTAGGTTGTTCCATCTAATTAACCGTTATCTCTAGTTTGTCAATCTTGCTAATTGTTTATGTAGAAGTTCAGAAAATGGAAAAGGAAAGGAGGTTAAAAAAAGTAATTACTAATATGATTTCCTCCAAGTGTCCGTTGTACTGTTTTGCATGATATGCCTGTACAACCTCCGCGAGTATAGATGCGCTGGAAAACTGTTTGCAATTCCAAATAAGTGACACAATCAAGAAGAGATTATAAGATCATATTACATAAATTCCAAGCAATTAAATGTGTACCTTGGCTTGTTCTAGATATGACGGCAAACAAGCTAGATTCATTCGAAAGAGCATTTGGGAGATCTTCAATCAACTGTAATGCTCTATCAATCTAGCCAAGAAACTCGTGTTGATTAATTCAACAGAGAGACGCCACAAACAAGGCAGTGAAAGAAACGAAAAATGTATCGAGTATTGACCAAACTTACCAACAACGTATCAGAGTCATGACAAAACCTCAAACGAAGAAAAGCCTCCTCGTTCCCGGGGGAAGAATAAACTTTGCCATCAAAAACTGCTTCTGCTGATACACTTTATACCGTTGCAACAATTGTATTTATCGAAGTGTGAAAAAAATATAACTTAAATTTGTATGCACCCGATAAAATATCGACAAATAGGATAGCTTATTTACCTCTCCCATCTCACAACGTAAAAGAATTTTGATCTTTTGTTCCACAATTGCTTTCAAATATTCTATGAGAACTTCATCTTCATCCTAAAACAAAAAAATATACAGCAATATATTAAGTTCACAAAAATTTTTATACATATAGGGTAACAAGTTTAACTTTTGCTCGACTTCTTAGAACAAGTACATGTAATTACGTAAATGTCATGCCTTAAAAGCTTTTGAACATAACTAAAACAAGTACTCCCTCCCATTTTGTGGATTCATACCACTTACCATTTACGCCTAATTCACCGGATTCATATCATTTCATCACATGGGAAAAATAAACTTGCCAAATGACCCATATATCTCCAACTTTACTACGCACCTAACACTCACCCTTAGCCACACCATCTTGAACTCAACCATCAACCCCACCACCCCACTCTTACCAATCAGCGCCACTGCCCACTCCATCACCTAATCTGTTACCACCTAATCCTAATCATTGGAGAACCAACCCCACCACCAAAAACCCTAGCCCCTCCCCAACACCATGTTGGGGTTGGTGTCCTTAACAGTTAGTGCAAGGACTTATAAACCTCTAAAAGGATCAAAGGGCATACTTTGGTATTATCATCAGTTGATCCACGTTTATCAATAACGGTTGGCTTGCTAGATAAGTTTGACGTTATTGTCATACAGATGGCGGTGATCAACTGGTCCCTAAAAGTCACACCTATAGGATACGTTCGAGAGACGCGACAGTATGGAAATACTGTCATGTAGATGCCAAAATTGACTAACCAGTTAGTCCAAGTTATTTGACTAGTAATTAGTCAAATATGTGATGTTGAGATATTATATTTAATACGGATTAAATGGGCTAAGGCGAATTAACCAGTTAATTCGTAAAATTAAATATAAGCGATTTATATTTAATTAAATGTATATTGAATGTAATTATACAATACTGTTTTGTCGGACACGTATTAATAATTCAGCTAACCCGTATTATTAGCTGATGCCTTAATTTTCGATAACCGATAACAGTTTATGATCAGACCGTGTCATATGCATTTAGGTTTTCGGGTCGTACCATGAGTCAGAAATGAGAGAAAGTGGAAAGCCCACTCTCCCCATTGAGAGCTCACGGCCGAGCCATACAAAGAGGGAGTCTCTCCTCTTTGTAACCTAATCATTCTTTCACAAAAAGAAATTAGGGTTTCGGGAACAGTGCCTCTCGAAATTCGGATCTCTCATCCAGTGAAAAACTCACATCAGTTCTCCCAATATTGCAAGGCAATCGGAGAACACTGTTCTAGCACAAGGGCATATCTCGGACAAGGTCTTGGGTGCAACAATTAGGAGGGAATCTGGTTTGATTTCTGTTCTTTACGCCGTTCATCAAGGACCCGAGGTTGATTTCTTGTTCCTTATCGTTTTTATGTTTTATGACAATATTCACATGTAAATTTTACGTTATAGTCCTACAATTAAAGGGGTAGTATACGGATATTGACCCTCAAGTGGTATCAGAGAGAGGCCACGTAAAATTTTATATGTGTTTTCATCAAACGATTGTTGAAACGATAAATTTTGGTTAAAAAAAATGTCACGGCTCAATTTTTTTCCCCTCGGCAGAAATTTTTTTTAATTGCTGCGTTTTTGGTTGCATTGGGAACTGTGTCCTGTTTACACGGTTGCTCGTGTTGTTGTTTTGTCTCGAAATCCATGCCGTCTCATGTTTTACACGGCTGTTTTGTTTCAATTTTCATGTTGTTTTTACATGTTGTTATTTTATACGGAGATTATAGCAACATGTCAAGTTTTTGTCAATTGTTAAATTTGTTTTGATGCGTTTTTGATCAAAATTGCAATTGATTTTGTCTTGACAAACTGTTTTTTACGAGGGTTTTGAAGTTTCAGCCTTATAAGCATTCGATCGAGCGTATTTCTACTCGATCGAGTGCTGTTTCTGCCTTGTTTTTGCTCGATCGAGTCCCTGTTGTACTCGATCGACCCCTTTCAAAACCTTTTGCTCGATCGAGTCCCCTGTTGTACTCGATCGACCCTTTTGTAAAACCCCTCTGCTCGATCGAGTTATCCTCGTACTCGATCGAGCAGATTTGCTGATATAGGTACTCGATCGACCACCGGTGTTGTCGATCGAGCACCTCCTGGTTAGCATACCTCTCGATCGACTTGCAGTTCAGTCGATCGAGCCCTTTTGTCCCTCGATCGAGCACTTATGTCCCTGGATCGAAGGGTTTCCGTTTTAACAGCTTTGAAAATTTGTTTCTTTTGATTTAAATTTTCTTTTGGCTTCTATATGTACTTTATACGGATATTGTACACTCGCTATGATTGTGAAACGGTTCACACACGTACCATTAAGTTATTTTAAAGCGTCTTTAAAATGACGGATTGTAATGGATTAAAATTAAATGATAGAAGCGGTTTTATCACATGAATTTTAATCGTCAAAAGGTGGTTTGGATAAATTTAACATAATTACGGAATTATGTCACGAATGAATTTGTTTTTAGTTGATGCATTTTTATTTATCGTTAATTTTATGAATGCCGTGAATGCCTTTTTATTACGTATTTAATTTTTACAATTGATTGTAACTTAGTGTGGCCTTAGTAGAACGTGTTACCGTAATGATGGAACACGGTCTTGGTTGTATTTTGAGATCTCGCATCTCCGTTTTGGTTTTTTCACTTGTAATTACAGTTTTAATTAGAATGTAAATAGGTTTATATTTGTAATTTTAAATTGTAATTTTTTGAGAAGACCAAAGATGGAGACCAGATGCTCACTCCCGCTACTTGGATCAAGATGGAACATCAAGACAAGCTTTTCGGGTCCAACGGTGGATTCCAAAGTTGTATTTTGTTCTTATACTAGGATAGGCCACACTAGGAAATTTTTATTTACGTATTGCATTCCTTTATTTATTTTTCGCAACGATTATTTGCATCATATTCCGCCTAAAAACCAAACCACCTATAATTTATTGCATGAAAACTGACACATATAGAGGTCACGAGTTAGTTTTCATTGACATTCTCATGTCACACGTTTTAAGCCATCATCCAAATAAATTCATTCACGACAGACGCTAGTTATTCGTTCACTTAAAATGAATTATAATTTTGTTGATGGGATCTTCCTCGTATAAACTAAAATTGAGAACGGTCTTTATAGGTCAAACTCCAATGAGTCCCTTCTTCGTCGGTAGGCATACTATGACCCCTTCTACGTCGGGTAAGTTGGAACCGATTGACCTATTTTATCTCAACACTATGGTCACTCGTACGATCCTGTGATCATGGTGGACTATAGATAGGATTTACGGAAATCTATCGACCAAGAGTTCTTCCGGAAGAATTAGCTAAACAGTTGGCTTATCAATTTACAGAAATTGAGTCTTGGGATCACTTGTATCTTTCTTGAGGGAGATCAATTATGCAAGTGCGAGAGTCTACATGTTTAAAATGAATTTTAAAATAGACTTAAATCACCTCGATGAGTTGCTTATTTCGTTTTGTTTTTCTTTCTTTTTCAGTGTAGATCACGATTTTAAACTGCTAAACATCAAATGGCTGGTTCAAGTGATAACCCAATGCCAAGTGCCACATTGGACCGTGAGTCCTGGCTTAGGATCTTCATGAATCAGATGAATCAGTCTACTCGACTGAAGAATGATGGATCCAACTTCGCGGACTGGGAGGCGGCATTACGGAATGCTGCCGCTGCTGACGGGAAGCTCAAATATCTCTTGGAGCCTATCCCGGCAAACCCAGGTCCCACGGCTAGAGCTGCAGAAGTCACCAAGTTTAATGATTTCTGTATGGAAGCGGGTGCGATTAAAAACGTACTCATTTTTGCAATGGAACCCAATTTGCAGAAACGCTTCATAGCCCATGGTGCAAACAAGATTTTCACCACGCTCACCAAGGAATTCTCGAAAGCACCGAGAATCGTGACCTATGAGCATACCACTCGCTTCTTTGATGCGAGACTCCAGAAGGGCCAACCTGTTAGCCCACACATTCTCAGCATGATTGAGAATGTCGAGAAACTGGAGACCTTTAACTGTAACATCAGCGAGAATATTGTTATCGACCGTATTCTTCATTCACTCCACGATGGTTATTCGCAATTCAGAGCGAATTACTATATGAATGATTTGAAGAAAACTCCCCATGAATTGCACTCCCTCCTCGTACAGACCGAGAAGGACATGAAGTTCAGTGGGAGCTCGAAACAGGATGTTCTCGTTGTGTCAAACAAAGGGAAAGGTAAGGGCAAAGCTCCGGCAAACCTAACAGTAGGTAAGGCGAAGTTCAAGAAGTCGGGTTCAGGTAAGAGTGGTCCTGGTGAGGCGAGCAACTCATCAGGCATGACAAAGAGCAAGAGTGAAAACATGGAATGCCATCATTGCCACAAGACTGGGCATTGGAGACGCACATGTCCTGTTTATCATGAGGACTTAAAGGCAGGTCGTGTTAAACCTGTTGGTATGTCTTCTCTTTCTTCTACTTTTATTCATATGATTGAGATTAACCACGCAAGTTACGGAACTTGGGTACTTGATACTGGTTGTGGTTCTCATCTGTGTAATCATGTGCAGGGGCTCCGAAACATCGAACCCCTCGTAAAGGGTGAGGTGGACCTGCGTGTTGGAAATGGAGCAAGAGTAGCTGCCATCTCCAAGGGGACATATGTGATCCAGCTTCCTAGCGGATTTGAGTTGTCTTTATTTGACTGCTATTATGTTCCTAGTCTTTCGAAAAACATTATTTCAGTTTCTGCGCTTGATAAACTTGGTTTTTCATTTGTAATAGAAAATAATTCTTGCATTTTCTCATTACACGATATGATTTACGGCAAGGCAGTCTCCATGAACGGAATTTATGTTTTAGATCAGACCTCGGAAATATTACACGTAATGAATAAAAAGTTAAAGGTTGGTGACAAAGATCAAACGTATCTATGGCACTGCCGTATGGGACACATTAATGAGAAACGCGTAAAACAGCTCATCAAACATGGAGCTATCTCGGCCTTTGATTTTCAATCATTTGGCACGTGTGAATCATGTCTCATCGGTAAGATGACTCGGATTTCCTTCAAAGGTGTTGGAATGCGCGCTGCTGACCTATTAGGGCTCATACACACGGATGTATGTGGTCCTATGTCAATCACCGCACGAGAAGGCTATAGGTATTTCATCACTTTCACGGACGATTTGAGTAGATATGGCTATGTCTACTTAATGAAGCACAAAAGTGAATCTTTTGAGAAATTCAAAGAATACCAAAATAGGGTACAGAACCTGTTGGGTAGAAAGATAAAAACACTGCGTTCGGATCGTGGTGGCGAGTATCTTTCTCACGAGTTTGATCAACACCTAAAGGACTGTGGGATTGCCCTACGCTTAACTCCACCGGAACACCTCGGTTGAATGGTGTGTCCGAACGGAGAAATCGAACACTACTTGATATGGTTCGATCCATGATGAGTCACACGGTTTTACCCGATTCGTTATGGGGTTATGCTCTTTTGTCGCCGCTCTAATACTTAACCGAAGTCCGTCTAAAGTCATTGACAAGACTCCATATGAACTATGGAAGGGAACGGTCCCTAACTTGTCCTTTATACGGGTTTGGGGCTGCGAGGCTTATGTCAAGTGGAGACCTGAAGATAAGCTCGGCCCGCGATCGGTCAAGACATACTTTATAGGTTATCCTAAAGGATCACGTGGTCATTACTTCTATTCGCCAACCGAACAACGTGTTTTTGTTGCGGCGAGTGCGACATTCTTAGAGAAGGAATTTCTCGAGAATGCAAAGAGTGATAGAACCTTCGACCTGTCGGAGATTCCAGAACCAAACACCGAGCAACCATTGGAGGAACCTGTTCCTTCAATCCCGGCTGCGGTGAATATTCCTGAGGAACCTAGGAGGTCGGGAAGAGTCTCTATTCCTCCGGACAGATACATTGGTATGGTCGAGGAACATGACATAGATGACGTTCTACTCTTAACGAGTAGTGAACCCGCAACCTATAAAGGTGCCGTGACCAGTTCTGACTCGAAACTATGGCTTGAGGCCATGAAATCCGAGATGGACTCTATGTATGAGAACAACGTATGGGATCTTGTTGACTTACCTGCTAAGGTTCGTCCCCTTCAATGCAAATGGCTTTACAAGATAAAGCATTCCGTGGAAGGTCAACAAGATATCTACAAAGCACGACTAGTTGCTAAAGGTTTCACCCAAGTGCCAGGTTTGCACTACGATGAGATTTTTGCACCCGTAGTCATGCTGCGTTCCATTCGGATTATCTTAGCGATTGCCGCTTTTCATGACTATGAAATTTGGCAAATGGATGTGAAAACCGCCTTCTTAAATGGCTTTTTGGAGGAAGAGTTGTACATGGTACAACCCGAAGGTTTCATCGATCCAGTACATCCTAAGAAAGTGTGCAAGCTTAAGCGTTCCATTTATGGACTTAAGCAAGCATCAAGGAGTTGGAATCATCGCTTCGACCAAGTGATTAAAGAAAATGGATTTACTCGATCGGTCGAGGAACCATGTCTATATATCAAGTCGAGTGGGAGCAAGATTGTCTTCCTAATATTGTATGTTGACGACATACTCCTGATTGGGAATGACATACCTCTCTTAACTTCGGTGAAAGTATGGTTGAAAAACCATTTCCAGATGAAAGATCTGGGAGAGGCACAAAGAATTCTAGGCATCCGTATCTATCGAGATAGATCACGACGGATGCTATCTCTCAGTCAGGAGTCTTACATAGACAAAGTCCTGGAGAGATTCAGCATGACTAACTCCAAGAAGGGGTTCCTTCCTATGGCTCCAGGGGTGCATTTGAGCAAGTCTCAGGCACCAGAGACACCGGAAGAGAAAGAGCGCATGACACGGATTCCTTATGCTTCGGCTATAGGATCAATCATGTATGCCATGATATGCACACGTCCGGACGTGGCATATGCATTGAGTATGACAAGTCGATTCCAACAAAGACCCAGTGAACCACATTGGTTGGTCAAGAGAACATTCTTAAGTACCTCCGGAGGACTAAAGATTGGGCATTGACTTATGGAGGCGAACAAAAGCTATGCGCAACCGGTTCGCAGATGCTAGCTTCCAAACGGATCGAGATGACTCGAAATCTCGATCTGGATTCGTTTTTACTCTTAATGGCGCTGCGATCACTGGAAGAGTTCAAACAAACTGTTACAAAGAGATTCTACGACCGAGTCCGAGTACTATGCCGCGTCTGAAGCTACAAAGGAAGCGATATGGATGCGTCAATTCTTACATGGGCTCTCTATAGTGCCTAGTTCGAATGACCCGATCACCATCTATTGCGACAATAGTGGTGCCATCTTCCAAGCTAAGGAGCCAAAGTCTAGCAACAAGTCTAGACATGTACAACGGAAAGCTCATCTAATCCGGGATTACGTGGAGCAAAAGACAGTAGTGATAGAAAAGATTGCTACAGATGATAACATAGGAGATCCTCTCACTAAAGCATTACGACAAGATAAGCATGAAGGGCATGTTAATTCCATGGGAATTAAACGTGTTCCTAAGTTGTAGTACTCTTTTATGGATCAGATTCATCCTCTCTTGTACTCTATACGACATCATCGTTTTGATATTTTATATATATATTTTGTTTTTCATGTGGATTTGTACGACAAATTTTGAACACCACAAAGTGAACTGAACGAACATTATATCTTTTCAGTCCTTAATTGCCCACATGAGCTGATAACTCTGGCAATTATTTTGTGACGTTGGTTGATGGTGGGTTCAACGAGCCATAAGTCAACTGGTTGACTGACCAATCACAGAGGCGATTTATACGGATATTTCGTAGGACACACTTGTGACATCGACGTGGAGTCCTAAATGTTTTATAACATTCGTTGCCCGGTCGTGGATAGGACCTCCATGGTGATCCTAAGAGTCGATTCTTTTGACTATCGACTGTCTCTTGAGACTAAGGCAGATTTTGGGTGACTTTGGTTTCTTTCTCACGGTCATCCGTAACAGGGGGCCAAGTAGATTTTTTCTGGGTCATTTCATGCTGTGCTTAGATCGGAAGGAGTTCGAGTTGAAGGAAATATTCAGCCTTTATCAGGTACTCGATATTTCTCGGGGCCACTCGAGGAGTCAGAATCGAAATGCATGGCCATGCTCGGATACGGATTCGTTTTATCGGTTAAGTTACTCTCTAGTCGGGAAACCACTCTAGATACAGATCGATTGTAAAATACGACCTTTGCGGATCCGGATCTGCAAATTGTTTTACATTGAGTGGGAGAAATTTTAAATGAATATGAGAATCGGTTATCGCACATACACTTGTACGGACAAGTGGGAGTTTGTTGGAGCTTGTGTCCTCCAGTTAGTGCGGATAACGTCATTGCACATGCACTTGTACGGACAAGTGGGAGCTTGTTGGGGTTGGTGTCCTTAACAGTTAGTGCAAGGACTTATAAACCTCTAAAAGGATCAAAGGGCATACTTTGGTATTATCATCAGTTGATCCACGTTTATCAATAACGGTTGGCTTGCTAGATAAGTTTGACGTTATTGTCATACAGATGGCGGTGATCAACTGGTCCCTAAAAGTCACACCTATAGGATACGTTCGAGAGACGTGACAGTATGGAAATACTGTCATGTAGATGCCAAAATTGACTAACCAGTTAGTCCAAGTTATTTGACTAGTAATTAGTCAAATATGTGATGTTGAGATATTATATTTAATACGGATTAAATGGGCTAAGGCGAATTAACCAGTTAATTCGTAAAATTAAATATAAGCGATTTATATTTAATTAAATGTATATTGAATGTAATTATACAATACTGTTTTGTCGGACACGTATTAATAATTCAGCTAACCCGTATTATTAGCTGATGCCTTAATTTTCGATAACCGATAACAGTTTATGATCAGACCGTGTCATATGCATTTAGGTTTTCGGGTCGTACCATGAGTCAGAAATGAGAGAAAGTGGAAAGCCCACTCTCCCCATTGAGAGCTCACGGCCGAGCCATACAAAGAGGGAGTCTCTCCTCTTTGTAACCTAATCATTCTTTCACAAAAAGAAATTAGGGTTTCGGGAACAGTGCCTCTCGAAATTCGGATCTCTCATCCAGTGAAAAACTCACATCAGTTCTCCCAATATTGCAAGGCAATCGGAGAACACTGTTCTAGCACAAGGGCATATCTCGGACAAGGTCTTGGGTGCAACAATTAGGAGGGAATCTGGTTTGATTTCTGTTCTTTACGCCGTTCATCAAGGACCCGAGGTTGATTTCTTGTTCCTTATCGTTTTTATGTTTTATGACAATATTCACATGTAAATTTTACGTTATAGTCCTACAATTAAAGGGGTAGTATACGGATATTGACCCACACACCACCCACCCAAGTTGCCAACAACCTCTAAAACATTATTCAATCCCTTTCCAACAACAACCGTGCAATCCCAACTCCCTCATCGCTCAATCCCGACTTACTGGTGATGTGGGTCCGACTATGTGGTGTTGTAGGTTCGGCGGCTGATGGGGTATGTGTTAGGTAGTGGGAAGTGAGTCATATATTTGGTAACTTGTTGATAGAAGAAAGGCTAATTTTGTAAACTATACACATAATAACCCATTTGTGGTAATAATTGTGCCAAATATAAGTGGTATGATCCATAGAATAGGAGAGAGTACAAAACTACCAACAAATACAATATCAAGTGTTTTAAAGCTTCTTTCCAAACTTGTTTTTCTTTGTCCATCTTCACTGGAACACATATGTAGACTTCTTTAAAAGATAGGTCATGATGAATATTATGCCTGAAACAATAATATTTTGATAAGTCGAGGAAACCCTACATTCTAATAAGACATAGTACAGAAATAACACAAAACACAACATACCGCACTATTTTTTCTGGAAAATTGATCCGAAGTTTCTTTAAGCCACTTTTAGCAAGGGGAAAAGTGTTCCAAACTACGCGAGGGATTGATCCATTTGCACAAAAAAGAGACATATGTTTTAGATTTATGGAAGCAAAACTAATATTGATGGAAAGAAGAAAAACTACTAACACAAGTACATGCGACTCACCAAATATTTTTGGACCGATGTTGCAGCTATCTTCATATCCAAAGGTCCGACAATTACTACAGTAAATTGTGATGGATCTAGAAAACATTCTGAAAAGAACTTTACTGCATCAGGTACATTCACTTGACTGCCATCTTCATTTGTAGAAACCTAATGAGACGAAGATTTTGTTAACCAATTAACTCGTACTACCACTAAATAAAACAAAAATAGGAATTAAATTTTACCTTGTGGTAAAAAGACGGCTCACTAGCATACTCATTAACCATCTCGTATTTTGACCTCATCGGGTTTACACTGACTTTCGCAAGTTCAGGTTTCTTGCAAAATAATAAGTACACTAGCTGCATGAAATGAAATGAAAGACGTCTTATTATGACCCCAATCACTAAACTAGGACTAGGACCTGACATGTTTACTTAATTAGGACCTATTATATGTAACTAGTTTTATTACCCGTGAAATTCACGGGACTAGCTATGTTGTCGATAGTGTCATGCAAACCGGAATTTGCGGTCGCACTAGACCTTAAGGAGAAATAGACTCGTAAGGAAAAAATATTAATCAATACGCATATATTTATTGTTATGTATATAACCACAATTTACTAAACTTTTGCCCACGATTATCAGTATTTTGCACGGATATTGCTATATTTTTTAGTATTTTTGCAATGATTATTATTATTATTGTTTTCTATTTTTGTTATTATACTTCATCCGTGTCAGTCATTTTTCTACCTTTTATTATTATTTCATTTAAAACAGTTGATTTATGTAATAATTCAACATAAAAGAAAACTTTCAAAATAGAAACTTCTATATTTTTATTCACGAACTATAATTCATAATAGATTGAATGGTTAACATTGTTTTGAAAGAATACGTGAGAACTATAAACGCTGAAAAAACTAAATGATGATTTTGTCAGCCAAATTTTTATAATAATAAAATTCCAAAATTTAATTAGTATTTATTTTGATGTTTAATGAGTATTTAGTTTTACTTTTAGAATGAAAAGCCAAATTTGATGATTGTGTTATTACAAAATAGTTTATACGCGGTTTCTTTGATATAGATATTGAAAAATTTAACAATTATACTATTGGTGTTTAACTCAGTTTAAAATTTAATTATGAAATTTATCTTTTTTTTTTTCTTTTTCTAAATAATAGGTGATGACATGGTTTGCTTAGAACTCTCCAAAAAAGTGAATGATGTGTTATTATACTATAAGCTTGCCTTTTTATATTATTTATAGACTATATATTGTACTTTAGTTATTATTTTGATTAATATACTAATAACATGTGGTTTTAAAAAAACAAAAAAGTACCTTCAAATCATCAATGAGTTTAGTAATTAATGGCATCCATGTAAAAAAAATGGTTAAGGTTGCGTTTTAATTAAAATTTCTATGTGAAAGTTTTAACGTCCTTTTGTCATTAGGATAAATAAAGTTAATAAGTGAAGATGAAAGGACAAATCAATGCATAATGTTGAATTATTTTCTCTTTATCTCATTATATGTTTTGTATATATACTTAGATAGATAATGACATGTATGCATAAATATTAGACAATAATTTACATTTAGCCCTTATCTATGTTAATTAGATTTCTTTGTCTAACTTGTTAATAAGATTGAGATTCTCGCAACTCCAATTTCATTATATGAGAGCTATTATTCAAAGAAAAAATGATGAATAAAAAAGCAACACATACCCAAATAAAACATACTTTTGAAAGTTTCTGAAATCCTAAAAAAATTTATGAACCTAAAATCAATTAGTCATTCATATTTAATTCGTGTTGTCAATCTTGTAGTTAGTTTATAATATAGTATTCAGTGGAATGGAGGGAGTATTTATTTATGCAATTCTAGTATTTTCTTCTTCATATAGTCTTCTTTTTCCAATAAAATATCCCTACAAAAACAAAAAAAAAACCATTGAGTGATTAACAACAAACAAAATATTGGAATTTGATTTATGTAATATTAATCTTATCGTTAATAATTTAAGTTTTCCCGTAAATAATGAAAAAAGAGGGCATTGAATCATAAAGATGTAAGTGTATTTACCTTTGAATAACACAACTCCACAAATTTTGATATGCCCTAAATGGAATAAAACAACATATATGAGAAGGTTAAAAATGTGAAGAGTACTTCATAACCAATGGAACTTAAAAATAAATAAATTATTAATTTAAAACCTTAATACACTTAACTTGATGCTGATAAAATGATAAGAACAATTATTGACACATATTTACAATTCTTTTGATGATGGGGGCAAAATGATATTGGCTTATTTTGGCTCACAAATATTGTCTTCCATCAAACATTTATAGCCAAATGAGGATGTGTTTATGACTTTTGGCGTCTCTTTTTATTATTATCAAATTTACTATATACATAAATATGTAGCAAAGGTTTATGACTTTTGAGCATTATTTTTCATTATTAGTAAATATTAATATAGACATAAATATAGAGTAAGGCGAAATAAAATATAAAAGGTTTGCTTTAACTTTTTATTTTTATTTAAAAAAAAAATCCACATTGCATGAGAATTGTTTAGGGAGTTATCTTACGAAACTTAAAAATGGTAGATATTTTGCCTTGTTTTTTATTTATAAATTATATTTATAGATTTATATATGTATCCAATTAATGAAATTGAGCAACTTTATTGCAATAAGATTTAAGAGAGAATTGCACATATAAACAGTTTAAAATTAGAGTGATATAAATTTTTATTTGTCGTTTAACCTATTATAGTTTGAAAAATTAAAAGGTCAATGTTTAATGTTAAGTATTTTATTATTTGCCCTTAATCTTTACAAATTCTTTATTATTTTATAAACGGCGTAAAATTAGAATTATGTGATATTTATGTGTTGCTTAGAATATTCTAACAATAAAGTAGAAATTTAAAATTTAGTATGAATTTTATTTGATTTTTAATTGTTGTTAAATTTATCTAGAAATTAAAAATGCCAAATTTTAATGTTTGTTATGCTATTTGTATTTAATGTTTTAGATTTTTGTTTGTCTCACAAATTTTGTCATTCATCAAAAATATATAAAAAATTAAGGATATTTTTTATGACTTTTGAACATCCTTTTTCATTATTATCAAATTTAATATAAGCATAAATATGGAGCAAAGTTCATGACTTTTGAGCATCATTTTTTTCATTATTATGACATAAATATTATAATAAATATTTGTGTTGATTATGTTCTAAATTCTACATAAAGATAATTTTTTTGTGAGACCGTTCTTTTGTATGACCGCAATATTTTCTCAATTTTTAAGTCACAAATACTTCAACTATTTTTAAGCTGATCCCAAAAATTTGTAAATATTACTTTGTAGGGTAATTTAGTTACTTCTAATGGTCTCATTCAAAATAAACATTGTTATATTAGAAATAGTCAAAGTTTCGGTGTTCATGTGGTATTTTTTTTATTATAGAAAATTATTTATAATTGATATAAACCTCCCCAAATAGGCTTTTACTTTTTTTTTGGCGGGGCGCTAACTCAATTATCATTCAATGTGTGTTTTTTTTAGTAATAATTATCCGTCAAGACGTCAATATTGTATTGTAATTTGTCACTAAGCAAATATTATATAATCAAATACAAAATACAAATTAATTGTAAAAATGGCTCATGGAATAAAATTTAATGTTTTATGTTGTCTTTTAAAATATATTGTATAGATTGATAATATGTCTATTATGATATTGTCATGTCACATTTAATTTGCCATGTCATATTTAATTTTGCATTGTCACATTTGCCATGTCACATTTAATTTGCCATGTCACATTAGCCTTTTAATTATATTGTATAGATACACCTCTTTTCATGATAGGATTAATAATTAAGTTGTACCGATAATTTTACACAAAACAAACTGATAAAAATAATGAAAAGTGAAAAATACAACAGAGAACAAAAACTGATTGTATAACTGACCATAAGTAATTACAGCGTATTGATGAAGAGGGAAATTGACCACAAACAGATAGCCTCTTTCAAAAGTGGACCACTTCACTAACCCAAAATCTTGTATTGTATTGAGTACTTCATAAACATTTACCACTTACCAAGGCCTAACGTACTATGTTATGCATTTGGATTAAAAGTCGGGGGGGGGACGACTTAGCCGATTAGCCCCTACCCATCATTGTTCTTACAACTTCTTCACTACTAAAAAAAAGAGCACCCGCAACGAAATCCATTGGAAGCTAATAATCCCTAAATCAAATATATATATCTGATATATGAGGCACGTCCATTCACTCTATATGGAGAATAACATTTAAAATTTGTTTTATTTTAAACCTCTTTATCTGATAATTGTATTAAGTCTAATCGAGCTAAGATAAAAAAAACCAATATGATTTCATGAAACAAATACTGACCTGTAAGGCAACATTTAGCTCATCTGTCTCAAAGAGGGCCTCAAAGCTTCTTATATAATCTTGGATGTCTAAGTTCATCTTGATCTTCCCTCCTCCAAATAGATTATAGTTGAATGCAAATGTTGGGAGTTGCTGAGTAATGTCCAATGCAAAGTAAGATGAAAGATAATTTTTTTCATCTCGCTCAAACAAGCCACCGTAAGCAAAACCATACATAGCGCACTGCCACAAATAATTAAGGTAATTGTAGACCTATGCTGAAAAAAAAAAGAGAATGTATAATTGAAATACACAAAGTATAGCTGAATGATTATACGTCATATGGAACACGTGATTGGCATAATAAGACTCGCATTCCATTTGATAAATTGAACTCTTGCATCCCAATCTCTTTCAATTGCTTAATTGATGGGGGAACCCTGAAATATGTAATCAATGGTGATATATTAGCAACATGAAAGCAGATCTACACTTTTTGATGTGGCAATAACAATTACACAACTACTATATTTTATATTCGAGGAGACGCTCTGAGGTACTACGGTATTAGAGGTAGAATAGGTGATCAAAGTGATGACTTTTTTTTTCCACAAAGTACACAGCTTACAATTGATTAACACTATAATTAACCCTTGTCTACCTAGTTATCTAAAGAATGATATATGTTAAAGATTACATGATCTTACTTCACAAAAAAGAACTTGTATTTATTACCTTTTGGGAAAAACGATTCTCGCTACCCCACTTGTTTGCGTTAGTATTTCCAATAGATGAATTATTTTCTTTATTTAGATATACTAACACAACTATAGCTACATTTTTGCCAATCATTCATAACTTTGAAATTGTTCATGAGGAGACTCGCAATTAATCGCTTTCCCTAATGACTCAATTTGAGAAAAGGAATCATGGAAAATTTCTCTTGTCTTGCATCATTTAAAGGGATGAAATCGTAACTAGAGTTTCGACAAGTGCGACGCTTGGTTCTAACATCCACGTATTGGTCTATACTTTTTGTTTGATCTTAGGATAAAGGCCTATGGACAAAGATTTATAATGGAAGTAAAGCTCGCGTTGCATGGAAGGATGTAAAAGAACAATTGAACTTAGCTTACTGGTTATCATATTTCCAATGCTCATCAAAGTTCACGAGCTTTTTAGTATCATCCCATGGAGCCAGGAATCGTTTCTTGACCTTTGCTATCAAGCTATCCCTTGACCGGAAAGAGGGTCCCTTAAGATAAATCCTGGCTCGTGCTATTTCGAATGGCTTCAAGTAATCCCGAACTGGATTAAGAGAGAAAGTTAATAGCATAACCGGTCAAGAAAGATAACAAAATAAACAAGAAGTAAATGTTGTACAGAAGAATATACTATCGAGAGAAATCTGCTCTTGAGATTCTCCGACTTCTAAAATTGGAGACATGAGTTTTTCATCAAACAAGAAATGCTACAGAAAAACAACAGGTGAATGTTAGAACTAATACAATATACAGAGAAATGTAAACCAAAATTTAAATCAAGTTCATCTCACATCTCTAAGTTTTGTTTGCAAAACACGAATTTGATAATCTTTATCTAATTGAAACAAAGTTGCATTACGCCTGAGACTTTTTCTAATTTCATTCTACTCTCTTTCAACTTCTGACGAGGTCAAACCCCATTCTAGTAGCCTTAAATTCTACAATGAAAACATTCAGAGTTGCAAGTGTTAACTAATTTCAAAAAAATAAAAACAATCGATTAAGTTATAGGCATGTGTACCTCATACACAAGTTCTTCCACATTTACATAACTTGCTAGCATAATAAATGTACTCAATATAAATAGTATGTGTTATTGATGTAAACAGGATAAATATACAAGGTGATGACCTATGTATTTATATAAGATGAATGCTAAGCCTATAGGTATATATTTACTATAATTACATTATATGTAGAATCATAAAAGGATTGATATTGCTTGATTTGAGGAGAAGATTGATTGTCTTGCTAATTATGTTGATTTCATAATCTTTGCCTTATTTGGGAGGATTGTATGGTTAATACTCCCCCTCGAGATGGACGTAGCGTCAAAAGTCCATTCTTGTTACGCAGGTCAAGGAACCGAGTCTTGTGTAATGGCTTGGTGAGTGCATCAGCTAGTTGATCATTTCCTGCAATGTGGTGAATTCGAATATGACTCGAGTGAAGTTGTTCACGAACAAAGTGGAAGGATAAGGCCATGTGTTTCATCCTTGAGTGAAAAACCGGGTTTTTGGTATACATTGTGGTAGACAAGTTATCACAGTAAATAGCGGGTGCCTCCGTGATAGTGATGCCGAGTTCAGTCAATAAGTTCCGAAGCCATAAGGTTTCCGTGGTGACGGTAGCTACAGTTCGAAATTCGGCTTCAGTTGTTGATAGAGTGAGTCCCTTTTGCTTTTTGGAGGACCATGAGATAGGATTGCGACCAAGATAGATGACATAGTCGGTGGTAGAAATGAGAGAGTCCTTGTCTCCGGCAAAATCTGCATCACAGAATGCGTGAAGACAGAGAGGTGAGCTACGATGAAGTTGGATACCGAGTGTGGAGGTGCCTTGGAGATACCGAAGTAGCCGTTTCAAGGCTGTCCAGTGCGTCATAGTAGGGTGATGCAAGAATTGAGCTAGACGGTTAACTGTAAATGCGATATCAGGTCTTGTGAGAGAGAGATATTGGAGGCTCCCAACAATTGTGCGATATTCGGAGTGATTGTGAATAGGTACAGAATCTTCCCGAGTAAGAGTTTGTTCAGTAGCAATAGGTGTGATATTTGGTTTTGCTTCTGACATATTGTATTTAGTTAGTAAATCATGTATTTATTTTGATTGATTGAGATGAATACCATGGTTGTTTGGAATCACTTATATTCCTAGAAAATATGAAAGCGGTCCTAGGTCTTTTAAAGAAAATCGTTGAGCTAGTTGTGTTATAAATTGTTGGAGATGGTGTTGATTAGGGCCAGTAATAATTATATCATCTACATAGACAAGCATGTAGAGACAAGTTGTTTTGGTTTTTAAAAGAAATAGAGAATAGTCGGAAATAGATTGTTTGAAACCGGAGGAAACAAGGTATGTTTTGAGCTCGGTGTACCAAGCTCTAGGAGCTTGTTTTAAGCCATATATTGCCTTGTTGAGCTTACAGACGAAGTCGGGGTGAGTCGTGACAACAAAGCCGGGAGGTTGGGCTATGTAGACATCATCAGTTAGTGTGCCTTGAAGGAAGGCATTGTTTATATCAAGTTGTCGTAATGACCAAGCTTGGGTGACCGCAAGTGAGAGCATAAGGCGAATGGTGGTGGGTTTTACAATGGGGCTAAAGGTTTTATTGAAGTCGATACCCGGTCTTTGATAAAAGCCTTTGGCAACGAGGCGGGCTTTGTATTGTTTTAGGGACCCATCGGAATTGTATTTGACCCGATAGACCCACTTACAACCAATGATATTTTGGGATGGTTTTTGAGGAACTAATGTCCAAGTTTCGTTGTTGGTAAATGCTAGAAATTCAGCGTCCATGGCATTGCGCCATTGTGGAAGAACTAGTGCTTGTTTTACGGTTTTAGGGAGTAAATTTGGAGTGGGAGTGATGTGAGAAAGTTTAGCATATTTCGGGTTGGGTTTTCTTATGTTGTTATCTAGGCGGGTGGTGACAATGCAAAGTGGAGGAAGGTTAGTGGCGGTAGAGACAGTGTCGAGTGTGAGAGGGGAGGAAGACGGTTGTGAGTTTGCAATGGGTGACAATGGAGTGTCAGTGGTGGGGTTAGCGGGTTGTTGGTGAGTAGTTGAGGCAGTGGAGGTCGAAGTAGGTGGTTTGCGAGTGTAGGTGGTATGAATAGGGTGTTTGGATTGTCTAGCTTGGAGAGGATATGGTGTAGGTGAGGTAGCAGAAGTAGGAAGAATAGAATTGACGAGTTGACACCACTCATCCAGATTAGTGTGGGTCGATGGGAGTGGGTCCTTTTTAAGTAGGTTGTTATATGCAAATTCATCCTCGATAAATTTAACATGACGGGATGTGTAAATTCTGTTAGTTTTTGGGTCAAGACAATAAAAGGCACTTTGAGTGGATGAATATCCAACAAAGATGCACGGGGTAGAGCGGTATTCAAGTTTGTGCTTTGTATATGGCCTTAGCCATGGGTAACAAAGACATCCGAAATTATGCAATTTTTGATAGTCGGGTTTTGAATTATGTAGCTTAAAGTAAGGTGTATCACCATTTAGCGCTTTAGTAGGGAGTCGATTAATAAGATATGTGGCCGTACTAAAGGCAAATGGCAATAGCTTGGTAGGTAAGCCAGCGTGAGATAGTAGGGCGAGGCCCGTTTCAACGATGTGATGGTGACGTCTTTCGGCATACCCATTATGTTCGGGAGTGTGGGGTGGAGAGGTGAAGTGGCTTATGCCATTGTTTAGAAGTTCGGGGTTTAATTTTTGAAATTCTCCACCATTATCGGAGAAAAATTGTCGGACGGGTTTGTTGAAGTATTTCTCAACAAGGGCTTTAAAGCGTAAAAATACTTGAGTGGTTTCGGAGTTTTGTTTGAGCGGAAATAACCAAATGTACTTGCTAAAATGGTCGACGAAAATGACGTAATATTTATAATTTTCGCGAGATAAAATGAGGCTTGTCCATAGGTCCGAATATATGAGGTCGAGTGGTGCATTGGTTTTAAATGTTGATTGCGAGAATGGAAGTTTTTTACTCTTGCTAATTTGACAAGAATTGCAATAAGAAAAGTCGGAAATAAAAAATGGCGCTTCTTTATTAATATGTTTCATTACATCAAGGGTAGGGTGACCTAGTCGATGATGCCATGAAAGGTGAGTTGAGCCTTTATCTTGGTTAGATAAGCCATTGGTTGCGTTGTGCTCAACTCATAAACTCCGTCTCTAGCCTTGCCCTGGAGGAGTGTCTTGCCCGTTGAAATTGTCTTAACACAAAAAGACGATGATGAGAAAATTACATAGGCATTGTTGTCACGGCATATTTGCGAAATAGATAAAAGATTACGGGATATTTTAGGTACATGTAAAACATTATTAAACTTAAGAGGAGAGTAAGGTAATTGAAATGAACCTATGTTAGCAATTTCCAAGGTCGATCCATCACCAATTATGAGATCATCCGGGCCAAAGTAAGGTGAATGAAGAGCAAGGGTGTCGAGATCGTGAGTCACATGGTGCGAAGCCCCACTATCCAGAAGATAGTTTGGATTGGGGTTTGGGTTTTGGGTTGGTGCCGAGGTAGCAGTGTGTGCTTGTGGCGGATTCTGGAATTGGCGAGAGGGTGGGGCAGGGAATGCAATGTTGGGGTAAAGTTTGCGGAAGTACGGGCAGATGGCAATGACATGGCCAACTTGGCGACACCATTGACAGCGCCCTTTAAAGGGACGAGGTGTGGCATGGTTGGATGCGGAAGCAGAGGTGTATTGTGGTGAGGCAGTGGTGTGGCGGTTTCCACGAAAATTATTATTGTGACGATATGATAAATTGGCAGTTGGTTGGAAAATATCCGATGAAGGTTGTTGCTTTATCAGTAACTCTTGGTGTAGTAGTTTTTCGTGAAGCAACTCAAATGAGATCGGGTTGTCACGATTTCTTACGGTGTCAATAACGGACTTATACTGGTTGTAATCAAGCCCACGAAGGACTTTGGATACAATGTCTTCTGGGTCGACGGTTTTACCCAGTAGAGCTAATTGATCGATGCAGGTTTTGAAGGTGTTTATATAGTCACTGATTGATTGATCAGCGGTTTTGACTATAGAATCTAATCGATCTTTGAGTTGCAGGACATGGGCTCGAGAGGGGTTGTTATAGGTGCTCGAGAGAATGTCCCATGCCTCTTTTGAAGAGGTAGCACGCACAATCAGTGCTTGGACGGTGGCGCTCAAGGTGCTCATAAGTGCACCTAGAATCAAGCCGTCCTGCTTGAGCCAAGAGAGGTAAGCAGGATTGGGTTTTTCCTGTTTGTCATCGCCAGTGACGGTTGGTGGTGGTGTCGTGGTTGATCCATCCAGGAAGCTAAAGAGGCTGTACCCGAATAGGATATTCATCAACTGAAATCGCCAGGAAACGTAGTTCAGTGGCGTTAATTTTACGCAGTGATTGAGATTGATCGAAATCAGAGGGTTGGTGGTGTCGTGAGGGTTTGGGATGGTGCTATCGGGGTTAGTCATGATGGTGGTGGTGCTGAAAAAATCAGGCAAAACAGAGGAGCGTTTGAAGGTGGTGGTTGCTCGAGGTGATAGAAGGTTGTGGTTGGATCGTTGTTGGCGCTCTGATACCATATAAACAGTATGTATTATTGATGTAAACTAGATGAATATACAAGGTGATGACCTATGTATTTATATAGGATGAATGCTAAGCCTATCGGTATATATTTACTATAATTACATTATATGTAGAATCATAAAAGGATTGATATTGTTTGATTTGAGGAGGAGATTGATTGTCTTGCTAATTATGTTGATTTCATAATCTTTGCCTTATTTGGGAGGATTGTATGGTTAATACTCAATTCTTTTTCTACAATGTA
This sequence comes from Silene latifolia, assembly GCF_048544455.1. Lineage (NCBI taxonomy): Eukaryota > Viridiplantae > Streptophyta > Magnoliopsida > Caryophyllales > Caryophyllaceae > Silene > Silene latifolia. The sequence goes on along the minus strand of NC_133532.1, from coordinate 105,612,300 downwards.
CGCAAATCCTTGACAAGATTCTTTTAATCTTTTATCAATTGCGTTCACGATCATCGTCCAAACCCATGTCTCTCTCAAATTTGATGATCTTCCGAGCTTAAAAGCCAAAGCATTTGCCTAAGCAAAAGAGAAAATAAGTCATTACATTAGAGCAACTTCAGCCTAAGTAGTTTTTAGCAACTGTGTACCCCATATCAGCATATCTCTATCAAAGTTGATATTGACAAGTTCCGTTTTCTTAGATAGCAGTGCATTAATATTGAAATAAATTGACAAAACTCACAACTCAATTATGAGCATCACTAGCCTGAAAATTTTTCACATTAAGGAAACACAACAGATCAGGTCACCCAACCCAGAAAAATTGGTCGAGAGAACAGGGAAGAAACAAATCACCATAACCAGAATAGTACTGAAAAAAAAATGAATGAAAGCATTCCCTACCCCCAAACCATTTTACATCCAATTTACTTCTATGCCAATTTTCTTCTCAGAAGTGGTAGAATTATTCCAAGTATTTCAGCTATTCCAGCTATGTACGTTTTCGATTTTCAATTCACAGTCATTTTTATCAAAATCATCAGCCAAAAACCATCAGATTATAATTCTCTCAATGATAAACAGATTTCAATTGAGAAGTCGAGTAAAACAAAGGACAAGAAAAGCCAAAAAAAAAACGGCAACATTAGAAATGATAAAGAGGTTGCTTACTGCATCCTTCACTATTATTAATTCCGAGGTCCAACTTTGGTCTTTTACGATGAATCGGAATGCCCACGTCAGGTTTTTCACCGCTGAAACTCTGCCTTGCTATAGTAAATAACTCCTATACTCGAATGAAATGAAAAGAGGAAAAAAACCGATCAATAATGCTACTAAATTATGTTCTCGGTGTACCATTACACATGCCTTAAATAGAAAATAATAGAAATTTACCTTAGCATCAAAGTTTCCAATTATCAAAAGTGCCATTTGACTTGAGATGTACCATTTCTGGTAAAAATCATTCACCATAGTAGAATCAATGTGCATCAAGTTATTCAGGCATGTCTCACAAAAAAAAAAACTCCCTGCATATGATTAGATATAAATTATAGAAAGCTAACTTTTTGAATGAGAGACTTTCTCCCACATATAAGCATTCCATGTGTATCTTGATGGTAGGAGAGTTTTTCCAATGAAGGAAAAAGTTTGTCTTACGAAACTAATCAATTCTGTTTATATGCCAGTGGCAGATCTTAATAATAAAAAAATATGGGAACAAGGTTGAACACTTGACAAAAATATAATTAAGGGTTCAGACATGCCTGGATTTAACATAATTTTTAAGAGCAAGTAATTAGCATATCTTTTGATATACTCTCTATAAGTTAGGTCTGCCAAACCCTTTAACATCCTCCACCATTTTATTCTCTAAGTGTTGGAGATTTGGAACCAAACATTTGAGAATGCATGCATATGGACAAACAAGATAAAATATCATAATTTATGGCTCAATGGCTCGGTGACTTCCATTTGAGATAAATTTTCAAGGTTTATTTCACATTTACAAGGAAACAGAGATTCATGGTTTGGAGCAACTTTAGAAAGAAAAATAAAAAGAGACCAATGTTATCACAAGTTAACACCAGGCATAGTAGTCTAATTTTTAAAGTACACTTTCAGGATGATATTAGGAGATGTCTCTACAAAGGCGAATACACAAAGCAATGATTGAAGTGTGCCGTTATTCGAAAAAATAAAGTTACTCAGTACTTTGGATTGTGATTCAATATAGGTTGAATCAGTTCGTTTAAACACTTATGGTCATTAGGACAAACATAGGTAGACCATATTTCATCATTGCATCATCAAGTTCTAACTTACAAGAGTAAAATAAAGAAAGAGTTCAACATATAATACCTCAACTAAAGAACAATGGAGTTTATCTTCGGCACAAGTTATTTTGTCTTGTATGTTTTCCTTATACTCCATTGCTATGACTTTTCTCTCAGCTTTAACTTGACTTTCTTTTATCACCAACTATCATACAACACATACAAAAATCAAATATAAACGAAATCAAAACTATAAAAAAAAAGTCATTTCAAAATTAAAACAGTAAATTACCTTCCGGTCAGCAATTAAACCATACAGATTAATGGCTTCCAAAATCTCCCGGGGTTGATTGATTTGAAAAGGGAACACTGTATGTGTTAAAGCTGTTTCATGATGTTCATGGGAAGAAAACGACGCAAAAAAGAAGAGTTTGAAGCTTCCATGGCGGCTCTAACCACCAAGTGCTCTAAGAAATGAGCGACGCCTGCTTCAGATGGTTGTTCATAGAGCATCCTACCACAAAATAAAATTTATTAGACTAAAAATCAAAATAGAAACAATCATAGGAATTCGGAGCTAAGGTAAGATAAAGATCCTAACTTTACATTTTTTTTTCGATTAAGGGACTATTCTATCAAATTATTCCGTGAAAAATCTCCTATTGTTATTTCCGTTACCTAATGAGATACTACTACAACTCCCTTACTTTCTCGACGCTTTATGGTCGACGCTTTTAAAGGCGTCGACCCATATTTTCACCCTATATACATTTTAATAATATAATAATCATTTTTAATTAAAAAAATCGCTCCGCTCTAAAAAAAAATTCATTCCTCGCGCTCTTCAATTCCCAAAAAATTCAAACCACCACACCTTAATCTCCTCAATTGTTATAGTGGTTTGATTCGTGCCCAAAACCTAATTCATTTGTTCAGTTCCCCAAAACCTAATACATTTCGCGTCCCATAAAAAGTTCTAATTAATTTAATCAAAACCACTATTCATCTCTTTGAAGTGCTATTCAAATCGTCATATTGTTCATCTTTCTCAATTATAAATCTTTATGGGTATGTACTTTCTACTTAATTTGTGATTTAGAGTTCATATTATTGCTTTAATTGAATAAATCATCATACAAAATTCGAAAATTGATTGCAGATGCAAACTTTAATTAGGGCTGTTTGATCGCATGCGGAATTAGGTCGAAGATTGTATCTTCTGACTTTCGTTGCTTCAGTTTTCTGTCCTACGTTGTTTCGGTATTCCCATTTCATTATACTATCGTTGTGTGTTTGTATCTCCAGTTTTATAGCTAGTTGGCTTCTCCTCTACTCGATCGTTTCACTTACGCCATTCTTTTACTTCAGCAAGTGTTTTATAGGATGATGATGTGTATATATGTTGTGTTTTGGTGATGCTTTGTTATTTGTTGTAGTGATAGATGCATGATTTCTACACAATTTATGTGGGACTTAATTGAAAGCCTTCCCTTGTTCATCTATAACCCCATTCCACGACAAAACCAACTTTAAATCAAAAATATGAAGTCAATTAACTTATCTCATAGATGAGATTTCCGATCTAACGATTATTGAAGAATCGAGACGCTCTTCTTTCCCATCACCCCATGTATTGATGTATTACTTTGAGATTGTTATTTTAAAAACGGGTTGATTTTGGATGCTCGTTTAATCTGTGATCCTAGTTTTACTTGGCTGACGACGAATGGTATAATTACGGAGGAGCCGACTTATTGGCTTGGATTGACCAAATGGGTGAGGCATGTTGATGACTTGATGCCACTTGATTGGATCGAGCTCGATGAATTATGGCGCGCATAATCTAGGGGCTCCTAAAGCTTGTCCATTCTGTCCTAAGAGCCAGTTCCAAGGCCCTTAGGACGCCAGGACCCTGAGGTCTGGATTAGCAGTGGTTACGAAAGTCCAATGGTTTTTAAAGCAACTTAGTGATGATCCTCCTCCGGCTCCGGCTTAACAAGTTCTCCTCTGGTTCACTAGGTTAGTAGCGGACTATCGTAATTATTCATATCTAGACTATTAACCCACAAAGAAGTCATAAGTTTCAAAACAACAGTGGACTCCATCATTGGATGCCAATGATTTAAAATTAATATCGACGCTGCCTATTTTAATGGGTTTGAGTAACGACGATGATGAAGACGGCGACGAGTATATGGCTTAGGAGAACTCCCTATGGTGAACAAGGGGAGGATTTGTGACGCCAAATGTTTTGATTGTCATCGCTCTCTTTATTTTTTTTCCTCAAGTTCTTTCTTTCCTCTGTGAAACCTTAATGTGTTAGTGCTTGGCTGGACTAAGCATGTTTAATGGAATTGATCAACAGAGTTAGTTTAAAGGTCCTCACCTGGAAACTTAAAAAAAAAGGGTGAAAGTTGAGACCCTTATCTTATCCTTAACTTTGGAAATTCGAAATTTGTCCAGTGAAACTTCATATATATAATATATCCGCATCAGTTATGTTCTCTCCATGTGACGCAGATCCAATCCACGACCGAAAGGGTTAGGGGATACTAGAAGATGCCTTTTTTATGCTAAAATTTCCTCTTTTCAACTTCCTTCAATTAATTTCCAAATTTGTCCCCAAAGATTTGACTACTTGTTCATTCAAGTAAATCACATTCTCAAATGCAGAGATGGTATTTCAGTGACTACACACGACTTGTATATTTGTAATTAAATTTTTGGTACTGAACAAGTATTATAAACTATATACGAGTAATACTTTATTATAAAATAGAAATCAACAAAAACAAAATTCAAAATATAGGCAAAAAAAAAAATACATTCCCGGCTTTCACAACAAGTGAAATAGAACCGGTGCCAGGCGAATGATCCGTTTTGATGAAATAACACCGAATTCCATTCGGTAAATCTTCAATATTCAAAGTGTCAAAAATATCTTCACTACCCAACTTGAGCCTTTTGATGGGTCTATCCTCCTCCATGCTTAGATCCTGCCCAATTATTGAAATAATTGACTATCTTGCGTAAAGCAACAAAATAAATAAATAAAGCTTTCGTTTTTTGGTAACATTAACCTGCAACTGTGATATTACTTGCCATAAATAACAACATTAATGCAATTAATAATGATTAGAACAATAAAAGGCGAAATGTAAGAGATACCTTGTAATCTTAAAGGATTATGAGTTGAATTTAAGTGGAAAAGTAAGAAATTCAAACCCCCTTCCAATTCTCCTCTGTTTCCTTGTTAGGGTTTTAGAGTAATCAAATATTACCGTGTACTTTTACAGTTTGGTAAGAAAACGATAGTGAAAGTGAGCAATGGAGATGTCACATACTCACATGTTCTTGCTCAATCCCCGATGTTTACCATATGTATGTATGACGTATCCATTATTTACTCTCTTTTTTGAGTTGTATTCAGTAAAAAATTACTACAACTTACCACCCTGTATTTTATTTCGTTTAGGGTCAATTAATGTTTACAGCCTTATAAATACCAGTTTTCAAAAATTACTACCTTATAAAAAAAACTTCTAAAATTACTCTCTTACTACGCATTAGTGCATACAAATTGCTACCAATTTCCTTTTCCAGTGTGTTTTTATGTTAGCTGACGAAAATACCCCTTCAATTAAGTAGATTGTTTCCTTCTCATGCTCAATAAACATACTCCTCTTCACTTAAACTTTATCTCTCCTCTTTTAACCCACGCACTCCTCTTTCTAATTTCTCCATCTCCACCAAATAATCAAATTGAGGGCTGGATTTCTTCTATAATTTACCGACGAAGTATGTATCCTTAATTTCTTCCTATTTAATCCTTTTTTTGTGCAATTAAAAATTGAGAGTATGGTGGAAGAAAATAAACAAGGAGACGAAGAAGATGGGTAAAGTAAGAATAAGAAAGGAGAGAGATGGGTAAAAGAAATAGAAATAACGAGAGGGGTAATTTGGTCAAAATTTTTAAGTTTTGGAGGTAAATATCAAATATTGACGGAATATTCTCTTTCAAGTGACCGAAAAAAGAAATTGGTAGCAATTTGTATGTACTAATGGTTAGTAAGGTAGTAATTTTAGGAGTTTTTTTTATAAGGTAGTAATTTTTGAAAACTAGTATTTATAAGGCTGTAAAAATTAATTGATCCTTTCGTTTATTACAACTTACCACCTCCATTTAACCCTATACTAGTTTTCTAGCCCGTGCGTTGCACGAATATTAAAATAATGTATGATAAATTTCACAATAAAATAGAATATGTTCATTAATATCTGGACTGATAGTTTTTAGAATTTGTTCATTAATACCTGTTTGTTTTTCAATTGGTCAAGGAAAACAATAATATCTACTCTACATAATCAACTCAATGATACAATAAATCTCCTCCTTTCGAAAAACAACCATAATTTAATCATTGCTGGATCAAATTGTAATTATGTAAAAACATTTAAAGTAGTTAGAATATTATATATCCCGGTCAAACTATAGAAGTACGTTTGAATGTGAACAATGGTTCCGACGCAATACTACATCCCCCCCCCCTTCTCTATAGCAATAGTCTTGGCCCCCATCTTCTCATTTGAAACAAAATCTTTCACCCCGCAGACCCCTATTTTTCTTCTCTATTCACATACATGATCTAAAACAATCTCATCCCTTGAAAGATCGATCCTTGTCTCCAAAACTTATCTCAAATTTATCCAACCAAGTGAGAAACTAAACCCTTACTTCTAGAAATATCCACCATCCAATGGAAACTAACCCTTGCTCTCGACATTGTTCTTTTTTTAAGAAAATAAAACCAATATGAAGTTTATATATATGATACTTGGGACTGAGAGTTTTTAGATTTTGTTCATTAATACCTGTTTGTTTTTCAATTGGTCAAGGAAAATAATAATATCTACTTTGCATAATCAACTCAATGATGCAACAAATCTCTTTCTTTAAAATAACAACCATAATTTAATCATTATTGGGTCAAATGGTAGTTACGTAAAAACATGGTCGGGGTTTCTTATGACGTACCTTTGAATATGAACTAAATTCCAACGCAATACTACATGGCCGGGGCTTCTTATGACACCCCCCTAACAATAGTCTTACCCTTCCCCCCCCCCCCTCCCCATCTTCTCATTTGAAACAAAATCCTTCACGCAGACTCCTATTTTTCTTCCATATTCACACACATGATCTAAAACAATCTCATCCATTGAAAGATCGATCCTTGTCTTTGAAACTTATCTCAAATTTATCCAATCAGGTCAAAAACTAAACCCCTACTTCTAGAAAAATCCACAATCCAATGGAAACTAACCTTTACTCTCGACAATGTTGTTCGAATTAAGATTTTACTTTAATTTGGATTGATGGGGGTCAAGATTAAATTTATCAGTATGATCTTTTGAAGTTTCTTGTTATAATTCATGTTACCTATATGTTTTAATGCAAGCGATATTTTGCTGATAAATAACCTTATTTATTATCATTATCCTCGTTAAACTCAACACCCTCTACAAATGCACCCTCCCTCCACCCCACTAATTTACCCGCAAAATAAAACATCAGGCAGTGTGATTAGTTCTTACTACTTGAAACAACCTCCAATCCACTACCATTATCACTACCTTTCTGTCACATTTTACATCTAAGAACTCATAAATCACATTCACGTCCATGAAACACCAATCTTTACTTCAGATGATATGAATCCTCATCTCCCTTATCGAAGACAATTTATTTCTCCTTCAACAAAGAAAAGTTTAAGAAGCAATCTTCTCTCTTATCTCTCTCCATTTCCCGTCCTCGTCTTTTTCTCGTCCCCTGCCCTACATCCATTCCAAATACTCAAACAAAGTGTTTGGGTACTATGTTTGTAAACTGAATAAGTTTGAATATTATATATATACACGAACTTTGCTATTTATTTCATTTTGCATAAATAAATCTTACTACCTCCATCTCAATAATATTGTCCTTTTTTCTTCAAATTTTATTATCTCATAATTATTATCCCATTTCTAGATCTAGTAAGGAAAAACTTTAGTCAACCAACTCGTCGCAATCAACCTCATTCCGACTCGAAAAAACCTTTAGCCCACTACTTAATCCCTTCGGATCACACATAAAACGGTCTAAAAAGCAAAACTTTCATCTCTCTATTAAAAATTCCATCTATCTAATAGAAAACTAACGGCTACTTTTTGAACTTCATCATTTTTACATTCCGTAAAGATTAAGTTGAACATGACAAAAAAAATGCCGAAACTTAGGTTTGTTTGATAACGACATATTGAACATTGTTTTTAGCATTTTGAGAGTTTTTACACTATTTAAATAACAAATGTCCTATTTTGAGTGCTGATCATCGACATATTGAAATAGTAGATTGTGGTGTAATTTCTTGTTTTACATTATAACCTTTAATTAGTATATTATAAGAAAATAAAAATTAAGTTTTTTTTTATCTCTGAGGAAATCAAAGATCAAACTTTATCTTTATCATATTTATAATTAATATTCTTCACTTAAAATATATAAATTTAAGCAAGTTTAAATAAGTTAGCTAAAAGTTATAAATCACAAATTGTACGAAGCAGTGTAAACATTTTTTATTAATATGAAATAAATGTCATAAACTTCATGAGAATATTAATGCGATGAGAACCATAGAAGAGTTGGCAAGTACGTGACCCCTCTTTAGGTTTAAATTTTTTTCATTTATTTTTATATTTTTGCGTAAAGGTGGTTAATGCATCGTATTATGCATGACGGATATGTCTCACCCTTTCCCAACTCGTATCTCTCCCTAAATTATAGTGATGGTGTGCTAAATTTACACACACACACACACACACACACACACACACACACACACACACACACACACACACACACACACACACACACACACACACACACACACACACACACACACACACACACACACACATATATATAGCATCAACAATAATTAGTTTGCTCCATGTAATTGAATAGTACTGTTTTTTATGCATGCAAATTTGTCAGAAGAAAAACTTGAGAGAGACGGTTTCACTATGTTAGGGAAGACTACTCTTACTCTTTTATGTGTTTTTCATGACTTTTTTTTTTTAATGTTGATCGTTGCTTGAATTGAATCTTAACGTTATACATATTTCTATAATAAGTGTATTTAATTTACCTTCAAGCCTCATTCAAATCTATTTTATTACTCGTGGTACCATTTTTTACTTTAAATTATAAAACAATCGCACAATAATGTTTTTCAAAACATTTTATCATTTGTCATAATATGATATTTCGATTCGCAAATTAGCAGCAACTTACTTTATCTTTTAATACTCCTTGAAAAATAGATATCTAACTTTGTACTTATCAATAATTTATGAATATCTTATTTAAATTTTGATTAATATACTTTTATATAATGATAAATGAATGTAAATAATATAATGATAAATTATGAATAGAAGTTGAAGTGTCTTGTGAAGGAAATAACTTTAAAATTAGTAGGAGAAATAAATATTACATGTGAAAAATAAACTTCGTATTATGTATAATTAAATATGACATTAGCAATAACAAAAGACATAGGGGAATATTTCAGTGTTCATTTTACTCTTTATATGAGTAAATCCATGTAGTACGTATTATGAATGTACATTTGTCACAACCCAGTTCGGCCTAGGGCCTTTTAACGTCATAATACCTCATTTTTTTAATTGGAAGTTGTTATAAAATTGGATTTTATAAATATATCAAAGATTTTTTTTCTTCTAATTTAATAAAAAGTTAACAAATACTCTTACTAATGAATAATTTTTTAATATTAATAAATTATAGACAATTAATTTATTTCCTGTTTCTAATAATAAAATTGTAAAATAATTAATTAATTCTCATTTCTAATAGGAAAATCATATTCCTAATTATAATAGAAAATTTTTAAATAATTATTATCTCCTAATTCTAATAGTATAATTAGGAAAAAAAAGCCTTAATAAATTGTTAATTTGTTTCCTATTTCTAGTAGGAAAATTGTAAAATAATTAATTAATTCTCATTTCTAATAGAAAGATTATGTTCCTAATTATAATTAGTTATCTTCTAATTCTAATGCTAATAGTATAATCAGAAAAAAAAACCTCCTTTAGTTATATATATATTGATCGCCGGGAAATCATTGGTATTGGAAGGGTTGGTAAGTCAAAATCACTATGCATCGACAAAGTTTTGCTTGTCAAAGGTTTGAAACACAATCTCTTGAGCATTTCACAACTATGTGATCGAGGTAATATTGTTGAATTTCTTGCTAGTGAATGTAGAATAATCGATGGAAAAACTAGAGAGCTCATACTTGAAGGTAAACATGTCAAAGATGTCTACATGACTAACCTATACTCATTGTGGGGCCAAACATTATCATGCATGAGTGTTCAAAAGAATGACCCTGGCTTTGGCATAAACGACTTGGTCATGTAAATGCTAAGAGACTTAACACCCTCAAAGGACTTGATCTAGTTGATGGCATTCCTAACATCAAATTTGAGTTTAACTCACTTTATGATGATTGTGTCAAAGGCAAACAAGCCAAGTGCTCCTTTAAATCCAAAAAGGTAGTTAGCACTTCCTTACCTCTTGAACTCATCCACATAGACTTATGCGGACCCATGCGCGTTGTAAGTAGAGGTGGAAGTCCCTACATTTGTGTCATTGTAGATGACTTTACAAGATTTATTTGGCTTCTTTTCTTAAGCTCTAAAGACCAAACATTTAATGAGTTTTTAATTTGGATAAAAAAGGTTCAAACCAAATTTGGTTATAAATTCATCTCATTGAGAGCCGACCATGGAACCGAATTTGAAAACTTGTCATTTGAGGCCTATTGTAATGAGAATGGTATTAGCCACAACTTTTCGGCCGCAAGAAACCCACAACAAAATGGGGTTATGGAACGAATGAATCGAACTCTTGAAAATATGGCTAGGACCATGCTCATTAGCTCTAAAGTTCCAAAGAATTTTTGGGCCGAAGCCGTAAACACATCTTGTTACATTTACAGCCGTGTCATGATTAGAAAAATCATTGAGAAAACTCCATATGAGCTACTACGAGGAAGAAAACCTAACATCTCACACTTAAAATGCTTTGGTAATATATACTTTGTGCACAATAATGGAGAAGATAATCTAGGAAAATTTGATGCTCGTAGTGACAAAGAAGTTTTTATTGGTTATTCGGATCATAGTAAAGCTTAAAAAATATATAACAAGAGGATTATGAAAATGGAAGAGAGTGTTCATGTAATATTTGACAAATCTAGTCTCTTTGTTTCAAATACACAGGTTGATGATGAAGATGATGAATATGATGATGATTTTGAGATTGGAATGACACGACATGATATGGATCAAGTGGTGGAAGACGTTGAGCAACAGTTGGAGCCACTGTTGCCTGAGGATGATGTCCAAAATTCAAGGGGAACTAATCGTCCTCCAACGCAAGAAGATGCTAGCTCATCCAGGGGAAATGTGGATGGTGAAGAACAGCCCAACCAAATAATAAACGAACCACAATCACCCCCTTCAAATAATCCTCATGCAACAGTTACCTCCACTGTTACACAAGAACAAACCGATTCCTCAAACTCACTTGCTCTTAAAAAATGGAAACACTAAAGCTCACATCTTTTATCAAACCTAACAGTGACCTAATATCTGGCATAAAACCCAGATCATCGCTCCAAAATTTTTGTACATACGATGCATTCCTCTCTCAAATTGAACCTGACCATGTCACAGTAGCCTTGACTGATGAATAGTGGGTGACAAGCATGCAAAAGGAATTAGAGCAATTCAAACGAAACAAGGTATGACATATTGTCCCTAGGCCCTTCCGACGTACTGTAATTGGTACACGGTGGGTCTTTCGCAACAAGCTGGATGATGTTGGAGAAATCGTAAGGAACACAGCTAGACTAGTGGTGCAATATTTTAACTAACAAGAGGGAATCTATTATGACGAAACCTTTGCACCAGTAGCTAGGCTTGAAGCCATACAAATGCTTGTAGCTTTTGCGTCTTATCAAGGCATAAAAATTTTTCAAATGGATGTCAAAACTGCATTTTTAAATGGGTACCTTGATGAAGAAGTTTTTGTCAAACAACCTCCGAGCTTTGTAGACAACGAATTTCCGAACCACGTCTTTAAACTTGATAAAGTACTTTATGGGTTAAAACAGTCTCCTAGGGCCTGGTATGATAGGCTTTCAAAATTTCTATTGGAAAATGGTTTCTTACGTGGTTCCGTTGATAAAACATTGATTATTAAGTCACAAGGAGACGAACTGTTGCTTGTGCAAGTATATATGTCGATGACATTATTTTTGGATCAACTAACATTGTCCTTTATAAGTACTTTTCCGATTTAATGACTTCCGAATTTGAAATGAGTATGATGGGAGAACTTGGGTTCTTCCTTGATCTTCAAATTAAACAAAGTGAAAACGGAACAATGATCCATCAATAAAAGTACTTAAAGTAAATGCTAAGTAAGTTCGGGTTGACTAATTCTAATCCTATGCCTATACCAATGGTGCCTAAAATCAAGCTTGATAAGGACGAAAATGGTAAGAGCATTAGTGAAAAGGTATATCGAGGTATAATCGGTTCATTACTCTATTTAACCGCTAGTCGACCCGACATACAATTTAGTGTATGTGTGTGTGCCCTTTTTCAATCAAATCCTAAGGAATCGGATTTCAAAGCCGTTAAACGAATTTTTAGGTATTTGATTGGAACACAAGGGCTATATCTTTGGTACCCAACTCACTACGAACTTAATCTTGTAGGATTTTTGGATGGGGATTATGACGGTGACCGTTGGATAGGATGAGCACTTCTGGTATTGCTACATTTTTAGGACCATGTCTCATCTCATGGGCATCTAAGAAGCAAAATAACATTGCATTATCCACGGTCGAAAGTGAGTATGTAAGTGCCGCTCTTTGTTGTGTACAAATTCTTTGGGTACGTCAACAATTGCATGATTATGGTATTACGTTTGAAACCACTCCCATATTTTGTGATAATACTAATGCAATTAATATATCAAAGAATCCGATACAACAGTCACGCACTAAACACATAGAGATAAGACATCATTTCTTACGTGATCAAGCTGAAAAAGGTAATATATGTCTAAGCTTTTGTAAAACGGAAAATCAAATTGCGGACATTTTTACAAACCTGTTAGAAAGAGAACAATTTGTAAAACTTTGGTTGGAAATTAGTTTATTAAGTGACATGTGACACGATTGGATTAATTTTCTCAATTATTGATTAGAGGATGTATTAATATGTAAATAACAATTACCTAATTACTCCCTCCATACCAGACCAATGGTAACATTGACCGTTTTGCCACTATTCATGGTCGTAGGGAACTTTTGATATTATTTTTAATCTATAACACAAAATATAGTCATGTGAGATCTTGTTTGATTTATCTTCATGAATGCTATAAGAATATCAAATTTATATAATTTTTAATAATGCGTAACAAAAGATATTTACGTTGCAAAACGTGTCTCGACAAGTGTGAAAAAGTCAATGTTACCATTGGTGTAGTATGGAGGGAGTACATTATTTGTTGCATGCAAATGGACCGAACAAAATAAATTAATAACCTTATGTTGCATTTGAGATAATTGTTACATTGAGCCATTTAATACCTTTATGTCACATCAATTAAAAGCCTAAACCTAGCCTTCACTCCTCAACACTCAACCGTCCACTTTGATTACCCTCTCCTAGTTAACCACACCAACCACACAATTACTTCCCATATACCCACACTAACTCCCTATTATCCACTAAACAAAACCACCCATCAACTCCCTTTGAATTCCCATAACCGTAAAAAGCTCCTTTTCCCTTTTAAATACTTGAAATGTCTTAAAACCCAAAATACTCCAAAGAAATTCTCAAACTTAGGAATACCTTCAACCCAAAATACATTGCAAAAAGAAAAATGCCTCCAAAATCCGCTGCAAAAACTGATGTAACCATCCCTGTTACTGCCAAGGCCATCGTTGCATGAAAAAGAGGTGGTGGTCGGGGCAGAGGAGGTCGTGGTAGGAGACCTCCGATCTCGCTACAGTTAGACCCAGAGGTTAACTTTGATACTGATGAGGAGGAACCCGCTACCATGCAATCTGAGAAAGTTGGAACAATTGAAAATGAGGATGAAATTGAAAAGTCGAAAGAGAAAGAAGAAGAGAAAAAGGGTCATTCGAGTGAAAATAAAGAGGAAAGAGAGGGGAACTTCATGAGGGAGAATCAAAATAAAATGAGGGAGAATAAAAAAAGAAAGGGGAAGATTTGTGAGAAAAGGAAGAAAAATCGAATAAGGAGAAAAGTGATGAATTTGAAATTGAGAAAGAAATAGAAAAGATTGATGAAGTTGGTGAAATTCTGAAGGAATTAGAAAATGAAAGGGAAGGAGAAATCGGTAATGAGGCCGAAAATATTAATGAACTGTTGGAGTATGTGTCCTCGACAATAATGCGATCACATGTTTAAACCTCATGATAAGAATATTTAGGGATAGTAATATTTTATTGTCAACTGATCCACATTAATCGGTAATGATTGGCTGGCTAGAGTTTGACATTACTGTTGTATGATGGTGGTGATCAATTGATCCCTTAAGGTCATACCTCTAGAGTAACACTCTTAATTGATTAATTAATTAATTGTATGTTGATACAAGTTAATTAATTTCTTAAAATTAAACAAATGATTTTTTGAGTGAGAATACGTATCTTATTGTAATTTGATTAAATACGATTCGTACTGAGTAATTAAATTGTTTTATTACACAGGTTTATTTATTGTTTATGAAACAATTAAAATAAGAATGAATGGTTTATTATAAATACAAGTTGTTGTGATTTATAATTCTATGACCCATTTTAAGTACATGTAATCATGATTTACTATTTAATTTTTGTATGTGATTTATTTTGTTCATATAATGATTTTTAATAAGTTAAAAATGCATTATTTAACAACATGTCTAGTAACATGTCCAATATATCACACTATACAAATTGAAAATTGACAAACTTAAAATGGACTATATTAAGTCCTCTTGAGCCGTGTAAATGAGAATGGTAGGAGTTGGTTGTGTTGTGTTCATTTAATTGAAGGGAACACAATTATGCCCTACTAATCATAGGCTTGCATGCTGAAATCTTGAGAAGAACAAACTTGAAAAAGTATTGGGCAATACTCCCCATGCTACCTAGCCATGTTCTGCATAAAGAGAGTTTTTCCTCTCCTTATTATTCATTCATTCTTACTTGAAAAATTATTATTGATAATTTTTACATATTCTCTCTAATATTTTGTCAAGAACAAAATAAGAAGAAAAATCTGACAAATTACTAATATTATTCCACCATTACTAGAAGTAGTAAACTAATAATATTAGTTGTTAATTTTAAGGCACTTATACTAATTTCTAGTAACAAAATTAGTACAAGTATTAAGGGTGATTATCTTGGTACAAATCCTTGAGGAGTAGATTCTACTATTAAGCATCTGGATTTTTCTTAAGAAGACTAATTTGGAAGGAGTTCAAATTAGTATATCCATTTCGGCCCTCAGTGTAAGTAGATCGGTTTTCTTCTTACCTTTGCATTTTTGTTATGCATGCATAAGATCTAATTATTTTATGACTAAAACTAAACTTATAAAGTTATTAGAAGAGTCCAATAAGAGATTAATGAATCTTATAATTGGTATCAGAGCAATGGTTGTTGCATGCATAATCGGTCATTGTTTTTTCGAGTTAAAATGTTAACATATAAAACTAGAAATTTGTGATTTATGAGGATAAATACCACGAAAATTTGAATGAATAACATTCTGGTCCTAAAATGATTTTAGGTCATTTTTGATGATTTATGGTATTTTATTACTCTTTAATATACTCTAAGTATGATCCATTTATACTTGCACATCAGGCTCATCAAGTGTATTTTGCTACTTATCCAAGCACAACCAATGATAGAAATCAAAATGCGTGGTGTGCAATCTTTAAGACAAAGGCACGGTCACAAGTTGATACAACTTTTTTCCAAGAAGAAAACGTTTCAAATGAAACACTTTTGTCTCCACCCGATGAAATCAACTATGAGCATGAGAATAAAGATGGTGAAGACATGGAAGAGGAAGAATATTATGATGTGGAAGAGAGACTGCCGGGGGAGGATGAGGCGGAGGAGGGGGAGAGAAGGGAAGAAGAGGAGGAGAAGAGGGGGAAGAGGAGGTGAGGAGGAGAAGGGAGGAGGAGAAAAGGAGGAGGAAGGACGAGGGGTTTAGAGATGAAGATGATTATGATGATGATGATGACGATGATAAGGATGAGGATGAAGAGGAGGACGACGACGATGATGAGTATGATTAAATTGGTATAATTTTGTATTCCTCAAGAGTAAATAATTAAAATTTAGAAGTCCGTATAATTTTCATTTATCATTATTTGTGTTAATTTTTATTTGTATTATCGCGATGGTCGGGAGCAGTCGAGGTAGGAAGCGTGGAGGCTTCTCGGTTCTAGTTCGGGACAGAGTACGCGTGCGGAGGAGGAGGAGTTTGTGCGTGAGGATCCGATGCATGGACAGATGGTGACGGTGACGGTGAGAGACCGACGCTACCGACGAGCCAAGATCGGGTGCCGATCGATCGGTACACTTTGGATCATCGGATGATTCTTGAGCCGACGGGATTATGGTAAGTCTTATTCTTTATTAGTCTACTATTATTATTATTATTATTATTATTATTATTATTATTATTATTATTATTATTATTATTATTATTATTATTATTATTATTATTATTATTATTTTTTTTTTTTTTTTTTTTTTTTTTTTTAAAATAATAATTGTTTCTAATTTTACATGTTCAAAATAAATGCAGGTTTATGGACGATTGCGTGGTACGAGGTGTCACGAAAAGCACGAAGACTAATTTCGGTGGTCCAATTTCTACATCGTGGACACAAGCTTCTAATGCACAAAAAGAGGCATGGTTCTATAACTTTCGGGTATATATTTTCCGTAGTTCTTTGTTTTAGAAACCAAATAATTAATTTTGATAAATTTTTTAAGAACCAAGGTTAGACTTTTATTTTATACTGATATGAAATTTTGTCGCCTTTTTTTTTTGTAGCTATCATTTGCTTGGTCACCGTCTCAAGAACATAATGTCCATAACAGGTACAATGACGTCGGTACTCGACGATATCGGGACGTGATCTGGAAGACGATCAGGCGCCCGAAGAAGCTAGAGCACATGAAAGGTATTTAATTAACTTGTTTTGTTATTTGTATTAATTAGCATATACTCTCTTATATTATAAATAATATCAGTAACTTATTAGTTATGATTTCATATGTGTAATTGTAGGTGAGAAGTATGAAGGCTTAATAAAGCATACCAAAAGTGAAGCTTTTCAGAAGAAGTCTAAGCAAGCATCCCTCAACAAAAAAGGAGGAAAGGAAGATGCCGTGAACGAGCCTACTCATTACGGGGGATCACGATCATTTTGGGATCGTGTATTGGGTGTAAGTTTGTCTATTATTTCACACTTTTTTTTTGTTTTCAATGCAACATGTTTATTTTATGTTAGATTTTTTGTTGATTTTCTAACATGTATGGTTTTTTTTTTCATTTCAGAAAGGAAAGAAGAAGTCAAAGTCGATTGCGACGTGATCGAAACCAAGCTTTCGACACGCATTCTAGGGTTGACCACAAAGGGGTTAGAAGTTGGACTAAGCCAAAAGACAAGCAATTATATGTAAGTTTTCCCTAACACTTAATTTTTGTTAATTTATTCTCTTTTAAAATGTCGTATATAAGGTGGTTACCATATTAACTTACAACCATTTGTTTAATATTGTAGAAAGCATTTGAACAAGAAAAAACCGCCAATCCAGAAAAACAGGATAATGACATATGGTATGAGTTGGTGAATGGCTTCAAGAAAGGGCACGTTTATGGTACCGGAAGTTCAACACCGGCTTTCTATGAGAAAACGCGTAGGAGATCGACTTCAACAATTCCCAGCACCGCGTATCAACCGGGAATTATTAGTCAACTTCAAGCTCAAGTGAGAGAGCGTGATGAACGTGAAGCCAAACGTGATGAAGAATTCCGTCAAATGAAGGAAAGAATGGCAATGTTTGAGAATTGGTGGCAAGGTTGTAACCCCGGACCTAGACCCAACTACGATCCAAATGATCCGCATGGTCCACAAGGGGGGAGTGGAGCCGGTGTTGGCTTCCTAGTAAGATGATTTTAGCATGTAAGCTTGTATAACTTGAACTTTAGACTTGAACTTTAGAATAGATTAGCTTGTAAAACTTTCATTTTCAATATATGAAATGAAGTTTGAGAAAATGGGTGGTGTTGGGTTGAAATGTATGGTGTTGTGTGTGTTGAAATTTGGGATGTATGGCGTTGTGGAACATCGGTTTGTATGCAGGTTGTAAATATTTGGCTAGCAATGAAAACGAAAAAAACCACCAAAACATACAGTGGCTTTGGCGACTGAAAAAGGGATTTGGCGACTGAAATTCAGTCGCCAAGTCGCCAAAATGGCGACTGAATTTCAGTCGCCAAATCCCTTTTTCAGTCGCCAAATTTGCTCAGTGATATTGGCTACGTCACCCAAATTTGGCGACTAAAAACAAATTTAGCGACTGAAATTCAGTCGCCAATTTGGCGACTACCTCAAATCAGTCGCCAAATTGGCGACTACCATTTCAGTCACTATTTTTGTCATTTGGCGACTGATTTTTCAGTCGCCAAATTTGGCGACCGACATTAGTCGCCAAAATTAGAAAAGGCGACTAAAGTCTGCGACTGACTTTTGGCGACTGAAATCAGTCGTCAAATTGATTTTAGCGACTGATGTCAGTCGCCAAAATCGGTCGCCTGTTTTAATTCTTTTTGTAGTGAGTAGAATCGATTAAAGAGTAAATCCACCGAGTTATATTGATAAGGGATGAATCGGCTCACTGTGCCCGAGTTGATATAAATTTGGGTCTCGAGATCATTTATAATAGTTGGGTAGAGGTCACTATATAAATGCTAAAACATTCTTAAATGTTTTATATATAACGATGAATGTTTGATTTTCCCACTATTTCGTTGTTCTATGTTGTTCTTTATTATCGCTCCTACTCTTATATAATATCAATTCGATTGTAACACAAGTCTCCGCTAACCCACTATTACTTACGACAAATAGAATCTCTTTCTAGAATGAACCATATCATCGGTTGTGGACTAGATCCATAGGAATCGTTCTATTTCATAGAACACGATAGGAATTGTCCTATGCAACTATAAGATTAACATATTAAAATTCCTTACATGCCTATATTCTCTTGTGAAGAATATGAATAGAAGTTGTATTTGATCAAAATATGTTTTGATAATATCTTCTATGCATCCATGGTTCAAAAGTCTTATTGCTCAAACCAATCACTTGTTATCAAACACTTAAGTTGTTAAGCACATGACGATATAAAATTGGTAAATTAATTTGTTAGAAATTTTGATTAATTAAATACCACAATAGAGTTCATTCCTGTGAAGGATTAACTAGGAATTTATATGAAGATAAGTCTTCATCAAATATAAATTCTTAAAACAAGTGGGAGCAATAAGAAGTAAAGTATCTATCTTAATTGTTAAGGATAGAACTAGGCTCGAAAGAGAAAGTGTTAGACACTAAAATAGAGACAAATCCCTAATAAGTAAATATCAAGGAAGTTGGTCGTGTGACACCAACATATTCCTTCTTGAATATGTATGACATTGACATAGCCTTCTTGCGAATTATCACGTCATGAGTATTTTATACAAATTTGTAAACAATGTTAGATAATACCACATTTCATGATTATTAAATATGGCAAAAGAATGTCAAAACCACCTTTCTAAATGGGTATTTAGAGGAGGACGTGTTGATAACACAATCCGAGGTTTCTTTTAAATCATTAGAATCCTAACATTGAATTATCGTACGATGACTAGCAAAAATAAATTCAGAAATTTACATGAATGGAACTAGGGTAGTTGTCATTTCATCCATGGACATATAAGTGTTATAGTGTATTTATTTTAGTTTTGTATTTAGAATTGTACTTCAATAATTGTTATGATGTACACTAAGTCTAAAAAAGAATATAATTCAAGTTTTTGTAGAAAAACGCAAAGGGTTTAACTATTGTGCAATTAAAACAAGTGTTGTTCTCTTACATATCACGATTAAGATTATGGTGAAACCATACATATCTAGGTAATTATATTCAAACTAAAATAAATGTCATATATATTATATAAGACTCAAATTGGCGAACCCCTTTATTTCTCGATTCTCAATTGAAATTGCTCATAGAGACTAGTTTTGACTAGTGTCCCAAACCATTTGCTAGGGAATCTCTTGGTATGTGTGAATCATGTATTCAAAGCAAGATTAATTCATAACTTCTTTCTAGAAAAGAATTAGCAAGATATTTGCCCTATTTACACTTTGATGTGTATGGTTGAATACAATTCAATCAAAAAGGGGTTATTACTTCTTCATCTCTTTTACCAATGAATTAGGTAGATACTTGGTATCCACTTAATGAGGTAAGAAGAGAAATTCTTTGAATAAGTTCAAATGAATGTTTAAAAGTATCAAAATCTAGAGATTAAAACCAAAGTATTGGTACTTTGTTAAAATTGGGAACAATAAAGTGAAGACTTTTGTGCACCAAAAGGAGAGTGATATGGTATCACAAGTACACTTTCATTATGATATTATTGAATCTTTACATTATAGTTGGAAGTAGTTTTTGTTATAAAATTTGTCTATTATTTATTTATTCAACTAAAACAAAACATAGTTAAGGCAATCAAGTACAATTCATATATGATATGATTAGGCATTGTACCTAAGTTGTAGCTTGTTTCGAAAGAAAACATATGCTCTCTCTTCCTACATGATCACGAGAACAAAGGGTTTGTGGCTCGTGATGTTGTCTATTAAAGAAATGAGGAGTATTTCTTAAAGACAGAGTGGGAGAAAATGTTCAAGAGCCACAAACTGAAGATAAGACGTAAGGAAAGTGGTATTTCTTGCTCAAAAATCAGTAAATATTGATTCGAAACCTAAGTGGACAGAAGTCATGTTATTTTTGAAAGTAACAAGCCTGTAACTTAGTAAGATGCTTTATCTAGTCTCAACTCCACAAGAGTCCGTAATGAACATAAACATGAAGATGTTTACTTAGCTTGGTTGATTGGTCGCAAAGGGTTTTGCACGCAATAACTACGCTTTATTGAATTCGGATATAGTTTGACAGTTGGATTTTAAAAATCATATTGCATGAGTTTTGTAAATCGCAACTATCCTAAGGTAGGATACGAACTTGAGAAGAAATCTTAAGTAAAAGTCAAGGAGTTGAATTGTATGTATTGAACATGTAATAAACGTTTCTCGAATTATCGTGTAGTTCTGTTTATACATGGAGTTTAGTGGGAGTAATGTGGTGTTATTAGTCTTATATGTAAGGGACATATTGATCATTGTGAATGATGGAAGACTTAGGAGAAGAATAATACATCTTTAAGGTATCCAGACCTATAAAGATAGTTCTAAGAGGATATTAACGTTAAATGAATATTCTTATATTGACAATAATCTAGTCAAGTTCAAAGGTATTGAACATGTAGAAATTGAATCCACTTGCTTCCGCTGCGAGATTAATTCATTACGCTAAGATGTATCACCATTCTTAAATTTCGTATACTTAGAGTATGACGAAAAGTTACAATCAAATTTTTTGAGAAGAAGTCTCTATATAGCCATATAGTTCATTGGTTAGTACTCTTGGAGTACTAAAGATATGAAGCTAAACATTTAGAATTGAGATGTATTTATGTGCAAGGAGTTACACTGAAACCATGTTCTAAAACACATAAGGATGGTTAGAGAACCATCTTGGCTATATTATTTAAGGAGCAGATATTCTAGAAACGTTCTAGGCAGAAGAACAATGAGGGATTAACAACGGAAATTTAGCACACTTGCAATAATGAGATATGCAAGAAGGAATGGATGATATTAAAATTCGATTTTATGAATTGGAGGAACTATGGTAGTTCGTTCCAGTAACCAAAGGTCATATCCCATACAATGTGAGGACAGTGGGAGCTATCCTAAGGCAATAGAGCCTATGTCTAGATTAGATTTGGACAGTTACTCAAAAGTTTTATA
Source organism: Silene latifolia (assembly GCF_048544455.1). Lineage (NCBI taxonomy): Eukaryota > Viridiplantae > Streptophyta > Magnoliopsida > Caryophyllales > Caryophyllaceae > Silene > Silene latifolia. The sequence continues at coordinate 105,590,130 of NC_133532.1, read as the reverse complement.
ATAAAGATTATACATAACAAAGGGAAAAAACATATAGCAAGGTTAGAGAAAATGCAATGTGTTGTTGGGACTTACTAAGCAAAAGCCTTTTCACAGGTTTAACATGATAAGTCATGTCATTTCAATTGAGTTGAAGTGTGCGACATATACAAAATAGAATACGGATTGTAGATTATGTAGTAATTGATATTGTATCAATTTTACATATGTGATAAAGCATTCATCATTTGAGTTTTATATTAAACTCTATTATTACTTTGTTACATCCAAATGAATTGTTGAGACAATATTGAACCCCATTAAAGTGAACTGGATTAACATAGTATTCGCCCCTAGTTGCTTATATGAGGTGACGTCTCGAAGTAACTAGAGTGTGATGCGATTGATGGCGAGTTCAAGTGCTATAGAGTCATGAGAGATGACTAGTCGATCACATAGGCAGAATGTATGGGACACTCTGTCAGGCTTATGATCGCTTATAGAGTTCTAGAAATTTTTATAGCCTGATCGCGGCGAGAGCTACTATAGTATTTTTATGAGTCGATTCTTTGACTAAAGACTGTTCGCCTAAGATGGCATAGTTTCAGAAAGACTTTGTTTATGTTCTACGACCTTCGTAATAAGGGTCAAATGGGTACATTTTGGGTTATGATGAGCTGTGGCTATTCGAAGGGAAGAGTGTAATAGGAATTGTCCATCCCTGTCAGGGTTATCTTATATCTCAAGGCCACTCGAGGAGTAATGAATTGGAAATGCGTGGCCACGCTCGAAAGGTATCTACGGTAGATAATTCCGGTCAGACAGTTATTCTCCAGATTGAGGAAACCACTCATGATATGATCAATTGCAAGTACGACCTGCAAGACACCTTGTATTGAGTGGGAGACAGTAATGGGATAAGACAATTGGTGACGCACACTTGTCGCGGACAAGTGGGAGATTGTTGGAGTATGTGTCCTCGACAATAATGCGATCACATGTTTAAATCTCATGATAAGAATATTTGAGGGATAGTAATAATTTATTGTCAACTGATCCACATTAATCGGTAATGATTGGTTAGCTAGAGTTTGACATGACTGTTGTATGACGGTGGTGATCGGTTGATCCCTTAAGGTCATACCTCTAGAGTAACACTCTTAATTGATTAATTAATTAATTGTATGTTGATACAAGTTAATTAATTTCTTAAAATTGAACAAATGATTTTGTGAGTGAGAATACGTATCTTATTGTAAGTTGATTAAATAAGATTCGTACTGAGTAATTAAATTGTTTTATTACATAGGTTTATTTATTGTTTATGAAACAATTAAAATAAGAATGAATGGTTTATTATAAATACAAGTTATTGTGATTTATAATTCTGTGACCCATTTTAAGTACATGTAATCATGATTTACTAGATAATTTTTGTATGTGATTTATTTTGTTAATATAATGATTTTTAATAAGTTAAAAATGCATTATCTAACAACATGTCTAGTAACATGTCCAATATGTCACACTATACAAATTGACAATTGACAAACTTAAAATGGGCCATATTAAGTCCCCTTGAGCCGTGTAAATGAGGATGGTAGGACTTGGTTGTGTTGTGTTCATTTGATTGAAGGGGACACAATTATGCCCTACTAACCATAGGCTTGCATGCCGAAATCTTGAGAAGAATAAACTTGAAAAAGTATTGGGCAATATTCCTCATGCTACCCGGCTATGTTCTCCATAAGGAGAGTTTTTCCTCTCCTTATTATTCATTCATTCTTACTTGAAAAATTATTATTGATAATTTTTACATATTCTCTCTAATATTTTGTTAAGAAAAAAATAAGAAGAAAAATCTCACAAATCACTAATATTATTCCACCATTACTAGAAGTAGTAAATTAATAATATTAATTGTTAATTTTAGGACACTTATACTAATTTCTAGTAACAAAATTAGTACAAATATTAAGGGTGATTACCTTGGTACAAATCATTGAGGAGTAGATTCTACTATTGAATCTAAGGGTTTTGTTGGAGCATTTGGATTTTTCTTAAGAAGACTAATTTGAAAGGAGTTCAAATTAGTATATCCATTTCGACCCTCATTGTAAGTAGATCAGTTTTCTTCTTACCTTTGCATTTTTGTTATGCATGCAGAAGATCTAATTAGTTTATGACTAAAACTAAACTTATAAAGTTATTAGAAGAGTCTAATAAGAGATTAATGAATCTTACATGAACAATCGAATAATGATGCAACAAAGAAGGTGCATGTTGAAGAAATCATCAATGTTAAAGATGATAATTACCAAGGGGATGTCGAGCAAGTGTTTGATGATGGGCTTGGTCCATTTTTCTCAAGACCCGCCTCTAGAACCCGATCCAAGATGAAAATGGTGGAGATATTTGGTGATGATGATGTGACTCCTGAATCATCTCCTTCAAAACCCAAAACCGGCGGCAAAAGAAAAAAAGGATCCGGGTCAAAACCTCGAGCTCCCAAAAAGCCCCGGTACCCATGAACCATACCCGGTTTAGAGGAAGGTGTGGCTAATGAAGATGACATTATTGAGACCAAAGTTCCTTTCAACACATGCATGGACCTTGTTGTGGAACCCTTTGGATAATTATTCAAGAATGATGTCCTCAATCATCTAAACTCACTTGATCTTCCGGACGATGTACTCAAGTTGTGTCACGGTATGCTGGTCTGTTGCTTTCACAGTGGCAGGCGATACAAGAAATCATGGTATGACACTTCATGTGCTTTCAAATACTTAAAGGAAGCCATGTATTGTGACACCCCCATATCCCAAGGAGCCTTAACAAGACCTTCCCTAACATATATGGGCGTCACCATCTCGGTTGCCCGAGGACAGTAATAATCAAAGGTCGATAAAAGAACAATTAAGTTACAATATGGTGATTAACAAAACCAAGATACATATATGTAAAATTACAACTCAAACTACTGTCAGCTATATGGACTATTTCTATCGTTACTCGTGAAAAACTCGTCCCACCAAGCACCCAGCTGACATCCAGATCACAACCTGCTAAGACTGATTGCTCACCATAAGGGATCACGGCAGACACAATAGAAAAAAAACAACAAGACAAACCACACAAGGTCAGTAACTGAACAAACACACCAACAACTACAGATACAACACAGGCACAATAGAACATACACACATCACATCTCCTCCAACCAATCTCCGTCACCGACTATCCACCTGGACCAACCCTGCCAGTGAGAGACCGCAGCCATACCCACCAAATCCTCGCTCATCATACCGAGCAATAACTCTGTCCCATTAATGTGCACATCCCCTTCCGTGGCGGGTTCCACGGAGGGCGAAACTAGGGCGTAAAGCCACTCCCGCAAGTGACTCCACTCAGCCGAGGACGCACCTCGAGAACCATAGACCAACAACTACAATCAGTTGCACCACAACAATGATAATCAAAACAACACAATGCCAACCAATCACCACAACCAATCAGCCATACCGACATAACAACAATCAGACCATACCAAAAGACACTCTAGACAACCAACAGTACTAAGTAGGGGAACCTACCTTTAGCGCACCGCAGCGATTCCAGTTCCGATCAAGATATTAATCAACCACGCAACACACCTATACAAACCGTACAATCATCTATCACAACCACTACAACCCTAACTGAAGACAACAACGACAATGATGATGACGACGACGTACCTACGCATAGCAATCCGACGTTAAGATCGTTACCCGACTCAAGCAACCCATCCCCATGGCACACGCATCCTCAAGGACTCCAATGGAACGAACTATGGTGAAGGGAAGGAGAAGAGATGACATCTAGGTTTAGGGGAGAGAGGAGGAAATGATTTGCGTTTTTACAATACACGATATATAATTCCCTGCTGTAAACACGTTACTCGATCGAGTAACAGACTTACTCGATCGAGTGACACCTACTCGATCGAGCTCCCAAGCTACTCGATCAAGTAGCCTCAGCTAGATCGAGCCACACACAAGCCAAAGCTCACATCGTCCGCAGGCGTCATTCGTAAGGCTACCGAAGGTCAAGACATGTCTCTAAGGTCGGTCAACATCGGTCAACGGGTCCCTAAAAGGACGGGTATTACAGTCTTCTCCCCTTAAAAAGAACTTCGTCCTCGAAGTTCGACTTATCCACTCCTGCAACGCACGACAAGGAAACTAAGGTCATCACCACCGTTTACCCGAGACAGGTCAACACAACCGTCTAGAAATACCATCCCACTACGTATGTTCGTCAGACATCATCACCATCCACCTTAGCACACAACACAACATGACTCTTAGATAATCACCCACTTCTTTAAGAATCACCGAACGCATACCAACCATAAGGGCGACCAACTCAACTATCACTTACACTTACTACATCATATTATTCAAACATACACCAACACAACCATAAGACTATACTTTCATCCATTACTTGTCAACGATTACCAATTACAAAACATACAAAACAACGGTCCTACCATAGGTTCACAACAATACACGATTCATTCCACCCTATCACTTTAACCACACAACAATTCTACTAAAGACAACTCCCCTATTGCTAAAAACATTTAATTCTCAAGCTAACACACCGAATAATTACTGAAAATAAAGTATACAACATGCTAACAATTATACAGTCTTACTCAATTTCACAATAACCCCTATAAAACTATCCAAACAATCATTTACATGCTCCAAAATACCACAAAAATACTGTAAAATTGTTATAACCACGTCATTTTTCCTTTGCGACATTACTCTTCCCCTCTTAAAAGGAACTTCGTCCCCAAAGTTCACCATCAAACAACTTTCCCGTCCCTCAAACCGATACATATTATTTCATACTTACTTTACTCACAACCACAAGGCAACCTTGACTCATACTTTTGACATTAGACAAATTAACTCACATTAATTTAAAATCACAGAAATCGTGTCTCACACCACAAGATATACCATTACCAACTAGCACACAAGTCACCTATTAATTGTTATATGAACACACCAATTATGTAACAACATTACAATCATTGTACACTACTTCTCTAAGGTAGCTTGACACAGAACACAAAGTTGTATAAATATCACCGAAAGTTGTATAAATTAACCAATATGCCTGTTCGACTCATGACAGCCACGACACTTCCTTGACATTATGTAACCACGACGAACACGAAATATATATACATATACACCCATTATCAATTTGAACAACACCACCGGCATTTTCCACCGACTATCAAACATGGCGAGAATTATTCACAAGAATATATATATATATATATATATATATATATATATATATATATATATATATATATATATATATATATATATATATATATATATATATAGAGAGAGAGAGAGAGAGAGAGAGAGAGAGAGAGAAGGGATCAACTAAGGTCCATAGAAATATAAAGTCCATAAGTTCTATTATGAGCCATTGGATGGAGGGAGATGGAGGGATGAGATCAACCCCAAAAAAGTGTGTTTATAAGCTAATCTCACCATCTCTCTCCTCCTTCACTAATCCACCCTAATTAACCACTAATTTACTATATATTTGTTTTCCACTCATCCATTTCTCTTTCATCTTACACAATTCATTTCTCTCTTCTCTCAAACTCTAAAAAAAAACCCAAATAAATAAAAAAAACCCAAAAATCCAAATAAATAAAAAACCCAAAAATTCCAAATAAATCAAAAAACTCAAATAAATCATTCATTCCTCTCTTCCTCATTCACCACCACCCACCACCACCCCACCCGACACCAACTAACCACCCACCACCCCGCCGCCGCCACCCCATATTTGTATAACTTTGGTTCATTTTTGTATAACTTTAGTCCATTATTGTATGACTTTAGTCCAATTTTTGTATAACTTTAGTCTTTTTTTGTATAACTTTGGTCTATTTTTGTATAACTTCAGTCCTTTTTTGTATAACTGTAGTCCATATTTGAATAACTTTTGTCCTTATTTGTATAACTTCAATCATTTTTTGTATAATTGTAGTCCAAATTTGTATAACTTTAGTCCAAAATTGTATAACTTTAGTCCAAAATTGTATAACTTTAGTCCTTATTTGTATAACTTCAGTCCAAATAAATATGAAAAATAAAAAACGACAATTCTAAAACCAATAGGTATTTAAAATAATATGAAAAATTTAAAACAAATCTAAAAATCTAAAAACTAGATCTAAATAAATAACAACATAATAAGTAAATAACAAAAAAAAAAAAAAAAACCAACAACCCAACCCAACCCGAAATCTGAAATAAACCAAATAACAATAAAAAAAAAACCAAATAACAAAACCAAATTTAAATATCGTGTGTATAACTCTAATGCACGCAGTGTATAACTTTAATAGACAAGATGTATAACTTTAGTTCAAAATTTGTGTAACTTCAATTTATACAATGTATAACTTTTAGACATTAACAGTATAACTCTATTTTCATTATTGTATAACTTTAGCCCAAAATTTGAAATTTAAAAAAAAAACTTGAAAAATAACAAATAAGAAATTCAAAACAACAAAGACCAAAAATTAAGGAAATACAATACAATACAATAACAATAATTGAAATAAAAAAACGTTAAAGAACAATAACAACCAAATAACAATAACCAAATATCTAAAAATTTAAATATCGAGTGTATAACTTTAAGGCACGCAGTGTATAACTTTAATAGACAAGATGTATAACTTTAGTCCAAAAAATCAAATAACAATAACAAAACCAAATAACAATAACAAAATAAAAAAAATAACAAAAACAAAGATATGAAGAATGAAGTTATACAAAAATAACAATAACAACCAAAATTACAAAAATAACCAAATAAAAAAATGAAGAACAAAAAAATGAAGAACAAAAAAGAAAAAAGAAAAAGTGAATCTGAAAAAGTGAATGGTGAGGCGTGATTAGAGCTGGCAAGTCTGACCCGACCCGAGTGACCCGACCCGAACCCGAGCAAACCCGACCCGACCCGAACCCGAAAATACTGTGACCCGAAACCGACCCGACCCGACCCGATGACGACCCGTAACCCGACACGACCCGATTATCGGTGACTCGAACCCGACCTGACCCGACCCGATATTGACCCGACCCGACATCGACGATTAAATTGATGATCCGACAATTATTAAGCTTAATTTTGATCAAAATGAAAGTGATTTTGTGTTTAGATTGATATGTTTGACTTAGTAATGGATTAATTAAACCAAATAATAGGTTAAAAACTAAATTTAATGGTAAAAAATTATAGTAATGCGATTAAGTTACCGGACCCGATAATGACCCGACCCAAACCCGACCCGATACATCATTTGACCCGAATTGACCCGACCCGATAACGACCCGAACCCGACCCGACTCGACCCGAAAGGGTATGCTGACCCGATATGACCCGAACCCGATATGACCCGACCCGACGTGACACGACCCAAACCCGACCCGACTGACCCGATTGCCACCTCTAGGCGTGATGGTAAGCAAAAACCAAATAACAACAAACAAATAACAAAAACAAATAAGAACAAAGAACAAATAACAAAAAAAAAAAAAAAAGTGAATCTGAAAAATGAAGAACAAGAAAATGAAGAACAGTGGTGGTGGCGGAATGAGGGTGAGGCATGAATGGTGAGGCGTGATGGTGGCTGCGGGGTTTTTGTCGTGGGTTTTAGTGGTGGTGGCGGAATGAGGGTGAGGCGTGAATGGTGGCGGCGGGGTTGTTGTCGTGGGTTTTTGTCGTGGTTTTGTCGTGGGATGGTGGTGGTGTGATGCGGTGGAGGTAGGCGCGATGGTGGTGGCGGAATAATGAGGGAATAAGGACGGGGGAGTAGGAGGGTGGCGGTTGTGGTTCGTGGTAAGGGAGGGTGGCAGGTGTGGTCGGGTGGAGGTAGGCGGCAGTGTGGTGGCGGTTGTGGTTCGTGGCAGGTGTGGTCGGGGTGTGGTGGTGGTAAGGGAGGGTGTGGTCGGGTGTGGTGGTTCGTGGAGGTAGGCGCCAGTGTGGTTTTTCATGGTTTTTTTTTTTGTTTTTGTTTGTTTGATTTTGTTTGGTTTTGTTTTGTGAGGGAAAAAAAAGAGAGATAATAAGGGAATGAGAGAAGTGAGAGAGAAGAATAATGAGGAAGTGAGTAGGGAGATTAGAAAGTGAAAGGAGTTATACAAAATTAGGTGGAGTTATACACAATTAGGGAAGGAGATTAGGGAGGGAGAATTGTGACCCTTCAATGAGATGTAATCTCATCCCTCCATCCCTTCCATCCAAGGGCTCTTATAAGGACTTAGGGACTCAATAGATGTAAGGACCTTAGAAGAACCACTCTCTCTCTCTCTCTCTCTCTCTCTCTCTCTCTCTCTCTCTATATATATATATATATATATATATATATATATATATATATATATATATATATATATATATATATATATATATATATAGATTTAGGATCCGGTGAGAACGATCACTCGGTGAGAACGGGCTAATTAATCCACATTAATCTTACTTTCTATCCCGATAAAACCAACTTTCCAAACTCCCTGCCATACCATACTACCATTCCCATTAACCAAACATCCTTATAACTTCATTTCCCAAAATTCCTTTTATCACTCCACCACCCATCGGACTTGCTCAGACCATCGCCAGAGACGGCCTTCTATGTTGTCGGCCACACAATCACCTAACAACTCAGATCAACATCGACTATCACGTTGCCACATTGCCCACGACCATATGCTGGCCACGGTGCTACTTTTGGCTGACTATTTCGATGACGTCGGCGAACCAGAGAATACTTTAAGCTATCTTTGTCACCAAAGTCGTCCCTCTCGCTTAATCGTCCTCCATATTTTCATCTATTTCCTTGACATCGCTAAAGATCAAGTCGTCGCTCCTACCATTGTTCCATTAAACTGGTGAGCCATAGCCAAGTGGAATTAGTGAGCGACAGACAACTACTCGCCGACACCAAATACCTCAGCTGTTTTTATTCGTTGGTTTTCGAGCTATTTCAATGTATCTATCATAATCCTTGATGTATCTAGCTGCTGTTTTAATGTATCTACCATAGATACACAAAATTTGTTATCAGGTACATTAAAATTGAATTGAGATACATTAATATAGAAATCAGATGCACTAAATTTCGTTTGAATCAAATTGATATGTACTGAATTTTAAAGAAGAGGAGAGTGGTTGACAACAAATATGGAATTAAATGTTACTGTCAAATTAAATTAAATCATTTGATGCTAATGTCGACTTAATTTCTCCAAATTTTGTGGTGTTGTGGTGGTTCTCTTCTTTTTTTTACAGACAATCAGACATCATCGCGTCTGAGTTGTGGTTGTGGTTGTGGAGGCGAGTTTATGTGGTGGTCGGTGGTGGATAGGGGTAGTTAATGCATCGTCGTTTGTGACTGTCACCGGTGGTGTGTCGACGGTTGTGGTGTCGTCGGAGTTGTGGCGTTGATTGTTGGTTCGACGGCGGCTAGGTATCTCCATTAGAGCCGAGATCCGCATTCTACTTGCAATGATTTGTGATGGTGGTGGTTGCCGGAGAGGAGAACGGATGAACCTTCACAAAACAACAACAATGTCAAGGTAGCCGGAGAGAACCGAATGGTCAGGAGTATTTGCCGGCGTAAGGTGGTGGCGATGGTTACTGCCGGCGACTGGTGATGGTGATAGTTGGAGATGAAAAGAGGATCTGGGTCGTGGGTCGTGGTTTAGGAATTGGATACTGGAGAAATGGATAATGTACGTACATGTTGGTTATTTGTGGTATAGTGACGCGCTTAGATTTGATTTTATCCACTGGTTAGTTATCGTTCTCACCGTTCTCACCGAGTGTTCGTTCTCACCGGATCTTGACTCTCTATATATATATATATATATATATATATATATATATATATATAGAGGCCGGATCCGGTGAGGCACCTCATTATGGCGAGGCGGCCGGTCTCACCAAATGACTACCTTGGACTGATTTGCATTATACATTGATGGGCTGATTTTGTAATGTTGGACTGAAAACAAGGATGAAAATTAGGGGTCAACAAGAAACTTTTCATTTGGTCCAAAACACTTTCTCTCTCTAAACTAAACAAAAGCCCAAATACCTTATTCTCTCTAATCTAAACAAAAGGCCCAAATTCTTTCCTTCCAAAACTAATGAGCTTTCACGTTATACAAAAACACTCAATTTGGGGCGTCGATTTCAATGACAAGCTAAAATATCATCAAATTTGTGAGACGATTTCATCAAATTAATCAAATTCTGACAATCAAAGAGGCGAATTCATCAAATTAATCGATTTCTTAGAAGATTTCGAGGTGCTTTCCAGGTAATTTCATATTATTTGATGAAAAATTGATTTTCTTAACTTCGTTCATTAATTGATGATATAATGATCAAATTTGAACAAAATCGAACTGTTTTGTAAATTTATAAGGATCAAAACTGAAGTATTTCGTTAGTTTAGGGTTTGAATTCGATCAAAACTGAGCAATTGAGCAATTTCGGAATTCGCGGTGTAAAATTTGTTGATTTTGTTAATTCATTCATTAATTGATTATAATTCATTCATTAATAAGGCTCAAATTGACGTTGCAGCTTTAATTTCAATGGAGATTACGGACATTACAATAATCGGTGATAATCTGCTTTGTTGAAACAGGTAATCTCCGTTTTTTCTCTTTTTATGAAGTCTGTTTTTGCTATTCTCCTGAATTTGTGAATATGTGAGGTTATATTGTGAATCTAAGAAGTTATTTCGTAAATCTGAGAAGTTATTTCGTTAATGTAGGCTATAATATCCTAAATTTGATCGAAAATAATCAATTTCGCCCTACTTATTATGGTATTACTGCTGATGTTGCAGGTCTAACTCCTGATACTGCAACGACTCCTGATAATAGTGCTATTACAACAGGTATTCTGTTTTGTCCCTATTTTATGAATTTGAGACGTTTTTTTGTTCTGGTTTTGTGAATCTAAGAGGTTATTTTGCGAATCTAGGAGCTAATTTTGTGCATCTGAAAGGATATTTTGAAAATATAAACTGTTCTGGTTTTGTGAATCTGAGAGGTTATTTTGCAAATCTAGGAGCTAATTTTGTGAATCTGAGAGGTTATTTTGTAAATATAGACTGTTCTGGTTTTGTGAATCTGAGAGGTTATTTTGCGAATATAGGAGCTAATTTTGCGAATCTATAACATCCTGAACCTTGGATCGTGGCAGAAATTGTTTGACATTGTATATTTTGTGAATTAGAGTGCTTATTTTGTGAATATAAGAGCTAAATATAATATTCAGAAAACTTAAAAATCTTGTAATTTTTCATCACATAAAATTTCGCAGGCAACATTCAAAAATAAAATAAACTTAAAACAACAACATTCAAAAATAAAATAAACTGAAAAGCTGAAAAATTAAACAAGAAATGATATGTGTGTAGTTTATCAATCACCCCTATTTGTTCGAGGCAATGAACATAGAGCAATATTGATATAGCTATAGGTGCAGCGTTCATCTGCATCAGCGAGTGATCTTCCTGCATGTTTAAATGAATATGGGACTCTTCTACATACTGGAGTGTAGCTAAAATATTTTGAATCAAGCCTTGATGCTACCCATAGAAAGGGCCCCTGAACTCGAGAATAGGTAGCCAGCCATTCAGATCTAGTACGCCCAAATTGCTCGAACTTCTCCTGCAACTTAAAAGCCTGTTTGCAGCCATTGTCATTTGTGCCAAATTGGATTAGTACTAATCCCATAAAATGACAAGTCTGCCTGCAGATAACAGGCACCAAAGACTCTATCTCATAACCTTGGCTCAGTAAACAATCTGCCAATTTAGAGAGGTCAGGACAAACATACTTCCCGTTTTGATTCATATAACCTGGAACATTCGCCAAAACACAAGTATAGGGAAATACAAATAAATGAGACATTGTGTGCAATAGGGATGTTTGAAATGTTTTACAGAAGAGAGAAGAGAGGTTATTGGGATATACTATTATGTTTTAGAAATTAGGAATTTATAGGCCTGGTATTTGGCACAACTGTCAACATTGCCTGTTCGCATTACCCATATATTAAATTTTTTGATTGAATGCTTTCTGATTGTTCAATGTCCTTTTCTTGGGAATGGAAGTGTTTTTAACAAATCAACAAAATATCTAGATACATACAACCTGACCTTTTCTTAAAAGTGAATTCATAATCTTCACCCATTTTTTTTTTTTTTAATTATTTGAACTAATAATCTGATACTTTATTTAGTGAATCTCGGATTTTATTTGGTGAATCTCAGCCTATAGTTAGTGAATCTTGGGCCTTATTTTCTGAATCTCTGTTGTTAAACGTTACTGATGCAATTTATTTATTTCTTATAGTTGGTGAATCTTGTACCCTAGCTTGTGAATCTTGGACCCTAGTTTGTGAACCTCAGACCCTAGTTTGTGAATCTTGGGCCTTATTTTCTGAATCTTGGGCCTTATTTTCTGAATCTCAGCCTATAGTTAGTGAATCTTGGACCCTAGTTTGTGAAACTAGAAGGTTATTTTGTGAAACTTAAATAACTAATATATACAACCTGGGTAAGATTAAAACTAAATAAGATGACAAATTCTGAAAAGGTTGCACAAGTCCGCACCATTGAATGCTTTAATTGTCTTGTATCAGTATTATCTATGGTTGTCCTTGTATTCATACTTATTATGGTGTTCCTACTATTTTGTTAATTTGAAACATTATTATCGTGAAACTGTAGTTGTTAATGTTAATATAAGAGCTAATAAGGCTCAAATTGACGTTGCAGCTTCAATTTCAATGGAGATTACAGACATTACAGTAACTGGTGATAATATTGCTGTTGAAACAGGTAATCTCCTTTTTTTCGCTATTATCCTGATTTTGTGAATATGTGAGGTTATTTTGTGAATCTAATAGTGAATTTTGTAAATCGGAGAAGTAATTTCGTGAATGTATGCTATAATATCCTGAATTTGATCGAAATTTATCAATTTCGTCCTACTTATTATAGTGTTCCTGCTAATGTTGCGTTCTAACTCCCGATACTACAAATGACTCGATAAGAGTGCTAGTGCAACAGGTATTCTGTTTTGTCCCTATTTTACGAATTTGAGACGTTATTTTGGTCTGGTTTTGTGAATCTGAGAAGTTTATTTGCGAATCTAGGAGCTAATTTTGTGCATCTGAGAGGTTATTTTGAAAAATATAGACTAATATCCCGAAACTTGGCTTGTGACAGAGGAACTTAGATGCTAATATTGTGAAACTTGATTTGTGAATCGCCTATGTTGCTCTGTTTGGCAAAACTTACTAATTGAACCGAAGAAACATCAATCTTTTATGAATTTGAGATGTTATTTTTTTGAGATTGTTTTGCTATTCTCCTTATTTTGCGAATCAGATAGCTTATTTTGTGAATATAAGAGCTAATTATTTGTATCTAGTAGGTTATCTATTGAAATATAGACTATAAGATCCTGAAACTTGGTTTGTGGCATAGATTATGAACCTTATATGCTAATATTGTGGAACTTTATTTGTTAATCTCCTATCTTGCACTTTTGGCTTATTTTGTGAATCTACAATTTTCAATTGTTGATTCCAATGTTAATTGCGGTGAAGCTTCTACCTCTCTTTGTGTTAACAAGCCCTACAATACCAACTATTTCCACACCTACTACTCTTATAACTTACACACCGAGTGGCAGCCAACAATGGATAAATAGGATTGATGAAAAGTTTACACCAGCGATTGGGAAAACATTTATTGACTTAGACTCAGCGATGCTGTTTTATGAAACGTACGCCGTTGCTTGTGGGTTTAAATCAAGGAAATCTTCAAGCAAAAGGTTTCGTGATGATATTATCAGAACAAAGTGCATGGTTTGCAATCGGGAAGGCTGTAATAAGAAGAAAAGACGACCTGCCCTAACTGGTGTTGCGAGAAAAGGCGGATGAATCCGTTGCATCGAAATAACGAAATAGGTAGTACAAAGAGCAAACCGAACAAACCAACTGCTAAACGTAGGGTGAAAAAAAGGTGGAGGAGAGGCAGAGAGTTCCAACAAAGGGTCAACCACAAGAATAACAAAGATTAGAAGGTGGGGCTGTCCAAAGAATGATAAAGTTCAAGTTCCATGAGAACAAGTACATGGTTGACGTGTTTATTGAGGGTCACAATCACCCGCTTGATGTTGTGAAAAATAAGGAATTTGAGAAACTTGCTGAAAATATCAATGAATTTCATATGCAAATGATTGTCAGCAATTCAAAAGCAAATGTTGGTCCTAGCTTAACACACCAACTATGCACTCAACAATTGGGTGGTTTTCAAAATGTCGGGGCAACAGTCAAGCAATTCAAAAATTTTCAGAGGGAAATGAAGTGTCTAATGAACAGTCATGATGGGGAAATGTTCAAATCACGCTTAGACACCCTAGCTGAAACAAAAGGGCTCCACTTTGTGTATGAAAAAGATTCCAAGAATGCATTGACAAGGATTTTCTGGACGAATTGTGACATGCAAAGAGCGTATGCTCTGTTTGGGGATGGAGTTTCATACGACCCAACTTATGGTACAACATGACGTTCACGCCTTTCACGGGCATTGACCATCATAAAAGGTCAATCACATTTGCATGTGCGCTTATAGAACATGAAAACGATGAGTCATTCATGTGGGTATTTGACCGATTTAAAGCTGGCAAAATGCTATGGGTGGGAAAGAGCCCAACTACATAATCACCGACGAAGACCCAGGAATAATTAAAGCGAGTTCCTGTATGTTTATCAAATTTGCAATTCGTACCTATTAACTTGTGAAACTTCATATTAAATTGTGAATCCTACATTTGTTTTGTTGATTCTAGTTGGCACTGGACAATAGAATGGTTGTAATAATTTGTTTGGTTTTTTGTTTATGTGAATCGTAGTGCTTATTATGCGAAACTAGATCATGAATTTGTGAAATCAAAAAATATGTTTCACGTACTTATATCGCGAATAAGGCACAAAATTTATATAGTCTGAATCCGAGGCTAAGACATGAGATTCACAAAATAACCCCCGCATTTACAAAATAAGCTATAGGATTCACAAAATAAGCTATATGATGTATAGTCCGAATCTGAGGATAAGACTTGAGATTTACATAATAGTGCATCGTATGACTTTGTTATGTGAAATCGCGTGAATTTAGTTATTATAAAATGATGGTGACGGTCGATAATTTGATTTTGTTCATTGCAGCTAAGTTCAAAACAAATGAAACATCGGTTTTGCATGTGGCACATCATGAAGAAAATAACCGACAAGGTTGGGAGTAAAATTTGTAGAGATACCGACTTTTTAACCCGTCTGAACGGTGTTGTATGGGACGATGACCTGGAGCCCGGGGAATTTGAAGAGAAGTGGCTTAAAGTCATGAACGATTTCTCCTTGGAAGACAATACGTGGTTGAATGGGAAGTTCGCTGATAGACACACATGGATACCCGCTTATTTCATAAATGTGCCAATGGGCGGTTTACTACGAACTACACAAAGGTCAGAGAGTGCTAATAGTTTCTTTAAGCGGTTTGAAAATAAATACGGGACATTAACGAGTTCTTGGTGCGCTATGAAAGCGCCACCGACCACCAAATGCACTGCTCAAGCTCCGTGAAGAGGAGAATGCGAATTCAATCCAAAACACTTGTATGGGTCAAAATGGGAGACACAAGCAGTGAGAAGCTATACCCATGCGATGTTCTACGAGTTCCAAAACCAGGTGAAGCTTTCAATAAATACCTGCAGTTTGGTTGGATACACTCCGCCAGATCCTGTGACGAACTTTGAAGTGTCGTTAGTTGAGGATGCAAAGAAAGGACTAAAATTTGCAGTTGAGTGCAGGTAGAAGCACGAATGATGTAAGGTGCACATGTAAACTGTTTGAAAGGAGAGGTATTTTATGCAGTCACATCATTTGGGTTTGTTCGGGAAAGTTTAAGGACATACCTGATAAATATATTTTGCAAAGGTGGAGCAAGAATGCACTCAAAAGTGACGTTTATGATTGGAATGGGAATCTGTTAGAGAAATACAACAATACCAGTACAAAACAGATTGGAATGTCTGTGGTGTGGTCTGAGATTCAGTTAACTGTTGGTATGCTCAAAAGGAAAGAAGAGTCGGATGTGAGAGAGTTTGCCAAGTTAATCAAGGAATTCAGGACAAAACTAGAGGGAAACACTCAACCGTTGACAAAACAACAACAGATTGAGCTTCTCTCTGGGCTGCAAGGTTCCAGAAGAAACCAACATCTTACCGCCTAATGTGTCTAGGAACAAAGGCTGTGGTAAACGGTTGGTGAGCAAGAAAAATAAGGCAATCAAGAAGGCGGAAAAAGCAAAAAGGTTGTGTGCTAACTGTAAGCGCAAGGGCAACCACGACAAAAGGAATTGTCCATATGATTTTGCAGACCTTCCTCCAGTGAACCAGGTTTGCATTCATCTACGCAACTACATCTGATATTAATCAAGTATTTTATTTATCTGTTTATCTTATTTTGAGAATCCCAAAGGTTGCTTTGTGAATCCCAGGTCTTAATTTGTGAATCCTGGGTCTTGTTATGTGAATCACATATCTTTATTTGTGAATCACAGAAATGAGACTGATTGTATGTAGTACCTGATATAATTCCTCACTTTTATTATTGTACATTTAATGTTTGTAAACATCTTTCTAATTCCAGCTGTGTCTTTTGCGTAGGGAGAGCTAGCGGACGAAGAAGTAGAAGAGGAAGGGGATGAGGATGAATAATGAAGGAAAGAGTCTTCTTAAGCCTTGAGAAATAGATATGATGATTGAAGAAGACACTGACAATGTTGAAAGGAGCAGACTTTTAGTTTGGCAACATATTATTTATTCGTTTCCAAAAATATGGACATCTTATTTGTTTATCTTATTTTTGTGAATCTGAGAGGTTCTGTTGTGAATGTAAGAGGTTGTTTTATGAATCTTAAATCTTAATATGTACAAAAGACCTGGAAATCTTATTTGTTGGTATTAATTTGTGAATCCTTGGGTCTAATTTTCGCGATTATTAGGAAGATACGTAATCTTATTAGAAAGGAACGGACAACTGGCTAAGCGGTCTTATTTTGTGAATGACACAATTTAAACATTATTTCATGAATCTTACCGTGTGAATGACAATATATAAATCACATTTATTAACATTTATTACCTTCAAACAAGATAGGGACTCTAAATAGAAAATGCCTAAGTACATCTTCTATTCTGTAAGTGCCTCATATTACCTTTTCGGATTGTTTTGAAATCCGCAACTCGTCATGACCTTTTTCTAATTGAATACATAGGATATGAATACATAGAATAAAAGTAAAATGATCATTATCACCTTCAACCAAATCACCATCTTTGAAGTTAATAAAATATAACCAACATTATAAAAAAAAAGTACAGTACAAATTAATAATCCGGAAAGTAGTTGCGGATTTCAAAACGAATATTACTGAAAACATCATTATCACCTTCAACCCAATCCACCGGTCGTTCTCCCCATGCAAGCGGAATTGTCCCGAACTCAAAGGAAGGCCCCTTCGCATACAAATATGCGACCAGTCCTAAATCATCTCTATTAGCAACCCATAAATATGGTCCGGACGGAGGTTTAACGTTTTCAAACCACCACCTCGAAGCTTCATTATTATAAAAAGCGCGCTCCAGTTTGCGCGCTTGAAGGAAGCAATTGCGTTCATCTCCCCCTCCAAACTCGATCATTGCATGTCCCTTGAACGTCCCATTGGCGAATAGCGGGTGGATAGCTTGAACTAAATTCAATCCAGCACCCCGAATAATTTCTACTAATCTGTTAAGATCATATGAGAGAGTTTCCTTTCCAAACCCATCTCTTGTGCTTGGCAAATTATGAAGAATGCACATCATAGGTTTGACGTACGATATTTCGAACGGCGTCCAAAACTTTCTCAATCAAAGGATGCATCAGATTCATAGCCATCAGATTTATAGCCATCAGATTCATAGCCATCAGATTCATACGATGCATCGGATGAATTATTAGAAGACATAATGGTTTTAGAGGGAATTTACTATGGATTAAGTTTGAAGTTTCGGGATAGACGGGTATGGAGGGTTAAATAAAGAGAATGAAACAAAGAGAATGAAACAAAGAGATGTGAAACAAAACCTATTTATATAGAAACAAACCGATTGATGAAACAAAGAGATGCATCAGATGCAATGGATAGAGTTGAAATGTGTTTGGTGTGAAACGTTTTAAATAAAGAGAATGAATGAATGTTTTGTGTGAAACGTTGTAAATAACAACATTCATGGCACTTGCCACGATGTGTAGAAATGTCTAGAAATGTGTATGTGTGGTAAATAATTAACACAGGTGAAATGTTTGAAATATGTAAATGACGGTTTAATCCAAAAAGAATCCCAGGTCTTAATTTGTGAATCCTGGGTCTTGTTATGTGAATCACATATCTTAATTTGTGAATCCTGGAGCAGTCTTTTAGTTTGGCAACATATTTATTTGTTTATCTTATTTTTGTGAATCTGAGAGGTTCTGTTGTGAATGTAAGAGGTTGTTTTATGAATCTTAAATCTTAATATGTACAAAAGACCTGGAAATCTTATTTGTTGGTATTAATTTGTGAATCCTGGGTCTAATTTTCGCGGTTATTAGGAAGATTCGTAATCTTATTAGAAAGGAACGGTCAACTGGCTAAACGGTCTTATTTTGTGAACGACACAATTTAAATATTATTTCATGAATCTTACCGTGTGAATGACAATATATAAATCCGAGGTCTAATATTGTGAATCGACTTGTTTTGTGAATATCGTCTTTTTTTTTTGAATCTCAGACATTCTTATTCTTTTGTAAATCTCAGGTCTCATTTTATCGACTTATTTTGTGAATCCATCTGTTTGTGAATATCGTCCTTTTTTTTTTGAATCTCAGACATTCTTTTGTGAATCTCAGGTCTAATTTTGCGAATCAGACGCTTTATAAATCATCCACGTTAAATTTCACAACTTCAAGAGAACTAATCAATTCCATTGATTAAAGTCAACTATTACAAACGGAGATCTACTAAATAAGCAGATTAGCACCCAACTAAATGACTAATAACATATTCACTAGAATACTTGATAGATCCTGCATATACCATCTAATACTATACTAACATAATACTTGATTGTATCCACCACAAGTTAAATCCCACGCATAAGGGACAAATGCCTCCGACGAACCAACCAGAGAGATAAGTAAGTATACACTTTGCATAACACCCAAAACTCACAAAGAAAAGAATAAATGCTGTCCCGTTTCTACTACACGCTCACAAAGACAATCATGAAGAATAAATTCCCAACCAGAGAAGCATACATCAAGAACGATCTCCCTGCTTCACATCATATCACCACCATAGACAAGCACATCTTGCTACTTATACTCCTATATCGAAAAACACATACAATATTTCAAAATATATACACGGACAAGCATGGCTCGCTACTATTCAAAATATCGCGGATACTATGAATGAATGGGGATTTGATATGCAAAAGTTATTAAAGAACCGGATCGTACGTTCTAGTATTTGCATCCCATGAAAGTAGTTGCATCATTACGGACTTTCGAAAATCGGCATTCTCTCGCAATTGTAAGAAATTATAGTTGAAATTAATGAACAACACGGTTTCAAATCTGATTTTCATGTACGTATCTTTGTTCAACTTGTTTCTTACCGATAATTGTCTGGATTCTCGCCAATCACCGAGATCACAAATCAACATACTCAAATACCTCAACACGTGAGCTCCACAATCAAAACTGAATGTAGTATAGTGTTCAACTGTTTAGTAAACAATATTTAATTTCCGCAAAGCGTACACATTAGGGAATAACTTACTTATTTGATTGTTGAGGAACTTTGAGAGTTATAACCCCGTGAGAGTGCAGAAACCGCATGGGATAATATGACGGGGAACTACGTGCCAAAATAGGAGATAATTTGGCCACACGAAAATGTTTCGAGTTAATACTGATTATACACTAAAAATGTTTTATATACTCTGATTCACAAACTGTCAAGGGTTAGATTAGGCAAATAATTAATACCATGTCTATGGTTGTATTATGTACATCATAAGACCGTCGCGATTTAGCTTGAGTTGAGGATGTAATTCGTTTTACTATCCATATCGCATATACAAGCCCTCCAATGTTTGTCTTTGATCAGCGGTATAAAAACCTGATATAATAAAGATTAGTCTCCAATTTACAGCCCTACATGTCCACCACAAAAAAAAAAAAAAAAAAAAAAAAAATAAAAAAATATTGTGGAGGGACCCGGACCTTTCGGATTGTGGCACCATTCACCTGGTTTGTATGTCCCCTGATGTATTGATTCCAAATACAAGGGTTTTCTTCTTTGTACAATTCTACATACCACAAAAGGTGATTTTACAAACCATATCAATTTGGGATAATCAAGATACTTGAATATTAAAACAAGTTCAAAGCTAACCACGATGACAATCGATGGCAAGTACTGAAAGATCCGTCGATGAAGTGTCGTCTTAATCCCAAACATATCAATCACCTAAAAAAACAATATTAGGAATGAAACAAAAGATTACAGATAATACAATGGAATGAACGCTGATAGTAGACTACTTACTTGATCCATAACCCATCGACGCGGTCTAAGCGTAGATAAACCCGCTCGTGTGACTTCCATCCACTCGACACACACCATAGCCTCGCTGTAGTAAGGCACATTAAGAAACATTACTAGAATTAAAGTAAAGGGGCAAGGGAAAAGCACAAAAAAATAAAAGTAAAGGGGAAAAATACTTACTGTATGACATCTCTTCCTTTGCGGTGCCAAATAACCTTCACAAGGTGGTCTTCAGAATAAGGTAGACGCCGGTAGCCCCTGACAAATATTAATAAGACAGCTTAAGATCTGTGATTCACAAATCAAGATATTTGATTCACATAATAAGACCAACGATTCAGAAATTAAGAACAACAGATAAAACCAAAAATAACATCTAAGATTCACAAAACATGATTAATAAGGGAATGGGTCATACATAGGCACACAATTCCACTCTTCGCACTTCGTTCGACAAAGAGCTTTCAACATGTTGTCACCGGAGGTCATAATTCGAAGGCATAACTTCAATGCATAGCGTTTCAATTGACTTACCTATAAATGCAAAACAAAAAGTCCTTATAATTATTCCAAAGTTCACGAACGGCCCCAGTTTTCAGAAATTAACTCCAGTCCGACAAATCTAACTCTCAGGTTCACAAGGTTAAGTAAAGGTATCTTACAGAAGTTATAATTAAAGGACAGTCAGTTTTGTTCCCTTTGTAATGCTCCAACAAGTGAAACAAATAGACGCCGGTATCCATTTCACCGGACTTCAAAATTGAAGGAGGGATAAACAACTCGGGCATCATGTCGCCATCATGCTGCGAATCTTGGTGAAACCCAATTAATGAGCCTTGTCTTTACGCACGTACACAACCTAAATTAGCACTTAATTATGTGGATGTGTTACATGCTTGTCAAACACTTTGATCGTGAATTCACAGATTTGCATAACCAGAAATGGAGGAAAAGACGCACCGTAGGTTGCACATAATCAGAATAGTTAACATCTACTCCATTCATAGGGTGTATGACTGTCAATTTATTCCATCGAAGGTCGAAACAAAAGAAGAACGGTGGGCATGATGTAGACATGATTGGAGTGCAAATCTGAAAACAAGACAAGATGAAATGAAAAGAAGAACATAAAGATGAAAATAGGTTTCACAAAACATAATAACACCAAACCAAAACTTACTAATTGAACTGAAGAAACATCAATATTTTCCAGACAACCCGGGGGGAACTAACACCGTCATTGGAGTATGGAACAAATAAACGAACAGGAGAATCCGGTGATTTCAACTTCTCATTACTTGTTTAGGATCTCACACCAAATATTTACACTTGAACATACTCGATCACCTTCGGTATAGTCCTCAACATGCTCCTTGTCAATCTCTCGAGTGTTACTTTGAAAAAGAATATCACCGCACTCAACAATCAAAACAATCAGATTCGCAAAACAAGCCGTCAGATTCGCAAAACAGTCTATTGGATTCACAATATAAGCCCTACGATTTATAAATTGTCTGATTCACAAAATGAGACCTGAGATTTACAAAACAAGGTCATAGTCAAATACCTTTGTTCTACTGTTGAGCAAAGCCCGAAATCCAACAGTATTTTCTCCTCCCTATTAAAAGCAGTAATAACACTGATGTTTCTTTGGAGATACGGAGATCGATAGGCAAAGAATGGAATTATCTCTCTCTTCTAGGACGCACAATAGCAGGAGTATTGACATCAACATTATTGACATCAACATTAGTGACATCAACATGATCAGAAACTGATGGTACCGATAATGTAGGAAATCTGGTTCCCTCATCCTCTTCCCTCTGACACTGAACTATTCTTTCCTCACCTTGTATGCTTTCCTCACCTGGTCCCTCTTCGTCTGCTTTCTGGCACGGACCGGTGGTTTCATCACCTGACAAACGGTTTCCATGACGACGACGAATGTACAGGTGAGTGACCAATGGTTTTTCAGGCAATTGCTCAGATTCTTCCACACACAGTTTCGGAGATGGTGGACGGACGACTGGAATCATTGGAGTATCAGGTAAATCAATAACAATTGGGGGTTCGGCTAGTTCGACAACTGGTGTTGGTGTTGGTGTTGGTGTTGGTGTTGGCTTGGGCCGGAGGATCATAGACCTGTCTTCTTCAGAAGACAAAAAATGATCGTCGTCGCTAGCGACCTCCACCGTGGGCAATCTGATGGGGTTGGCAATCTTGGTTTACGACGTTTCCGAATGGGTTTGCTTGTCACTTTGGGATCTGGTGCACGAATCGGTACAAAAGTGTCATCCATAATTTCCAATGCCGCACGTAAATCAGCGTCGGACCATCCACCCATCCTGTCCACATCGTCATTAACAACGTGATCATTCTCCACAACATTCGCTCCCATGGATAACGTGTTTCCAACGATATTATTGACCACGTTGTCCAAATTCAGTTCACCATCCTCATCCTTCTTAGCATCCTCATTATTACCCATCTCTATATTTTCCTCCTTATTCCCATCATCGGCATTTTCTTCATCCCCAACATTCTCATCAAACTCATCCTGTTGGGATGAAATATACCCGTCCGTAATACCATTAACGGCTGCCACCATAGTAGAGACCGCTGCTGAGGAAGGTAGCTTGTTCGTAGCTTGAATAGCAAGAGATCTGTACCTAGCGAAAGCTGCAGCCGCTACCTTTGCGGCGTCAGCAAGTTTGTGAACAATCTCACACTTACTGTCACTAAGGCCATCAGTTTCCTTGTCACCGCAATGTGGAATGTCGGACCCTATATCTCGGTATGCCTTCTTCAATGGTTGATTTGGACCGAACATGCTCAAGCTTTGTGACCGGTGGGCGAGGTGCGGGTGCGAGTGTGTGGTAGCTCATGACAAGGGGAGGCTCCACGAACCTTGACCGAAACCTTTTTTGCCTTCAACTCCGCTTTAATTCTTTTTGCAATTTTTTCTTTCGTCCAATTACAACAAGTTGGAAACTTTCGTACGACCAATCTTGATTTGTAGACGAAACGGTCCAAGTAAATGTACACGAGCACCATAATGGGTCCACCAAAAAAATTATCTCCTTTCAAGCGTTTGACATCTCTCCACTCCTCCTTTTGCCAAGACTCAACTTGGTCACCAACTTCTTTTGATGAAATTGCACCAATTGAATTCGGAATCGATGAAGTATCACCTAAACTTTTTAAAATCCTCAAACTTGCGCGATTCCCTTGCACGCCACCCAACAGAGACGAGAATATGTAAACGATGAAATTTCGTTTAAAGTCATCTCCACCATCTTTCTGCATGGATAATTTGTTCAAGACGTGGTGATCATCGATATATTTGTGTGGATATTGCTTTCGGAAGTTTTCCAACGTAGCTAAATAAGCAGGGCACTTATCCACATGTGACGCTTCCTCAACAGGTCTTGAACCCATTGGAATGTTCATGCAAAGATGGATGTCCTCCTCTAATACAGGGAGTTTTTTGTCAAATAACCATCCCTTTGCTGGGTTGTAATTGGACACTAGCCAATAAGCAAGGTCCCCGGGAACCTTGTCTGTTTCAATCATTAACAGACCGCCAAAGCCCATGTCTTTTATAGCTTGAATCTGCTGATCGCTCGGTGGATTTTCCGTATCTTTCAGAAAGTTGTACAACCCTTTTGGCGACATTCGAGTCCTCACTGTAGGCAGTCCCTCTGAACGCACCCTCTGTTTTTTTGCTGGCGCAGAAGCGCTTGCTTGCACAACCGCCTGTGATGGTCGCTTCATCTTGTAGCCTGTTTCACAATAATCATCTTTAGCGTCACAAAATAAGCTGAAAGGATACACAAAACATAAGAACTAAGATTTATATAGTCTATTTTGGGGGGATATGACCTGAGATTCAAAAAATAACTCTCCAGTTTCACGAAATAACCTCAAGGATTCTTTTCAATAAGGCATAAGAGTTATATAGTCTGAATGTGAGGAGTAGACCTGAGATTCACAAAATAACACCCCAGATTCACAAATAAACACCCCAGATTCATAAAATGTATATAGTCCAATCCGGGATAAGACCCGAGATGCACAAAATAAACTCCCGCCACAAAATAAGCTATAGGATTCAAAAATAAGCTAACAAAAGGGGGCCGGGTGTCCTAAAACGGGAAGGGAAAGGGTTTAGGGTTGGATTAGGCGGATCCGCTACCGCGGATCCGCCTAATCCAACCCTAAACCCTTTCCCTTGTACATAGTCATTCGACCAACGACAAGACCAAAAGACACCCTAGGAGGGGACGGGTGAACCCCTTTTGGGGGACGGGGTTAACAGTAGGGGGCCGGGTGTCCTAAAGCGGGCGGGAAAGGGTTTAGGGTTGGGTTAGGCGGATCGCTACGCGGATCCGCCTAACCCAACCCTAAACCCTTTCCCTTGTACATAGTCATTCGACCAACGACAAGACCAAAAGACACCCTAGGAGGGGACGGGTGAACCCTTTTTGGGGGACGGGGTTAACGATAGGGGGCGGGTGTCCTAAAACGGGACGGGAAAGGGTTTAGGGTTGGGTTAGGCGGATCCGCTACCGCGGAACCGCCTAACCCAACCCTAAATCCTTTCCCTTGTACATAGTCATTCGACCAACGACAAGACCAAAAGACACCCTAAGAGAGGACGGGTGAACCCTTTTTGGGGGACGGGGTTAACAAAGAGGGGGCCGGGTGTCCTAAACCGGGACGGGAAAGGGTTTAGGGTTGGGTTAGGCGGATCCGCTACCGCGGAACCGCCTAACCCAACCCTAAACCCTTTCCCTTGTACATAGTCATTCGACCAACGACAAGACCAAAAGACACCCTAGGAGGGGACGGGTGAACCCTTTTTGGGGGACGGGGTTAACAGTAGGGGGTCGGGTGTCCTAAAACGGGACGGGAAAGGGTTTAGGGTTGGGTTAGGCGGATCCGCTACCGCGGAACCGCCTAACCCAACCCTAAACCCTTTCCCTTGTACATAGTCATTCGACCAACGACAAGACCAAAAGACACCCTAAGAGGGGACGGGTGAACCCTTTATGGGGGACGGGGTTAACGACAGGGGGCCGGGTGTCCTAAAGCGGGACGGGGAAAGGGTTTAGGGTTGGGTTAGGCGGATCCGCTACCGCGGAACCGCCTAACCCAACCCTAAACCCTTTCCCTTGTACATAGTCATTCGACCAACGACAAGACCAAAAGACACCCTAGGAGGGGACGGGTGAACCCTTTTTGGGGGACGGGGTTAACGAGGGGGGCCGGTGTCCTAAAACGGGACGGGAAAGGGTTTAGGGTTGGGTTAGGCGGATCCGCTACCGCGGAACCGCCTAACCCAACCCTAAACCCTTTCCCTTGTACATAGTCATTCGACCAACGACAAGACCAAAAGACACCCTAGGAGAGGACGGGTGAACCCTTTTTGGGGGACGGGGTTAACGAGAGGGGCCGGAAATGTCAACGGGGCATGAAGTTATTATTGAAGTTATTATTGAAATTGTCATTCGAAGTTATTATGAAACAATAGGGAACGCAAGGATTCACAAAAAACAAAGAACACAAAGCAAACTTCATTAATAAAACGTAGTAGTCATACATTATATTTATAAACTATCGACAATAGTACACGGCAAACAAGATAGCAACGTTCAATGCCGAAAATTACAAAGATAGTATTTTAGGAAAAGGGATACAAATGTAGGCTATAGGTCCATAATAGAAGGTAAATCAATATAACATGCATCTATACAATTGCGTAATAAGTTGACAAAGAATAGCAATTGCGGTGGCTCGTTCGGTGAGACATCACCGGAGGTAAAGAACGGAAGTTTTCATAAATTGTAGCGCGATCAATAGCATTCAAAAGGTTCATGGCACTTGGATGGTTATATTGGTGAAAATGAAGGATGAATTTAGTGACATATTATCGATCGGCAAACATTTGCACGTTTGGAAGATTAGGTTAGCACCCCTATGAATAATTAGAATACCCTCCACATGGTTGATTTCAAGAGAAAGCCAATATGCAGCGGTTACACCGGGAGCATTGGGATGAATAAGAAATAATCGAGACCAATTCCACACACAATAGCCATATTTGCCTTGTCTTCAAAGGCATCAAGTTTAGAAAATATATTATGCATAACTCCTTGAATATTGAAAACAGAATGTTGTGAGTGATAGCGAGGGGAAGATAATTTAACTTCGCCAAATCGCTTCCTTAAAAGACAAACTGATTGCATTTTGTTTTTGACAGACATAAGCTGCACGAAATGACGATTCGTCTTCTTCAAAAGCATTAACGACACACCCTTTGCACCAAGACTCCATAATTCACTAAAAAATAATAATAGGAACGCATAGTAGGTTAGTAACTAAATGAATAAGTTTCACAATGGCAGATCTAGGTTTCACAACAACTACTCCAAGATTCACAAAATCAAGTATAGGATTCACGTAATTATGAATCAACATTACAAAGATCGAGAGACAGAACAGAATCTCATCAAGTGCATGCCAGCTAAATTATTATGAAAGTTGTATTCAAAGTTATTATGAAAGATATATGCTCGAGGATTGACAAAATAAAAGGAAAGTAAACTTCATTAATGGAACATAGTATTCATACATTATGTTGATACAACATCCGAAATAGAAACCTACTGATTACATATTTATACAAGGGTGCCTTAGCAAGTATACAAAAGTAAGATTAAATACTAACGGTGATAGACCTAAGTACACCGACCGACAACTAAACATAATAGGTTCATTTGAAATATAATTGAGTAGCTACATTCCCTATCACGCAAGGGTACAACTTTAAGTCCTACAACCGTGTTCACAAGGTATTACCGTCCTCATATTCAGCACAGCTTCCACAATTCCTTGTGTTGTATTATAAGGGCATTGTAGGCAAGCTTTCTTTAGATGTACAAGAAAGCAAATATATCAAAGATGAAGATGAGGACGATGAAGATAATCGATCCCTCCAAAACAAGTCTTTCTCATGGCATATATGTTACGCCATATCCCACCATTTGGTGTTGCTCATTTAGCCAGAAACCGTCACAACTAGAAGGCGGGCTAAATGAGCAACACAAATGTTGGGATATGGCGTAAAATATAGGTCGTGAGAAAGACTTGTTTGTAGGGATCGATCTTCATCGTTATCATCTTCATCTATGATACATATTCTTTCTACTAGTACATGGAAAGAAAGGTAACCTAAAATTCCGTTTTAATACAACCCAAGGAATTGTACAGATGAGGCAGAGTTTGAGCATAGTAATACCTTAAGAACACATTTGTAAGACTCAAAAGTGTACCCTTGCGTAATAGGGAATGTAGCTACTAAATTATATTTCAAATTACCAGTACTAGTCCCTACAGTCAGCAAGCTGTCCGGCAAGATAGCATATCCATTTAATGAGCTCAA
The DNA here is from genome assembly GCF_048544455.1 of Silene latifolia. Lineage (NCBI taxonomy): Eukaryota > Viridiplantae > Streptophyta > Magnoliopsida > Caryophyllales > Caryophyllaceae > Silene > Silene latifolia. The sequence goes on along the minus strand of NC_133532.1, from coordinate 105,561,865 downwards.
ACTCTGCCTCTTCAAATATATCGATTACCCGACCCGTACACCAAGTGTCCATAGTTGGCAATGTATACGCAGACAGGAGCAATTGACCTAGGCATATAAATAACTAACACGATTCGAGACAAAAAAAAAATGAAAATAACTAAAACATAATAAGTAATACATTTCATACACATACACAAAATGTCATGTTTCGTATAAGTACATTCCAGATAAGTAGGATTAAAAGCCATATCAAAACAAGGCAAAGCATTCAGATGAAGTTTTACAAATGACCAACTATGGACAAAGTGGTCTATAGGTTTCGCAAGATAAGGTCTATGCTTCAGACAAACATTCACATAAACTCATCATAAAAAGATGACAATCATGAGGCAGGTTTAACTTCCTGCATTATAATGAGAATGATTCGCAAAATATTGCACCAGATTCACAAAATATTCCACCAGATTCACAAAAACGACTCCAAAATTCACAAAATTAACTCGGGTTTAACAACGACACATCAGTCCAATATTCACAATATCACCTCCAAGTTTCATGATACACAAACACAAGGTTTAACTTCCCGCATTATAATGAGAATGATTCACAAAATATTCCACCGTTCACAAAATATTCCACCATATTCACAAAAACGACTCCAAAATTCACAAAATTAACTCAGGTTTAACAACAACACATCAGACCAATATTCACAATATCACCTCCAAGTTTCATGATACACAAACACAGACCTATGTCGACGTCGACATTGCAGAATCAACAGAGCACCACAACAACAACAACAACAAAAAAGCACAATATTAACAAAAACGAAACATATTAAGCAATGAACAATGAGAAAAACCTAATAAACAAAAATTGACGAAGTAAGTATTGAAGAGAGCGAACAGGACATACAAATAGTAGATCAAAAATGCTCCGAAATTGATTTTGCTGCATTCGTACTGACCGGATAATTCTTCGAGGATGATTAAAACCTGCATTATAATGAAAATGATTTAGTAATACATTATCGAAACAAATAGTAGATTGAAAAGCGTCTGAAAAAAGTAGATTTACTATAATTGATCGAAAATGAAGGAAATTAGTGATACGAACGAGAATATCACATACCTAGATCCGAAAAAGGACGACCGAACAGAGATGATGATGATGATGACGATCGCGATCAAAATATCAGGTGATGAACTGCGTGTGATTCAGACGATGATGAACGAATTTAATCGAAAAACGGTAGTTGAGTGTTGAGAGTGGAGTTAATGCGTGAAAGACAGAGACAGGGAGAGAGAGAGTAGAGAGAGTAGAGAGAGAGAGTGAAATGTCGTAAATGAAGTTGTTGGCTGGCATTTGCTTTGAGTGTATGATTAAATAGGGACACGTGGCAGCATCTGGTGCGTCTATAGTTATTAGATCTGACGGTTTAGAAGGTGTCCAGCCGCCTTACCCTAAGAAGGGTGCCTCACATGATTCAATCTCTCTCTCTATATATATATATATATATATATATATATATATATATATATATATATATATATATATATATATATATATATATATATATATATGACGATACCATAATGCAACAATAGTTACAATCGTCAAATATTACGTTACCTGAAGCCATTTGATGTATCGATTCACTTGACGTACATAGCATTGACAATTGTATATATATAACACGACCACACACAAAAATATAACCATCGGTGAGGCTAAACAATGGTACTAAACACCCACAACAAGAATTAATATAAAAACATCCAAAGATATGATGATTCAATCAAGTCTTATGTCGAAAAGTTCATGTAACAGTGTTACTCAATCGAGTTGGTCAGGCACTCGATCGAGCTGGCCTTACTTGATCGAGTTCATCAGCTACTCGATCGAGTAGGCTGAGATCAGAACACCCATCAAGTGTCACACTTGCAGTTACTCGATCGAGTGAGGGGTACTCGATCGAGTAGCCACAGGTCGAAAAGCCTCCAAAAACCATGTTAAAACCAAACAACTATATAAACACGAGTCGGAACACCTTTCCGACTCTAATATCCTGCATAAACAGTCTAAATGTATCTGAAATACGGCCTTATGGCCAACCATATAAACCAAAGTCTGATAAAGTGTCAAAGAAAACAAGTACTATCCACTACATATCCATGAAACAGCATATAAAAGAAATGAGTGTCATCACTCCGCATCCTGCTCATCCATCACCTCGTCACCACCACCACCACCACCACCAGATGTGCCCGCTCCTGCTACATCATGACCTGCGACACCACCAACACCAGCATCCGTGCCCATACGCCACGGGGCCAAGCAACCGTAGGGATATGGCTGAGGCTCTCCCCAAGTAGACCTCTCCACGCCGAAAGAGTGAAAAACTCCACTGTCGTCCCCAACGCCTCTCCACCATACGGGATGAGCTTCTCCGGCCCCTATGCCCTGCACGTACGCCATCTCGTGGAGGCTTCGGAGTGTCAAGGTCGTCGACACTCTCTCCGTGAGCTCGCTCACTCTCATCTCAGGGTTGTAGAAAGGAGGATAACCGGGAAACTGGTACTGTGGAGGTACAGGCTGCTCTGACTGAGTCTCAGCCACCCTCTCCCTCACTCGTCGTGGTCCCCTCTCCAACCTAGGCTGGACATCCTCACGTCTCACCTGGCCCCCTTCCTTGGCTCGGGCATCACCTCCAAGATATCTGGGTCAATGAGGTACACCTGCCTCTCAGGAACCCCCTACTCCTCATCATCAGAATCGGCAGCCACTACTGCCGCCGACAAAGGCTCGATCACTGGGAGGTGCTCAGGATCGGTTATCTTCATCCAGATCATCCCCCAAACCCTCCAAGCTAACCCTCCACCCTCCAAAGTTCTCAACCATTTCTGGTCGAGAAAATACTCCCGGTCCAAGGTAGGCACCGCAGGGGTCAAAGGCGTAGACTTTATGCCAACCGGGTGGCAATGGCTCCACAGCTCAGAAAGCGCGAATCAGAAATGACCATAAAGGCTAAGCTGGCACAGACTATGTCCGGGGCACTAAAGGTGACTTTCTGAGATCGGGTGGGGTTGAGGTAGGCCGCAAGCAACATCACCTCATGCGAGTTTAACATACTCACATCCTTCCTCTCGTAAAGCAGACAAGTCAAGGCACGTGAAAGATCTTTAAGGTAACATGTTGAATATCATTAATCACCATGTTGCTGGAGATCGGGGCGGATTTGCCGGTAAAGCAAGGCATCAGACTACTAGCCCCACACTCATTCGGGATGTTCCGAAGAGCTCCCTTAGCAGGTTTGGCCAAGACAAGGTGGGTAGCAAACATATCCATGGTAAGGTAGAAGCTGGTATTCATGAGGCGGAACTCAACAGTCCGTTTCACCACATCATACTTAAACGAACTCATAAACTTAAGGGTCAAGAAAGCATAAGAGTGCATCCGGAGGCGATATAACCCAGTCATCCCCAAAGTCTCGAAGATATGTCTAACATCGGTCTCAATCCCCAAATCATTCAAGAGAGTTGTGTCTATACAACGGGTGGGTCTCATCTTTCGTTTCTGTAAGGCGATAAAATTATCCCTTTGTGTAAAGTCCACAAAGACAACCGACGGGTAATCGGGTACTGCTGGGACCGTAGGTCCTTTATTACCCTCACCTACCTCGGGCTCAGAAGCCCTCCCCCTCTTACTTTTTCGGGTTCCAACAGTCGGTCTAGGCATCTGTTTTCAACACATGTCTTAGATACATAAACAACATATACTTGAAAACATGTAAACATTCACATAAGGACATTCAAAACAATTACTAACTACGCACTTTCACCAAACAATCCAGAAATTATAAGTATAACTCTCAATTTTTATCCTCAGACGGTCTCTACAACTGTTAAAATTATAACAAGTATGACATCCATTTACATCACAACTACTAATTTTGAAAATCAAATCTTCAAAATAGCTTTACCAATAAACAAATTTCACAATAATATAAGACGAATTTCACTTTGGGGCACTTTTAAGACGAAGTTTTAAGGCAAAATTTTGAGTGAAAACCGTCAAAATCAACTCTAAACATGATATATACAACATACATTACCCAATTTTCCCCCCTTTATATACAAAAGACAACAAAAATTCAATTCAAAATCTCAAACCCTAGAAATTTCAACACATATTCTCCCCCAAATTGATTCGATTTTTGTATAGCTAACATCAATAATCAACAAATTGAAGCAATTAGATCATATTACAACAATTACAAGCAAGATTTTATGCATATAAACCAGATTTCTATCCACACACCAACTACTATACATGCTTTTAATCAATTAAAACATAAAAGGTGATGAATATCATTACCTTGAAGGGTTAGCAAGTAGGAAGAATGGATTAAGCAAAGAAAAGTACCAGATTCAAGCACCAAAATCACAAGAACAAGAGCAACTTTGAGAGAGATTAAGAATTTAGGGTTTTGTTTGAATGAAGAATAAGAAAGATAGAAGATGGAGCTACTCGATCGAGTAAGTAGGTTACTCAATCGAGTGGCCTCTATCCAATCGAGTTGGAGCTACTCGGTCGAATTGTCGCTGACAAGTCCAACTATTTCGATATAATAGCTTCCTAACTAGATCGAATGAGGTCTACTATATAGAGTAGATACCCTTACTCGGTCGGGCAAGAATGAGAACGAGGTCAAAAGTTACGGATCTAAGTAACGGTTCCTGCAAAACAACAACTCGTGTTGATTCAAAAATAAATTCGGAAATCGTCACGGATTATTATACTTATTCAGGACATATTACTACTACACAATTACAACGTATCAATCTAACAAACATATTACTTCATTCAACTCTTTTACTTCATTCTATAACAACCATTACGTAACCGAATGACTACACTTTCAGCTTTCTCATGCATACTTTCAACACTTTTCTTTTACTCCTAATCATGCACTCGTGACTTTCAACCATACAACTTCTAATCATGTTATTCTAAGCATACATCGAACATTAAGCCCTCACTTATCGTTCAAGCTTACCACCAATTTAACCATTGCAAACTTATTTTTACCAAGCTCCACATCCCAAAGAACCACAACCTTTTGTACCAACCCTAGACACGGGATTTAAAAGTACCTTACAGGCTCGAAGGAACGATTCCTAGGACACATCCTAGGTCATCGCGGAACAAACGACTCAAATTCAAGAAAAGAAAGTCCTAGACTCGACTCGACTATGATAAGAAAACAGATCCCGACTCATAATTTTCAAATCTGGTCTTGAGCTTTCTCTTGTTCAGTTGTCAACTTAGATGCTCGGCTCTCGTCCTTGATCCCTGTGATGGTTTGCCTCCATCCCGAGGTAGTCCTCTGAGGATCTACGCTAGTGATGGAGGTTGGTGAATCGAATTGTCTTTTATTAACTTCGTTAATGAGAGGAGTACATTCCAGAGCAAGACTCCCGACTTGAATTTCATTCTTCGGGTTTGGCAAGAATTCAAAGCAATCCACAAATATTTTCCCGATAAACACCCTTTTCAAGTGACATGGGCGGATAAGATGGGAATAATCGACATTGTCTTCAACAGAAACAAAGTTGGCGTAATCGCCAAATGGATTGGTGATGTTATTGGGTTTAACAGTTGGGATCGGGAGTGTTCCATTCTCAATCAAATCTTGGATTTCGTGCTTCAGTCGATAGCACCTTTCAGTATCATGGCCTTTCCCTTGATGAAAGGCACAATAGGCATTTGGTTTATACCATTTACCTTGTTGATCAGCGGGAGGGTCCGGAGTTGGACCAATAGGCTTCAGCTTTCCTTGGGCTATGAGCCTTTGGAGAGCGTATGTATAAGTGCATCCGATATTGGTGAATGCCCTTGGTGTTTGACGCTGCGGCTTCTTCGATTGCCCTTCTAAGAGATTGATGGCTTCATCAATATGGGTCGTTGCTGGGGCCTTGGCCTTAGACGATGAGGCCCCTTGGTACCCTTTCGGCCTTTCAGCCTCTGCCCTTATGACATCATCTTCTACCTTTATCCCGATTCTTATCAATTCTTTGAAAGAGCCAAAATTCTGGTATTTTAGAGCATTGCGGTAAATAGGTCGTAGATTCTTTACGAACTTATCTACCATTTCAACTTCATTAGGCTTCTTGGCTAATTTCACGCTTTCAGCGCGCCATCTTGCAAGGAATTCAGTAAAGCCTTCTTTGTCTTTCTGTGTCATCACCTCCAATGTTCTTATGTTGGTTTGAATCTCGACATTATCAGCATAGTGCTTGCAGAACTCCACCATAATATCTTAGAAAGTGGGGAAGTTCTTAAGGTCCAGATTGTAGAACCACGCCTTCGGGTGTTCATCCGAGAGATTGAGCGAAAATTTCGAGAGCATGTCGACGGTACTCCCTTCGATGCTAAGTACCCTTTATAGGCCTTAACGTGGTGGACTGAATCTTCGGTGCCCTTGAACTTTGGGATGTCAGTGAGTACCATGTTCGTGGGCAACTTATCCTGAACTGGGGCATAGGCCCTAGCATTTTCATAGTGTATGTTCTTCCCCTGGGAGAGTTTCAGACGGTCTTCAATGAATTTGAACCGTTTCTCCAGATCAGTCAGAGGTGGGGTAGATAGAGGGGAATCTTCACCCAGCTTAGATTCGATTGCATCCATTCGGGTCATCATGAGGTTCACAGCCTCGGTGAGCTTGTTGACAGCATCTTCCATTGCTTGACGTCGGGTTTTGGCGGCCTTTCTACAAGAAAACCCCGAACCGAGTCGATATTTAAAGTAAGAGCCCCTGCACACTTAAGGACACGACACCAACTTGACTCAAACAAAGACTCGACTTGAGACTGACTAACCAAAGGTTCGACTCACGGTTGGATTTAGACCTTGGTTCATTTTAGACTCGACAAAACGACATGACTCAAGCTGTCATAGCTCGATTCTAAACTGGACTCGGTGTGACTAAACCCGTGATTGGACTAACATAGCCCATAGGTTCGGGTGAAACGCCCTAAATGGCCTAGCTTGGGCGTTTCTGTGGACTATCCTAGACCAAATGGTCGACCAACATGACTCAAGGCCCAAGAGGTGAGCTTGGGTGACCCAACAAGGTCGTGTTCTAGACTCTTAGAACGAAACACACCCGGCCTAACACGGCCAAGACCCGGACACGACTTGACGCATTTCATGCTTGGTTGAGGTTCGAGAGGCATTTTGGATTGAATTTGAAAAAAACGAAGGATCGATTTGAAAATGAGGTTTGAAATGGGCAGCATGCCGGCTATAAAAGCTTATTTTAGCCGAAAATTCTAGTCCTATTTGGGCAGCATTCCGCGTTTTGAAAATCACGCTATTTGAAAGTAAGTTGTTCAAAAGTTCGGTTTTGAAATTGACATGGAAAATTTTGAAAAGACTCGGGAAAACACCTTGCACATTGTCATTCTCATGTTATAAGGATGTATGCTCTTAGACATCTCTAAGTCTTGGCAAGTCTTCTACAAGAAGGTCTATGCCCTCCATCCTTTTGCGGTCTTATAGAGCAAGGGCCTTTAGGTAGAGTACCTAGAAGAGCATCCCCACCATCAAGAATCACGCGAGGCGGAGCGGAAGCAAGCAATGTGCGAGTTCCTGGCATAGTGGGACGTCGCCCCCCACGCATCACAAAGAAACGCTGGGACGGCCCGGGAAAATCCTTAAGGGTTTATGCATGAATCGTAGCACTATGAGTAATGTTTTACTTTCCAATACTTTCTTTTCAAGTTTCACCTCGGAGGAAAAGACCCTAGAAACAAAGTGTAACTAGTCCTCTTTTCCCCAGCGGAGTCGCCAAACTGTGGACAAGGCCCTCGGGAACTGCGTCCTCGGGATCCACACTAGGCATAATCGACTCGAGGTTCCTTCGAATTGAATTAAGACAAATTAGAGTCGCCACCAAGTTTTTTGGGAACTTGGAACCGTTCAAGTCAACTTTACACCTTTCATCGAAAAGCATAAAGCCAGTCGACTACGAGTGATTAAAGATAAAGACTTGTACCCTATATCACTCGATTTGAATGACTCTCGTAATCCAATGGTATTTAGACGGATCCACAAACCATAGATCTTGAGTAAGGGGTGAGGGTACGTGTTAGGAAGCCCATAAGGACACCTAACCCCGCCCGTCGATAACGGCCTCTACTAAGTCAAGTATCGGATTTCAAACAAGGTCATAGCTACTACGATATATGATATGCAAACATCGTTTTCAAAATCCTAACATGTAAAGTTTCTATGTAGATTTAGATGCAACTAAACTAACTTTGTCAAAGTTGTAATTTAGCATGTGGGTTGATTGATCTAACAACATATAAACGAAACAAACAAGGCTTGATGGGAATGGGGGAGCCATTGGGATCTATCCTATTACAACCCAGGCATTTCATGCCGACACAACGATAAATTAAAGATACAACTCGATCTAAATACAATTGCTATATACGACACCATACACGACACACGGCCATTCGGCCTAGGAAAACGTGCACAAAGGGGTGGCCCACGGCTTACATGACTCACGGCCTTGGGTCACTCCTCGTAATGTGTGCTTTCACTTAATCTTATCGAATTAGACATTGGGTCACACACCAAAGCATGCATTAGCATAAATCGAGCCATGTTGCTTTAAACAACATGCGATTTACTACGCTCTTACTTGCATCGGGGCGCAACCATCTAACCAAACAGGACTAAGGTTTTTAGAAGAGGTTTTGACTCGATAAAAGGTAAAACTAATTACAAACAAACTACCAAACATGACTCGATAAACAAAGTAATTACAAGATACGAAATAACGAGATAAAGATAAGAAAATAACGAGAAAAGGACCACAAGGACACGGCCAAACACGGCCTACACGTTCTAGCCTACCCTAATTCTTAGGTTATATTCATTAGGTTAGATAGATGATTGCGAAACGGGATAGGAAACAAGTTAGAAAACGAGTTAGAAACAACGTTGATCGATTGGAAGGATGTCGCGCAAAGGTGTATTCTACACGGCCTAAGGGGTCAAATTAGGTCAAGTTCGCTAATTAAATTAACTCATCGAGTGTTAATAAGAAGGTGCTAATCACGCACTCTTATGCTAGCGAGAAATTATGTGAAAGAGAGAGATGTATTCAATTAAGTTATAGAATTGTTAATCGGTTTTAAAAGCTATGTCGATGTACCCTAAAGTGTCTAATTAGGTTATTAAACTGATCTAATGTCATCTAAACGAGTTATATGTTAACAATCAGAGGTCATACTAACATGTAAATGGTCCAGGGGTGGGTCGAATTACACGAAACAAAAGAGGGGTCAAAAGCGAAGAGCGAAGTTAGAATTCGTTTTATTAATGCCCTACCTTGAACACGAGGATATGTAAATGAGACGGGGGTGTACGACTGACTGATGTAGCGGTTTATTTCCCATCTCAAGTCAACGCGGGTGTTCATGGTGGTACTTTAACTCATACTCGGACTAAACTAGTTTCATAGTTAATAAGAACAATCGGTAAACAAAAACGATAAACAAAAAAACGAACTATAAAAAACAAACATAAAAAAACGAAATAAAAGGGAGAAAGAGGAGGATTTGATGCACCCTCAACCTACATGTGTCGTTGACACCGTCTTGGGTCGTAATCGATCGTAGATTTTATCTCGAGAGGCCGTCGTCGACGAAGAAACAAAGCAAACAACATGTTTTTTGCAAATCAGGACAGCGACTTTCAAACAGCGATTTCTCTCTCGTTTCACGGTGAAAATTCGATTTAAAAGATGTTTTGAAAACTAGAAAGAGAGGAGAACAGAGATCTTAAAACAATTCCTGCTCGTTTTGAATTATTAGGCACGAAAAACGAGCACAAACAGAACTGGACAGACAGGGAAAAGCCGCGAAAACAGAGTGTATAACACTCTGTTTTTCGAGGGAATTCGTGTACTCTCAAGGGCAATTTGGCTCGTAAATCTTTGTCTAATGTGTAGATGGATGTTGTATGGTTAATTTGGAACAAGAAACTCGAGTTTTGATGGAGGTTTGAAGGGAGAACGAAAGGTTTCAAAGAGGACACACAAACTGATTCTCAGTTTGTAAGTCGGTTTTGTGGAGGGTTTTTGAGAGGCAATTAGGGTTTTTTTCTGGAGTTTAAAGCTTGTAAGTGACGGTAGGATGTGTGGAGAACTTAGAGAAATGAATGTATGGTGAAGGGGGGGGGGGGATATTTATAAGGAGTTAAGGTAGGGTAAAAGGGGGGAGAGGCAGACGGGATCGGTTTGCACATAGTTGCTGTCCAGCAGCTTTTGTGAGAGTTTGAGAGGCTTTGTGACGGGTTTTCTTGGTGGTTAAGCTAAGGTAATATGGGTAGGATACTAGGGTATGGGTTAGGGTTAATGGGCACGGGTTTTGGTGGTATTTGGAGCGGGTTTTGGGCTCGGGATTTAGCACGCAAAACAGGGGGGCTGCTCGTGTTTTATGCGGGCTGTTGGGGGGTGTTTGGGACGGGATTTGGGCCGTGGTTAAGGGGGTTCGAACTGGGGTTGGATGGGTAGAGGCTTAGGTTGGTTAGTGTACTCGAGATTCGTGCCAACTCGTAAAGAAAACGGGCTCAAAAACCGAGCTATAATCGAGCTCCAAAACACGTGTTTAAAACGAGTTTTTTTCGATTTTTAAATCGATTTTTCAAATCGATTAACACATCAAAATAAATGATTTTTCAAATCAAAAACACTCATAAAATGACTTTTCAAATCAATTATTTATTTTATTTTCAATAAAATAAACTTGGGAAAATAAATTCAAAATAAAATAAATTTGAATTCACCTGAAAAAGCTTTAATTTAAATATCATTTAAATTAATAAAATACTCCGTCGACAACGCTCATTCTACATCGTAAAACGAACCCAAATAATGACAATGACAACTAATAAATACATGTGTCCTATCATCATCGGGTGTTTGTCGGGTTCTCTATAAATTCCAATATCGACGGATACGGGTATCTACAGAGTGACACCTACTCGATCGAGCTCCCAAGCTACTCGATCGAGTAGCCTAAGCTAGATCGAGCTACACACAAGCCAAAGCTCTCATCGTCCCCAGGCATCACTCGTAAGGCTTCTGAAGGTCAAGACATATCTCTAAGGTCGGTCAACGGGTCCCTAAAAGGACCGGTATTACATCTATTCTTAGGGTTGGGTGAATCTCTTAGATAAATACAGTCCTATGTATTTATCTGATATCATTCAGTTCTATGCCACAGTCAAAGTCGATGTTGCATCTAGAACCCTTTCGGCCTACATTAACCAAAAACTATTTGCCCTAACAATTGAACAACTTGCTGCTCACCTTAATGTGTGTGATGCCGGGCTTACCACTTACCCAAAATGTGACTGGGGTGAGATTGATGAGGTTACCTCTACTAAAGTCATGAAGGTTCTTCGACCTCATGATGATAATGACCCAACCAACATCTATGCCCTTTAATTGACCGCACCAACTAGGTTCATCTTTAACCTAGTTTTTTGCAACCTTGTCCCAAGCAACAACAGTGGAGGGAGATGCTCTCTCCTTCACATGCTCCTTATTCACCACATCATCAAACAAAAAACCAATTAACCTTCCCCATCTTATGTTTCACCGCATTCACGAGATGTCCACTGAATTCCAAAACGGCAACTTTGACAAAAATGTCGTGATATGTACCTTATGGCATCTATTATCTTTATGAATGAAGGCTTGATTATGAACGGAATTCCCGCCATTGAAAAATTGAGTATGAAATGACTCCGGGATTACTTCTCGGATGAATACGGAGATTAGGAATGGAAAATTGATGAGGAAAAATCAAGGTGCAGCTGATGCTACATTTGGGTCGACTATTTAACAGGGGGTGGTTGTTGCTAAGTTGGATCAACTTGTTGGGCTTGTTAATCACTTGATCAAAGAAAATGCCAAGCTAAGGGATGAAGTGGCTGATCTCCGTACAATGAATGAGGATATTTTTGAACGTCTTGATGACAAGATGCCAGAAACCGTGGCTTAAGCACTTGCCTCCCTAATCCTTTTATACCTTATCCTAATTGGCTCTATGTTTCTTAAAACCCTTGTGCAACTTTTGGCTGTTTTTTATTTTGCTTGAACAATATTTGTATGTGGTTTGAATCGTGTAGCTAGTTTGAACATGTTTTATCCCTCCTTGATGATGTCAAGAGGGAGAAGTAGTTCTAAAACGTGCTTATGTGTGATATCTTAACTCTTAAACTAACGTTCACCGTAATTATGTCATAACTTCCATGATTAGATGATCTACTTCGCTAAGCATGTTGACCCTTTTCAAATACCTTGATCATGTTTGTGAATAATGTATATGTCGAAATGACCAAAGACCGACTAACCATGGGCTAAGGGGGAATATCACACAGGTTTGGACTTGTCATCATCAAAGGAGGAATTTGTTAGAACTCATTTGGTTGATGCCAAGTCCCTTTGTTATTTGATTATTTGTTTTAGTTACAAATGTTTAGTGATTGAAGCAATCAAATGGACTCTTAATGATGGTTTAACATGATCAAGATGAAGCCAACAAGAAGTCAAGACAATGATATTAACCTAGGCCTTAGTCAAAAATTGTAAGAGTAAGTGTAACACTCTTATTTACGTCAAGTGGCTGCAAAACCATGCAACAGTGCACTGCATTGTGGTTTATGATACTACCGTATGGAGGAACGTTTTATGCGAAAAGTTTAAATGTTAAAAACTTTACGAATTTCTTATTCTCAAAACTTTAACATTTGAAACTTCAAAGTTTGAAAATAAATCTGAAATTTTTAGTCACAAATTCACATTGATTAAACCTCTAGATTTGTGCATTTACCTTTTACTAAAATGGTAAGTTGAACTTGTCAAAGTTTTAAAGCTAGAAAAGTTTTTTGCCAATTTGGTAAAGTGTCACATGTTGAGTGTTTTGGGATAAGTTTTCTGATTTTTATCAAAGACTTGAGCCCCAAGCCTAAAGTCTAACACTTACCATCATTCAAAGGCTACTAATTTTATATTGGATTTAATTAACCTAAGTTGTACTTCTTAGTAATCAAATCCATTATATATAGAGTGTCTTAGCTTAATTTATTTCTTAAGACTTTCCAAAGCGTTTATTATAAAACGTTGCAAATCATTTGTGCATTTAAAGCTTTGTTCTTCAAGTATTTGTAAAACGTTTTTCATATTTTAAAAGTCTTCATTTGTTTTCGAAAAGCTGTAAACCTCCAAGTATCAGTTCGCTGTACTGTGACATAATGAGTTTGTTCCATGATTCTCGTGTTTAAGTCTTAATTGTTATTTCCATGTTCATTAAGTGAACTTTTGAGATTCAAAGATTTTGTACACCTATCAGATAAAACACATAAACTCTTGAAACGGAGTAGCTTTAAGTTTGAGTGCAATCGGAGTAGATTGGCGAGTTATTTTCATTGTAAGGGTTTAGTAGTTTGAGTAAATTTCTAAACAAGCAATAAAATAACGGTTGGACGTAGGCCTCGGAGTAGAGGCTGAACCAATTTTTAAATGCCGTTTGTTTGTTTTTAATTACTTTTACGTTCTTCCACTTTGCCTCTAACTAAGTTCTGTGTCACAGTCAGCTATATTGTGACATAAAACGGTTGTACCATCTTGTGAACTTACATTCAATTAAGCTTTTCAAGGTTTGTACTTTAAGGTTCTTTACTTAAAAAAGGGTACACCTAATTCACCCCCTCCCCCTCTTAGGTGTTTATCGTTTTTAACTCTTCAGGATCTTATTATTTTAGCAAAAATATGAAGTATGAACATGATAAATAATTAGTGAAAGGTAATGAAAGATTAAAAAAATCGGAAGTTTAGACCAAAAAAATTCAATGGGTCAAAGAAAAAAAATGTGTGGAGATGATAAGTGGTCGGAGACTTGCAACTTTACAAGGCAATATTAACAAGAATATTTTTTTGAGAAAAAAGAAAGCCGACCTCAGGTTACATAGTTATCGTTCAAACCACATTATAGCTTTGTGCATCACGAAACATTATACAATAAACACAAAAAGGAGGACTAAAACCATTGAGGATGAGCACGAAACTCATGATCACCTAGAGGAAAACCATGTACCATTAAAATTCTTTCGCTCAATACTCCACACCCTCGAACGATAAATCGTTTTCACTCTTTAGATAAGTGTTTCATAAGTGGAGTTATTTTCGATATTAATATTTTAATATAAAGTCCACAATGTTATTATTAATTAAGAATATACTATGAATCATGATAAATAAATTAATAATACTTCTACACTAAATTTTGAAATATAAAAAAAACATTATATATTTTAACGATAAAAAACAACTAACATTAGTTTTATATTAATCAGAAAATAACTGCATTTATGAGAGAGAGAGTGTGTGTGTGTGAGGGTTTGTGTGTCAAAAGAAATGACATGTCCATAATTAACATCCACAAACTGCGCATATTTCCCCTTATACAAATCTTAAAAATCACCTCATGCTCACAAATAAAAACAAAAATATATATAACAGAGAAATTTTAAGATCTAAGATTCACATAAATAACTAAATAAGAATGTCAATGGTCGATGACACAATGTCCACTAATGCCATCGGCGACGATTATGGTGGCTACGATCCCAATTACCCCCCCTCTGAAGGCTCTTACGGTTTTACGGACCAAAACTACGCGCCACCATCAATGTTTGAAGTTAATATGTTGAATAACGTCGACAATGAGGAACAACGTCAAGTGTTGGACGAAGAGATATTTGCTTCTGGTGAAGGTGACGATGTTATTCTCCCTCCTCCGTCTCAGATGGGTCCAAAAGAGGGCGCTGCCTACCGCGAGTGGCGTCGGTATGTTTGTTATTCACTCTGTTGTTTATAATTTAGGGGGCTGATTCATATTTGCAAGGAAATATTTAATGCATACCCCCCTTAACTATTTATTAAATTTAACTAGTTTTTAATCCCGTAAAAATGACGAAACTATTTTTAGGTTTTGTGTAAGATACTTATAGAAATCTAAAATAAATGTAATGTGAATAAAAGATAAAATTAGAAATAAAATTAAAGTAATCAAACAACAAACTCATTTCTTATAAAACTGAAAGGAGCGTTCAGAAAAATTAAGCGAATTAACGTGAATAGGAACTCCCAAATGTTTTGTGTCATCCCTCTATTGCTTTATATTACTTTATTTTAGGTACATTATAAAGATCTTAAGCTAAGTTTATCTGGGGAATGAAATCGGGTCTGAATCTCAGATTTGTTGGGTCTTAAGTTAAGACTTGCAATAAAGTAGATAAAATTTTATTGGGTCTTAACTTGGAGTCTTGGAAATCCAAGGCTCAAGGCTCAGGAATAATATTTTGTGAGGCGAAAAGTGAGTCCTATATATTATAGTGGATAAAGTGGAGAAGTATGGTAGAATATTTCACGAGTTTCAATTCTCAAGGGATAAAGTTGGAAAATATAAAAGTATGAAGTGAGTCTTAAAAATAGAACATCAAACCTTAAAACTTATTTTGGGGTTTGTAGATAAACATAGCCTTAATGTTAGATAATATAATTATTAATATTAACTTTGATTGATCATTAAGATGAAAGTAGATGAAAATGTGAAATAACCAAACTATGAAGCATATAGGGGAGGGTAATTTATTGTCGTATGTTAAACTTAAAATTGATTTCATATTAATAACAATAAATTTATAAATTAGATGAAATATTAGATTTTGTTTGCCATGTGGAATAAAATTTGGAAAATGAAATAGCGCCACCGGGTGATACCGAGTTTGAGTACCACCCGGGGCATAATAGTAAATTTCTTAACTTTTAAAATTTTATATGATGAACTATTAAAAGGGTGTTTTAGGAATTTAATGCCTTCTTCATTGTCGTATGTTAAACTTAAAATTGCTTCGATCTCAATAATAAACACAAGATTCATTAAACATACTTCAACTTAATATCATTTGCTACGAAATACGGAGTTACTAATTTTGACTATTTAGTTTGCTAATTTCGCAATGATGGCAATATGTTTAGAACATTAAAGAGATTCAATTCATCCTGGTTTTGCATCTAAAATTAAAAAGAAGCTGCCTAAAAAATAATGTAGTCAATCTATAAAGAAATGTGACATAACTGAAGAACTACAGATGATGCTAATGAGGTTTTACGAAATATTTCTGCAAGTAAATTACGAAGTACACGATAGTTTATGGAAATGAAAGTATGTTAGTTGTAGATAAATAACTTAAATTAGTTCAGTTTTCAATTGATTAGATTGATAGGTTTTCGATTGATAATCGGGATTTCGCTGACAATAAGTCAATAATCGATGCACTCTTTCCTTGACCATCAATTCTATCTTCAGTCTATTCAACAGTTGTAATGCTAAATTATGTATATGCCCTTCCGACTTTGCCGCCAAACAAAGCGTGAAATTTGTTAATACATTTTTTAATTATTTAATTAGGGTGGCACTCAGACTGGGCGCCACCGGGTAACGCCATATCAATGATATCATTGTCCATAAAATTTAATGTTTTAGTTAGACTTTTAACTATATTGTATAGATAGGCGTGAAAAAATTTAGCAAAATGATTTACTATATCATTTTGTCTTTTTACCGTCTATGATGCATGATAATCGGCAGAAGCATTTGACACATTCAAGTAATGTTATCCGACGACAGTGGGAACTATTTCACGTTTTAACTGAGATAGTAATATAATTCTCAATCAACTAAATGCATCATCGTAACTAACAATTATCGTCATTACCATTGTCTCTTAAGGCTGCTCAAAACAACCAAATGCATTTCTAGACTGTGACTGTCAGTAATATTTCTAAGAAAACTTATACAGCCAAAATGCAATTCATCTGGAGGCAAAAGAGAAACTTGAGAAAGAAATGCGAAATCAAATAATCAATGAAGCTGATGAGTACAAACGATCATTCTACGAGAAACGAAAGCTCAACCGTGAATCTACAGAGGCACAAAACAGAGAGAGGGAAAAGGTATACTTTCTCAGTTATGCTAACAGTCTAGAGCTTGTAAAAATCTCTCAATGCATTGCCCTCTTTGTTTGTAGCTTTACTGGACAAATCAAGAGAAGTTCTACAGAGAGGCTCATAAACACTATTGGAAAGCAATTTCCGAAATTATCCCTCGTGAAGTGCCAAACCTTGAAAAGAGAGGAAAGAAAGATATTGATAAGAGGAAGCCCGGAATTGTAGTTATTCAGGGCCCAAAACCCGGAAAACCGACTGATATGTCCAGGATGCGTCACATTGTTCTGAAATTGAAGCAGAACCCGCCACCCCATATGATGCCTCCGCCTCCTACTCCGTCCAAAGACGGAAAAAGTAAAAAGGAAGACAATTCTGCAGTTAAAGATAAAGATGGGAAAGATACTGATATAGATAGGAAAAAAGGTGATGCTACTATAGCCTCTGAGAAGAAAGATGCCGGAAACAGGCCTTCTTCACCTTCTAAGGATGCTCAAAGGGTAGCTGAGAAAGCTGATGGAGAGCCAAAACCCAAGGCTCTTGCTTCTGCACCTTCAGGTGAAGTTGAACCAGCAAAAGAAACCGAGACAACCCCTTCTACTTGATCGGCAAGGCAACATCTTCTACATGATCTACCTGATATGATACTATCTCATGATAATATTATTGTCACACCTACAAATATTTCTTAATTAAAGTTAATCAATTTAGATTAGTGACAAATAAAACATCCTGGTTATTAATGTTATTTGTGGAGATAATGTGTAGGGTTTTAATTTGATTGAATGTGGTTTGACAGTTGACACTATTAACATGAGACAGTCTCTCATAAGACTAATTGAATTGCTTTGTATTCTATCAATAGATGGCTAAATTTCATTGTTCATCCAACCAAATTTTGGGACAACTAATGTCATGCCTACAATTTTTTTTGGGAGTGACTTTTGGTTCGTTTAGTATGGAGATTAATGGCAAGTACTTCAGTAACTCTGGGTGTTTGGTTTTTGCCGGTAATTGCTATAACTATCAGTAATTCAGTGTATTAGGAGAATAACTGTAACTAACTAAGAACATTATTTTTCTTCTTTTTTAATATTTCTGGAGTATCTTCAATTACTATTATGTGAAATTATACTCTCTAAGTTACTAATTCGAAAAAAGAATTCAGACCGACTAGTTAGAAAACTCGGACAAATAATGAAAAACAAAGACATATTAACATGTTTTATATCACTGTACTTGAATTTAGAGTACAAAAACAAGTAAACAGAATGAACATAAATAGAAAAAGTATCAACATTTGTTTGTGAAACTAATCTCCATGGCACAAGGTGTGTTATCTGCAAAACAAGCGAAGAAAATGACTACTAGAAGCATATAGAGGAGGGTAATTCCTTTTGTAGAAATCTGAAACCAACTTCTGCTTCAGATGTGAGACCAACCATAATTCTTGTGTATTCTTCATATTAATATAGGATCAATGAGGGGTTCTCATGTGTAAACACGTCTCATATAAGCTTTGTGATTAACAAGCTAGTGTAGAAAGTTCTTACCCCCAGCTCAGAAGTTGTCAGATCTTGTAGTCACTGATGTATGTTCTTTTTTGCTGAAAATATCATATGTCAAAGCCTGAAGCATGGATGCATGGTTTGGACGGCCGATCTTCAAAATTGAAACCAAACGGTCCATACTAGAATAAAGTTTGTTCAAAAACTAGCTTGCAAGAATGCCTTATATTTGTGTTTACTTTAAAAGTAGGTAGTGTTTCTTAAAACTCGAACGTGTTATCTAGAGGCCAGAACCAAATTGAATCTCAGACCACCTAACACTGGTTGAAGGTTAGGACTCGAGAGATGCAAGATAATGACCTCATCTGCCAAATTTTGAAGGCTCCTAAAAAATTTATTAAGATGCATTTGTGTCAGGACAACATATTTGTGTAAGCATAAAAGATTATTATTGAACACTACATATGACTCGGAACACACCTGTAAGCTAACGAATACTCTTAAACATCTAAGTGATAATATATTAATATCTAATCAGCAACCATAAATACGAGCTGAGACCAACCATAATACCCAAATGCCTCAAAGACTCTCTCCTATGACAAGCTATGAATTGTTATGTGTGTATAACCTTAACAATGAGGAGACATGTTGTTTCCACATAACCATACTAAGCACTTCATCAAGGATAACTTCTACTAACTACTGCTGTATCGTATAAGAAAAATAGATAATTCTTTTTCTTCTGAGAATGAATATTAATACTACTACTACTTCACATGTTGGAACAATGTGCTTAGATAGGTCGAAATTAGTTTAACATGTCATTTCTTTACCATTATATTTTCTCCTTTTAAAATAAATATTATTATTTTAATAATACTTATAAGGGTTTTTCTCTTGTGTATCCTTGTGTTTTATCAATTTTTATTTTATAGCCCTCTTTTTTGCGAATGTATCTCGTATACTCCTGAAATTAACGGAAAATTTAACGTCTAAGTTAACTTAGGTTACGGCTTAGAATCATTTGTTAACTTCATGGGTATAAGAGATACATTCGAGAAAAGGAGGGGTATAAAATAGAAATTGAAAAAAATAGGAGGGTACACAACTGCACAATAGAAAAACCCAACTTATAATTATAAAACTAGTTTTTTTTTACCCGTGAAAATCACAAGTGCGTCGAGGTAAATGTGTAAGCTAATACTTCAATAAAAATTCTTTAATTCATGCACCTAGTAATCATCTTCATTCATGTAACAATTTTCACGCACCTAGTATTCGTTTTCATGCATCTATAGCCATTTTAGTATACCCAATTGCATTTTTGTACATTAAGTTTATATTTTGTTAATGAAATCAAAATTTTTTGTTTAGTTTACTAAAATGTGTTGGAATAAACTAACGTAAGGGTAAATGATCCATCAAAACTTTCGGAATAAGATTTAATGATGATTTAATAAGAGTTCTCACGGTTCTCATTATGTTAGTGGTTCTCACCAGATATTGACCCTATATATTGAATCATGCGAGGCACCTTTCTTAGAGTGAGGCAGCTGTACCCATCCTAGACCGTCAGATTAAAAAACTACAGATGCATCAGCTGATGCCACATGTCCCCATACAAAACCCCATTCAACTCACACTTCCCCCTTCAATTTCACTCATTTACTCCGACTTCGCAGTCTCTTCACTTTCTCTCTATTCAACTCGTGTTCTTCAACATGTCTTCTTCAGATCATCTTCGCCGTTCACTCGCATTTCGAACGCCATTTTATCACAAAGATTTTGATCTTCATCATCATCATCATAAATTCCGCCAAACACCTGATGATGATACGATGACATGCATTATCGAGTTGACACTGTCAGTTATGGGGACTCATTTTACGACGTAGAATGGGATTCGTTGAAAAACTTTAGATTTAAATGAAATTTAATCAATTTAATACTTTGTATTTGAAATGAATTTATTTTTTTTCAAGATCGATTAAAAAGTTTTCGATGGTTAACTTTTTATGATTTTAAAATAAATGAATTTATTTTATTTGTTTTAAATTTAATCGGAAAATTAATCATTTGTTTACGTTTTATTGAAAACAAAATAAAATTCGACTTTTTTGGATAATTTCCAAAACCCGAGTTCTTAGTGCGATTTGAAAAATCAATTTCAAGTTTAAATCGTTCATAATTTGTAGTTTTAATTAATTTGTAAAATTGATTTTACGACGGTTTTTGCGACCGTCTTATACACGATTTGTGAGCTTGTTTTGTACTTGAATTGGGCTCGATTTTCGACGCACTTTAGACACAACCTCTTCCCCTTCTTATCCCCATGTTTGAGCCCCCAACCCAGCACCAAAACCATCGTCAAGCTAGGCCATGTTCACGTCCCACAACAGCCCGTGCGCTCCTTGCTAAACCCGAGCTACATCCATCACCCAAACCCGTCCTTATCAAAGCCCCATGCATACTAGACCCAGCTCCCATGCACTCACATCAAAACCCAAGTTCAAAACACATCAAACCAGGCCCCAACACCGATCCAAACTCCACACAAACAGACCAACACTCCTCTCGACATACCCTGTTTTCCAGCCTAATCCCTCATCCTTTCGAAGCCCCAAACTCATCCAAACCCGCAACCCATTAACCCTAAGCCATAACCGACTATCCTACCCATACTCTCGTGTCTTGACCTCCACGAAAACTCACCT